>NW_011494620.1:6016326-6045077 GCF_000754665.1 Bison bison bison | reverse complement strand
AGAGGCTCCTCTGTCCCTGGGATTCTCCAGGCAAGAATACTGGAGTGGGTTGCCATTTCCTTCTCCAATGCAGGAAAGTGAAAAGTGAAAGTGAAATCGCTAGGGTACCCCAATAGAGACATCTGTGGTAGAAAAACAGATGTCCTGTGGAGTTGATGGCAAATTCGTCCTTACGAGGAATCATAACACAGGCACCTAGCAAGGCACTTGATATCTGCAGCATAAAATTATATTTCATTTGAAAAACGACTTGGCCCTCACCATGGGAGTGAGGTGGTCATCCGAGCAGAGCTGTCCATCTATCAGATCCACCGAGTTATACGGTTGGTGGCCCAACAGTAATCTATCGTAAGATAGAAGCGGGGCACCTGGGGCTGGCACAGGTTAGTTGCACAAGTGAGTGACCCAGTCCGTGTGTCATCCACCCCTCTTGCTCTGGTGTCTCTTGGAGCACACACAGGGCCACATGGTAAGTCCCCTCCTGCCAGCTGACAGAAGAGGGAAAGGCCAAACTTCATCCACAGGTGAGATGCTGTCTCAGATGAGGACAGAATACTCTCAGAACCAACCAACAATATACAGGGCTGTGCCCCCAGAAGGCAGAATGCACGTGCCTAGGAACTAAGTGTAGAAATACGAGTAGCCCAAATTTTCACACCCCCAGGGACCCATTTGGGGGAATCTGTGCTTTCTATCCCTTCACCTTTAAGCGCTATGGCTCATTGTGCCCAAAGACCAGCATTTCAAGGAAAGGAGTCATCTTGCAGGTAGGAACAATTGGCCTTGGTCACCGGGAAAAGATAGGCAGCTGTTACACACAAAACGCAACACACTGCAGTTCTGGCGTCCTGATGATTAACTGGAGTTGGCATGTTTTTGTTTGACCCTGTGCAATTTTGATGACAAGTGCGGTAGTCACAGCCTGAAAAGAACATGCTGACCAGGGACCCAGACCTTCACGGGGGCAGGGTGGGGGGGGCGGTGGGATCTGGTCACCATACCAGTGAAGCTTCTAGAGCAGTGGACATGATAGCTAGGAGGAAAGGGAATTTAGAAGGAGCAGTAGAGAAGAAGACCATGAGCATCTGCTGTGACCTTAAAACCAGCTGCATTCATGAAGACTGTAGTCCATTAGATCAGGCTGTTCCATAAGTTTCCCCTGAAAATGATGCCAGCCAAAATCCCCAAGAAGCTGTTTGCAGATGAAGTAGATGTAGTATAAGCAAGTCGGTCTGAGCAGTGCAGTGGGCGCTCAGCAGTGAACATTAGGGGTCTGTGCTGGGCTGTCCGCATTTCCTCTTCAGGACCTAGGTGCTCATTCTCCCAGCAGTCCAGAGAGTTGACTGCTGATGACTATGCCCATCTTTGAAAATCACTCCTGACCAGTAGGAGCCGCCTTGCCCCAGGTATGCCTTGTCCCTGGGTTGAGGGGAGGGGAAAGGGCAGCCTATGTCCATTGACTAATAGATACAGGATATAGACCTTCCTGGTGCTCTAGCAGTTAAGACTCTGCCTTGCAATGCAGGGTACTTGGGTTTGATCCCTGGTGGGGGAACTAAGATCCCACATGCCGTAGGGCAGCTGAGCCCCTGCACCACAACGGGAGAGTCATGTGTGGCACAACAGAAGGTCCCACGTGCTGCAATGAAGATCCCGAGTGCCGCAGCTGAGACCAGATGCAACCAAATAAATGAACGTGTTTTAAGATAGATGCAGGATACAGCATACTAGTCTCTTCCACCTCAGCTGAGGACACCTCTGAATGGCCTTCCCAGTGCGGAGCACTCGTGGGGTTGACTGAAGTCTGCTTTGCAACTACATCGCAGTTCAGTTTCTCTAAACTCAGTCTGTTCCTGCTTCCCTCTTTTCCTTCTAGGTGTTGTTCCCAAAGACAGTCCCTAATAAATCTTCTGTATGCAGATCTTTGCCTGTGTGCTTAGTCACTCAGTCATGTCTGACTCTTTGCAACCTCATGGACTGTAGCCTGCCAGGCTCCTCTGTCCATGGATTCTCCAGGCAAGAATACTGGAGTGGGTTGCCATGCCCTCCTCCAGGGCATCTTCCCAAACCCAGGGGTTGAACCCAGGTCTCCCGCATTTCAGGCAGATTCTTTACCACCTGGGCCATCAGGGAAGCCCATTCTTTGCACAGGAATCAGTTTTCAGGAAGTCAAGTCTAAGATACCATAAACTTGATATAAAATCTAAGATGTGGTGCATCTATTCCTGCAGTCTACATTACATGTGAAGTGCTAACTGTAAGGGACCTGGGGAAAGGAGTAGCTAGCCTTGCAAGCACTAAACTACTGGAAGTCATGCCCAGATTGGGGTGAACTGTGCAGAGGAATTGATTTGCAGTATCCAACATGGATACATCTTAGAAGCCTGTCCAGCATGTGATGGCTGATAATTATTATTTCTTGGAGCAGAGAGAAAACTTGCTTCTACCTCAACATCTTTGCTCCCCTAATTGTCAACACAGACTGGTTTCTCCTTTGGAGCTGGCTAATCACTGCCAAAAGGCAAGTAACAAATTGTTCAAATATGTGCGTAGAACAATTCTCTGTCACGTGGGCTTGAAAGCTTTGTGAAGGACATTTGATATTCACTGATGATTTACTTTGTGCCAGCCATGGCCTAAGGTGACTTCCGGATGGATTCAGGAATAGCGATTTGATGTGTTGGAGATCACCGTGTAGAAAACTGGAAACAGAAACTGGGGAGTTAAATTGGTGTTTTGTGTTATTTTGTTTTGCTTTCGTGTCACAGTGGCAGCTGTGGGATTTGAACTTTCCTCTGACTCCTAAGTCCATTCTCTTTCCTCAATACTGTGGTGTCTGGTGAAAAGCAGGGAGCAAGTCAGTCTTCCTTCTCAACCAGTCTAACTGAGCTGCTTGCTCTATGGGGCTGATGAAACAAAGGGTCATGGTTTTATATTTCCCCAAAAGCTGTGTCTGTCATGTGAGGTCCCACTGCATGGAGCATCTCCTGGGCAGCAGTCCATTCATGTGCCACTGGACATGATGGGAGTCAGTCCAGATAGACCTGAGAGGCTGGCCACAGCTCCAATGCCATCCCCATGGAAACAGCTTGGAGGTCAGGGTCCGCTGAAAGCAGGGCAGGAGGCGAGCTTTTGTGTCTTAAAGGCAGTGCACAGTCACTCCAGTGTTCTGTGGAGAAGATGAGCTTAAAGCAGAAGCGTGCAGCTGCAACATCTCACGCATCTTTATCATGCCAAAGGACAAGAGGTCAAAACCTTGGTTGGCAAATTAGAAGGCAATTTGGACCTTGTCAGTGACCTACCTGAACATATGGGAAGCATTTTTCCCATCTCTGTTCAATCTGAGTTGAGAATTGTGTTTATGGGAAAAGAACCAACATTTACTGAGTGACCACCATGTCCAGGCACTGAATTCCCTCAGCTACACCAGGACTTTGGGCATTGTGATCCAATATTTATGTGTTGTTGTGTTGTTGTTTTTTTTTTTAAAAAGGAACTTGGGGAAGTTTAGTAAATCCCCCAACATCCCCACACTGAGGAATACCTGGCTGAAACGCTAATCCAGTCTGTCTGGCCTGAAGCCCACATGTTGTCTATGATGCTGTTTAGAGAGAAGAGCAAGACAGGGTGAGTATCGCTGAGCTAGTTTCATCAGAACTTTTGCTGAAATGCATTTGCTTCGTCTGTCTTAAGAATCCAAGGTGGTTTTGCAGCATCTCTCTGGAAGGGATGTTCACAGATGGTGCATAGATATCTCAGCCAAGAGCTCTTAAATATTACGTGACTCTATTCTCCGAAGGAATTCCCTGAGCACACTGGGTCTCCGTGCCTTAGACTGCGTGGACACCTGCACACACAAAACTCACACTCAGCCCTCCGTGTTCTCACACACAGATGCACATTTTCTCCCATTCTCTCACTCGCTCCCTGTCTCACAACACACCTGTTACTGCCTCTCAACAAAGACCGTTTTGTACTGTGAAAGCACCAATTCAGAGGGAAAACGTAAACCATATGGAGGGAATGGCAGAAGGGAAGTTCTTAAGCAAATAAATAACATAACTTGTCTCATGAATTTTCCCATTTTCCCTTGGGGTGAAGATGAAGTAAAGGGAACTAGTGCCCACCTGCCCCGGTGCTCTTGCCAACTGCAGTTTGTTTCCAATTTTAAAGGCGAAAAGTAGCTCTTTCCTAGGACTAACCATCGTTGACCGAGGGAGGCAGAGCCTCAAAGTGTCAGTTGCTTAGAGGGATTGAATATAATGCTACAGATACCAGAATATTGAGGGAAATTAGTATTGAGATTAGCTCCACATCCTAGATAACCAAGAGAAGATGTAATTTGATACCAATTCATACAATTTTCCAATGTAGTCCTACTAAATTATATGTATCTATCAATGTGCAAGAGGTCAGGTCAAGAAAATTTTTTTCTTTATCTCAATAAGTAGAAAACACCATGTTGAATCCCAAGGAAGTTTGCTAAATTGCTTTTTACAAAAGCATCCTGAGAAATCTGAGTGCTTGACATGAGACAATTCAAAACTGAACAATTACAAGGTTTTCTCCCATTTTCTTTTGTCTATCCTTCTCATGGAGGAGAAAGAAAACCTTAGCAAAATAAATAAAGGCAGATGAAATGACCTGGGAAGAAGTGAGAAGCATGGAGTTGGTGGAAATTAAATGAGTTTTTAGTGATCAGTTTCCCAATTTCCCCATTCCCCACAGATGTTGCCAAGATGCTTCTCCAGTATCAACAGCTAGCAAGGAGGGAGCAGGGGCAGGTTCTGACCCCATGTCCAGTGTTATTTTCTGCTATATTACCCTGCCCAGGAGGAGACTGCTAAGGGGAAAGGGGAAGCCTGGAACTTTCCCCACAGGTATAATTTGTCCATTAGACAACAGAAGAAAACAGTTGTTAAGTTGATTTCATCTTCAAAATGATCCCTGTGTCCCACAGTTCCTGCAGATGTGACTACCATGGGATAAATTTGGAGAAGTATTAATTTGCTCCCTCCTGTGCCCCCAGATGGGTTGACTGGTGCAGTGTTTTGCATCGAATGGCTCCTGATCCAAGTCCAGGGGGTGTCTTGGGTACCAACAGGGCTGGAAGCCAACCTTTGGTATTTCTGTCTTAAATTACACTTGCAGGGCCCATGAGCATATTATTTTTCTAATTCTGTTTCGCACAAAACAAGCCAACATCTGCCTTTTGTTATTTCTAACCCTCGTTGTTTTTTAAACATTCGTAGTACGTTTTGTGGAAAAGGAAATGGCAACCCACTCCAGTGTTCTTGCCTGGAGAATCCCAGGGACGGGGGAGCCTGGTGGGCTGCCGTCTATGGGGTCGCACAGAGTCGGACACGACTGAAGTGATGCAGCAGCAGCAGCAGCAGCAGTACGTTTTGAGTAAAAGTGCCTTTACAAAAACTGCCTGGCGGGGCCTGGGCACAGTCACACCACGGGCAGAGGGCTCACAGCCTGCCTCTCCCATGTCACCAACACTCGGGATGCTTCCCAAGGCTATCTAGGGTTTGCCCAAAAGGTGTGAGTTCAAGATCTCTGGAAAAGACAAAAAAGAAAGTGAACCAGGCAATTTGTGGTGAGGGCGTCTTACCCAATCAGGAGGGGACAAAAGTGGGAGCCTCCTTTCCTTTCATTGTCACACTTGGCCAACTTTGTTTTTCTCCACTGAACACCAATTTTTCATAAGAGGACATTATTCCCCCATCCCACCAATATGTGGAGAACAGAAGAGAATCCTGAAAAGAAGAAGAGAAGGGGGGATTTGTTCCGCTTTGGTCACGTGGAAATGGAAGAGAGTTCTAGGAGATGGCAGGAAGGTTTTGGGGAGAAGGACTCCCAGCCATGATTCTCTTTTTAAACTAATTTTTATTGGAGTATAGTTGATTTACAATGTTGTATTAGCTTCTGCTGTTCAGCAAAGTGAATCTGTTATACATATACATATCAGTTCAGTCGCTCAGTCATGTCCGACTCTTTGCGACCCCATGGACTGCAGCATGCCAGGCCTCCCTGACCATCACCAACTCCCAGAGTTTACTCAAACTCATGTCCATTGAGTCAGTGTTGCCATCCACCCATCTCATCCTCTGTTGTCTCGTTCTCCTCCCACCTTCAATCGTTCCCAGCATCAGGGTCTCTTCCAGTGAGTCAGTTCTTTGGATGAGGTGGCCAAAGTATTAAAGTTTCAGCTTCAGCATCAGTCCTTCCAATGAATATTCAGGACTGATTTCCTTTAGGATGGACTGGTTGGATCTCCTTGCAGTCCAAGGGATTCTCAAGAGTCTTCTCCAATACCACAGTTCAAAAGCATCAATTCTTTGGCACTCAGCTTTCTTTATTTTTTTTTCCACTTTCACTTTTTATTTTATTTATGATATTATACATGTTTTAATGCCATTCTCCCAAATCATCCCCCCTCAGCTTTCTTTATAGTCCAACTCTCACATCCATATTTGACTACTGGAAAAACCATAGCTTTGAAAATCCATAGACAGACCTTTGTCAGCAAAGTAATGTCATACATATACATATATCCACCCTTTTAAAGATTATTTCCCCATAAAGCTGAAAGGGAGGAGGGATTAATTGGGAGATTGGGATTGACATATACAAACTGCTATGCATAAAATAGATAACTAATAAGAACCTACTGAATAGCACAAGGAACTCTACTCAATACTGTTCTGACCAGTCATGATTCTTCATCACAAGTTTGGTGAGTCTTGTTAAGATATAGCACAAAGGCTCCTTACAAAGGAGATTATTTAGGTTGCGTTTTTAATCTCTCTTTTATTCACGGGAATCAATCCACGTTCCTTTGAACCAGGTGAATCACAGTTTCTGGCTGGAGTCACAGAAAACCTGAGGCTTTGGGGGTACAGCTGACATAAGCAAAGGTACCCCTCCACACGAGGAATTGTATAAAGTTCTGTCTTAAAAGTCTTACTGCTACTTCACAAATCCAACTGAACTCAGGACATATGGAAAAAAAGGATAGTGTGTACAATAGAATATGAGAAATTACATTTGGAGTCTGAATATTTGAATTAAAATTCTGCCTGTGCTGAATTTCTGACTAAGTGACTTTCTTTGAGTGGCCTGAGTTCTGCAAGCCTCAGTTTCCTCAACCATAAATTAGATATTTGGTTGAAAATCAAATAATGTTTTAGATGAAGGCAGTGTGAAGATGCTCAGTAACTATAAAGGCAACCCAAGTGAGAGGAGTGGTCATCCATGCCCAGCTAGTGGCTGACGGGAAAAAACAGAGTCCTTGAATTGAGTTTTTAGACTTATGAAACAGGGCCTCATTGTGAAATCTTAAACAAACAGAAGCTTTTCCATTCTTTTAATTGAAAACATTGCTAAAATGTTCGCTTGGCCCAATTTCTTGCCTTGTGAAGTAGCACATCAAGGATAGAGCAGGGTCTTGATTTCAGTGCTTTTAGAATCCCCAGCATCACCAGCTGGCCCTAGGGATATGAACGTGGAGGAGATTAAGCCGGGAAGGAGGCAGAGAAGAAACTCAGGCTCAGGGACGGCAGAGCGCGTCCTCTACCTGGGGTCTGTCCATGACGGAGCCGGAACCAGCTGGACTGCCAAGTGCCTGACCTCCCACCCTGCAGACCCGCTCCTCTTGCTGTCAGCCCTCTCACACTCTGTCCACGGCAGCTCCCCCTCCCATTTGCTCAGGGCCAAACCTCTGAGTCCCCCTTCCCTCCTCTGACACCCTCCACCTTCACTCTGTCAGCAAAGCCATCATTCCACATTCACTCCATTAGCAAATCCCGAGGGCTTTGCCATCTGCTATCCCAGGACCCCACTGCTCTCCACCACTTCCCACTGCTACTCCAGTCCAGGCTGCCATTGTTTCTCCATAGATCATTTCAGAAGCCTTCTTGCTTCTGCCCCCATCTCAAGGTGGCATCCAGAGGAAGCTCATTAAACATAAGTCAGAGGGTGTCACCCCTTTCTTAAACTCTCCAGTGGCTCCTGCTTTACCCAGATGGCAGCCAAAGTCCTTGTGATGATCCAGAAGATCCTCATATCACAGCTCTTTGTTTCTCTCTGCTTCATCACAGTACTCTTTGTTCACTCTCTCCTGGCCTCGGCATCGTTCCTGAAACAAACCATGAATTCTCTTGCTCCACAGCCTTTGCACTTGTTTGTTCTCTTCTTGGAATGCTCTTACCCTCGACGTGGTGATCTGTATGACTAGCCGATCAGGGTCCCTGCCCCTGGAGTGATACAGATTCATTGTGCCATGTGCAAAAAGCATGCTGTTAAGTCTGAGCCCCCTCAGATTCTGTGTTCAAATAGGTCTGATGCTGCTTGGGGGCCAGGGAGTGAGGAAAGGGACAAGAGAGAGATGGGTCCAGCTCCTTGTTTTCAGAAAGCCAGTGTCAGGAACCTGGGCTGTGGCTCATGACGATGTCTTTGCTCACTCCCATGTCACTGCCAGTCACCGCCCTGTTCCAGCTCTGAAGCCAAGCCCTGTCCTGCAGCTCCGCCCTGCGTGCACAACTGAGGGTCACCAGGGAGTGGGCAGCATACAGACTCAGAGTGCTGCTGGTGGAGGATTCCAAACCCTAATGCTTGCTGCAGAGCCCAGAGTAGGAAAGCAGTCACTAGATTTATTTATCCGGCTCCTTTTTCTTTTCCGAACGGCCACAATCCTGGACTGAGAAACAGAGTCTGATCCCTTCAGCACTCTGGTAAGAAAAGGCTCACAGCCCTTCTGGGGAGAAAGAGAGGTTTATGCCACGCATCTGCTGTAATCATGATGGCAGGAGGCACCAAGAACTCAGGCCCCTCCCCCAAAGGATCTGGACAAGATTGAGGAGGGGGATGGGAGTTTCTCCACCACCTGAGAGGCGTTGCCCAGGTTACCCTGGGAGACGTTCTGGTCTTTGCAATCAAGGGCTGGGTATGGGCAAGAGAGGCCCTGTGCATGTGTTGGTTACACAAGCTGGAATCAAGATTGCCGGGAGAAATATCAATAACCTCAGATATTCAGATGACACCACCCTTATGGCAAAGTGAAGAGGAACTCAAAAGCCTCTTGATGAAAGTGAAAGTGGAGAGTGAAAAAGTTGGCTTAAAGCTCAACATTCAGAAAACGAAGATCATGGCATCCGGTCCCACCACTTCATGGGAAATAGATGGGGAAACAGTGGAAACAGTGTCAAACTTTATATTTTGGGGCTCCAAAATCACTGCAGATGGTGACTGCAGCCATGAAATTAAAAGACGCTTACTCCTTGGAAGGAAAGTTATGACCAACCTAGATAGCATATTCAAAAGCAGAGACATTACTTTGCCAACGAAGGTCCATCTAGTCAAGGCTATGGTTTTTCCTGTGGTCATGTATGGATGTGAGAGTTGGACTGTGAAGAAGGCTGAGCACCAAAGAATTGATGCTTTTGAACTGTGATGTTGGAGAAGACTCTTGAGAGTCCCTTGGACTACAAGGAGATCCAACCAGTCCATCCTAAAGGAGATCAGTCCTGGGTGTTTTTTGGAAGGAATGATGCTAAAGCTGAAACTCCAGTACTTTGGCCACCTCATGTGAAGAGTTGACTCATTGGAAAAGACTCTGATGCTGGGAGGGACTGGGGGCAGGAGGAGAAGGGGACGACAGAAGATGAGATGGCTGGATGGCATCACTGACTCGATGGACGTGAGTCTGAGTGAACTCCGGGAGTTGGTGAGGGACAGGGAGGCCTGGCGTGCTGGGATTCATGGGGTCGAAAAGAGTTGGACACGACTGAGCGACTGAACTGAACTGAACTGATAGAGAGAATGAGCTGGTTTTAGAATGTCATGGCATCTAGAAAGCTCCAGAAAGATCTCAAAACCTGTTATAAAAGGAGTGGTAGAAAGGTCTGGGAGTTTGGCTTGAGAAAAAATGTTTGGGGTGTCCAATAGGAGATTTCAAATATTTGAAGAGAAATTAGGTATGTTCTTCAAACTACCAGCAGGAAGAGCAGGGAGAAGTTGCAAAATGTTCGATGAGTTCTTCCTGTTTTCCTCTGAATCAGCAAGAACTGTAACACAATGGAACAAGCTTCCTCTGTAGGTAGTGAGCTTCCTGTCTCTGGAAGTGTTTGAACAAAGACTGAGTGGTTATGGAGCAGGTTTGTTGTTGAGTGGACTTTCACTGGGGGCATAACCTAGATGGCCTCTTCCAACTTGGAGAGTCCTTAAACCTACGGTGGGCTTCCCTGATGGTTCAGATGGAAAGGAATCCTCCTGCAATGCAGGAGATCTGGGTTCGATTCCTGGATCAGGAAGATCCTCTGGAGAAGAGAATGGCTACCCACTCTAGTATTCTTGCCTGGAGAATTCCATGGACGGTGGAGCCTGACGGGCTACATGGGGTCACAAAGAGTCAGCCACGACTGGGCAACTAACACTTGTACTTTCAAACTTATACCATCCCCTTTGCCTATATGACTCAGTGCCTGACTGTCCACCACTGCTGAGGCCAGGTCTCTCTCTTTCTCATAATACTCTTGAGGGAGCAGACAGGAACGATTCTCACCAGAGTGTTAATGCCTCAAAGGCTTTTCTCTTCTGACAGTAGGCATGCCTGGGCTGAAGCTTGGCTGGGCTGCGGCTCACTCCTCCCCCAGTCAGCTCTTACAGGTTAGCTCGATGTCTCAGGAGAGTCAGCGTGGTCACTCTGCAGCGTGGCTTCAAGGTAAATTTCTGGCTTTTAAAAAATAGATTCCCAAGGCCTCTGATGTGATACTGATTCAGCAGATCTGAGGTATGAAAATGTTATAAAATGTTAAAAAATAGAAAATGTTTCCAGGTGATTCTGTCAGTCAAGATTTGGGAATACTTTCCTAAACTTTGCCCCGACCAAATTCCTGAGGATTCAGCTGGGTCGGATTATTTTGACCTTAAATGTATCAAACCTGTTGATTTCTGTGGGATGTTCTTATTCTGATGCATGTGTTTGCCCAACCCTGAGCTGCCTTTGTCTTCTGCTCAGGGTCCCAGACCCACTGGCCACTGGCGTTGTGCCTTCGTTGCATCTGATAGCCAGCACTCTTTGATCCCAGCCACACTTCCCCCTGCTTTCTATAACCTACATCTTTTGAGACTACTTATTTCCATGGGCATTATGACCCTGCCCCATAAAGACAGCTAAACGTTTTCAGCTATTCGCACATGATGTTCGTCTGGGCTTTGAACCTAATGTGCTTGTTGCACGGTGTGGCTCTGCTCTCTCCGTGTGTCATCCCTGCAGACCCTGCTGACCTCTAGTTCCTGAGGGCCAGGACTGTGCCTTCCTTTGTGGAATCTTTCACATCTAGCACGAAGCTAGACACAAACCGTGTGCTCAATATCTTAAGAGGGAAGGGATGAGAAAGAAGGATATGCTCGTTCGGAAGATCACGTCTAATGTCAACAAAGATTTCTCGATAAGTTGTACAAAAATCCTAGTGACGAGACGCAGTTGGGATTGGGGCAGCGTGTGTGTGTGTATGTCTGTGTGTGTGAAATGCATACAGTTTGGGGACTCCAGGTGTTACAAATGTTAATCTGTGTCTTATCAGAGCCCGATGTCATCACGAGGCTGAGAGTGCAACTCACCCATCTCACCAGCTCTCAGCCTGTCCCAACGTAAGTCTCCAAGATGTCACACGGCATAAAGACAGCTGGCTATTCTGATGGCAGTTTTCTAAACACATTCACTGACACTGTTTTAGCAAAACCCATGAGTACCTTGAGATGAATACATTATGAAGACGACTGTTATCACGGCCACATGTGGTATTATTTACTCACGTCAGTTTGAATGATTAATGTGACAAAGTGGCTGAGCAGCTAGTAAGATGGAGGGCCGTGTAGGACAATTTCTATGTGATTTCAAACAATGCCCGCAGTGTCTACAGCAAGTCGAAGAGACATGAATCGCTGGTGCCACGGCCCCCACCTTCCAAAGGCTCCCATTCTCCACTGTGTCCTTCCCCTACACTCCCCACCCCCAGAGACTCCAAATTTTCCAACTGCAGCCAAGGAGGAGAAAATGGAGACACTTCATTTCAGCAGCCTGGGGTTGTGAGCGGTGGCAGCTCTCCGGCTGACGTCACTGGTGACTCCTTAGATGGCCAGGGGACAGAGAGCCTCGTGGGGCCTTGCAGGAAAGTCCGGGACTGCCGGCTGGTCTTTGCCCCCTTAAACGAGTGACTACATAGACAATGTTAAAAACTGAATAATGGTGTTGATGTATGGCAGAAACCAAAGCAATATTGTAAAGCGATTATCCTTCAATTAAAAATAAATTTAAAAACAAACAAAAACACAAATAATGCATCATTCTGCAGAGAACCGTCATTGCAGTGGAAGAGTCTGAAAGACAACGAGGTGCTACAACAAAGCCAGGGGTCTGTTCTGTAGGCCTATTGGGTCTATAAGTATCTAGAATTCTGCTTACCAAGCACTGGTTTGATATACAGCCCCAGGGAATAAGAATTTCCCATGCTCTTTCCTTTGCGGAAAGCCTGAGAGATGACACGATAACACACTTCATCCACATCCATCTTGAGAGCTAGTCCCGTGATTGTTGCTGTTACTCCCTTTTCCTGAGAGTTCAGCCTTGAGAGCTTGCTAGAACCTTACTGAATGCCTTGAGGGCATTGGCTTGCTTTAATCTCGGGGTTTGTGAGGAAACTGATGCTCAGCGAGTTAAAATAAGCTGCTCAGGGAGTGGCAATCCAGGGACTGGCAGTTCCAATCCCTGGGACTGGAATTCAGGGCCGTGTGACTCCAGAACGTGAGTTCATCACATCTGCCTTGGGTGTGTCACCTGCTTTCGTTCCATTCCTTTGATTTTCGTGGTGTGTAGGGAAGGAGGATGGGGCTCAGCATTGTGAGAAGGAAGAAGGAGAAGTGGCAGGGCCCAGCCCCCTCCGGACTGCCCACCCCATGGTTTGATGGACAGGCCCACGGGTGACCTATGGGGATGGTGGAGCTGGGAGACGAGGCGGTAGACAAGCCACCACAGGAGACAGTGAAAAGAAACTGCTTTCTCCTTCTGTATTACAGATCATGGTGCCAATCTCAGCAATGTTGGTTGAGGAGTATTCTTTTCCAAGAATTCTGGAAGAGTTCAGTCCAGGTGTGAGGCAGGACCGCCTACTACATGAAACGCAAGATAGATTCAGCAGAAACTGAAAACTATGAGTGTCTCTTGGAAATATCACTCGTGGCTCTGACCCCTGGGGAGAAGTTTCCTAATACTCTGACAGGGATCTCTGGCAACCTTGAGGCCCACAGTGCACACGACACACACGTCTGGACGTGGCTGTGCTCCTTGTGGGTCGCTGGCCCTGCCACAGGACTCGGGTGGTGGTACCGCTTCTCGTCACCCCTGCAGACTAATCACTGTGAAGGCCCCTCGGGGCCACGGATGGCGCTGTCTGTGGAGTGCTGACACCCCCAGTCCTCGCTGACTCTCCCTGTGGTTTGTGATACGAATGTCAGATAAGACCTGGAATCAGAGTCAGTAGCTCATTTTCCTGTTATATGGGGAAAAAAACACCTATATTTTTCATGCCAGCAGACAGCAAGAAACAAAAAGCCTCTTTTTCTAAGTTTATAAAGATTTTCAAGCAGATACATATAAGAAAACCAGAACGGAGTGACAACATTACATCTAAACATTTGATTTCTTTGTTACTAAGAACACTGACTCTTACTATGAACTTACTTTATTTCGGAGGTTTATTTTTACTCCTGTTTCCTTCCTGTTTTGACTTTTGATCCAGCGTGAGTCATGTTTGACACAGCATAATCTTATACCACCATTGCATCAATGTTTTCCTATCTTCATCCTGTTTGGGGGATAGGTACAGGAATAAATTCACCTTGAAAAACCAATTATTTTGTAATTTCCCCCTTTCACTAGAATGTCTGGCTAGAGCTACCTGCTTTGACTTACATTTTCTATTGACGTCTTCTGCCTTGACTGCCGTAATGACAGAGTCTATATGGTGAGTGGTAGAAGCACAAGCATCCATTGGAAACTTCAGCCATAATATCAGTTGAGGAGGCTTCGTACACTCTTTACTCTTGGTTCAGTTTTGGACAACATTTTAATGAATAACGTGATCACATCTATCCATGTCAGTGATCCATTTTGATTGATAGTAGAGCTCCTTTCAAACTAATGGTGCCGAGTTACCTTGTGCCCATGATTTGGATGCAGTGTTTCTCAAAAGATGTTCCTGGAAGAGAATTGCCCAGAGCACTGAAAAAATGCAGATTCTTGCTTCCCACTCTAAACTTACTCAAAAGGACCCTCTGGAGGCGCATGCATTTAAAAAATAAGTCCTATACACGATTCTTGGGTATATTGAAAACCACTGGTTTAGATCTCAGGTACTTTGAGCAACACTTTTGGAATTTTGCATGATCAACATTAGTGATTAGGGAAGATTCAGAAGTCCTGAGAACTGGCATGCATCTTTTTTATTCATTCAGTGAGCCTTTCTTGCATACATCTGATATTCAGTCTT
The DNA here is from genome assembly GCF_000754665.1 of Bison bison bison. Classification (NCBI taxonomy): domain Eukaryota; kingdom Metazoa; phylum Chordata; class Mammalia; order Artiodactyla; family Bovidae; genus Bison; species Bison bison. The sequence continues at coordinate 6,030,522 of NW_011494620.1, read as the reverse complement.
AGACTAAGATGATGAATGTGGGTTCTATAGAAGCCTCATTTCCCTTGCCTTTAGAATAGAAGTGTGGGTCTAAAATAGTGGTTCTCAAACCTACTTGTATATCGAAATAATGGGGAGCTTGACAAAAATGCAGAGTCTCTCCCTACACACACACACACACACACACACACACTCCTATACACAGAACCACCCCCACCCCCACATACATATACATACACAAGCACATTCTACAGAAACACGTCCCTCCTCACTGGTTATACTTTATGTCCTTTCTGGAATAAGATAAAGTGTTAGGTAGATGGCCTATATCTTAACTCATTACCGCCCTATTGTTGTTCAGGGTGATCAAGTTCAGTTCTTAGTTTCATAAAGAATACATGCCATGTTGATTTTTTTCTGATTTTGGAATTTCCTTAGGCAGATATCTAAAAATGAATACTTCATGTGGTAACTTCTCTGAAACTGGCTCGGTTCTGCTTTGCCCACTCTCAATGCCTAAGTGGAACTATGTCCCTGAGAAAGCACAGATAGATCTATAGGCTGGTCCTGGATCTCAAACAGTGGGATCCTTAGGGAGGAGGTAAGGTGCTATAACCAAGAAGACGCCGCAGTACTGTGGTGTAAATAAGATGGAAATTTATTGCTCTCTCACTTTATTGCTCAGACAAGAATGATTCAGGGCCAGTGAGGAGACTCTGACATTCTTAACCCATGGCTTCCGTTTCTGGATTTGAAGGGACTACTCCATTCTCATTGTTTTGCAGAGGATGAGTAGGAGGAAGTCATCTGGGGGCGTGCCCACCTAATTATCTTAAAGCAAGATCCAAGCATGGCGCACACCAGTTCAGACCGGATCCTGTTTGTACGGACCCAGTCACCGGTTTCATGTAGCCGCAAGAAAGGATAGAAAATGAAGTCGTTGCCTGGATAGCCAAGTGCTCAGCTAAAGGTGGGAGAAGAGATTTGGAAACACAGGTAGCAGTCAGCCGCACTTCCACCTGGGGTCTTAGAATCCAGAAAAGCAATCCAGAAGGGTTTGTGTCCTGGGGCCTTTCGTCTACGATCCCTGTCTTGCTCAACTCTGAGCCTTCAAGATGTAAGCATTAGAAACGTGAGAGTCAGATAGCGATACCTTTGCTAATCTGACAAGGAATCAAGGTTCATTACACTCCTAAATGTGGCATTTTTATAGAGTATGAACGAACTGGAGTTGGCAAAGTGCAGATGTCATTAGCTCCAGGTTCATTTGAACTTCACGGTGCATTTTTCCTCTCTCTTTCTCCCCCTCTCCCTGACTTTGCCACTCTGTGCCTCTCATTCTCTGCATTTCCTTTCTGTTTTTGAACCCTCCTTTCTGCTATTGATAGGTACACAAGGAAAAAATTTAGGGTGTCAGTGGGGGAAAAAAAAAGTTCTAAAGCAGAATTTTCAACGAGAAGCCTCACGAACAATGGTCTATTCGCACAGCTGAAAGTGCTACTCACAAATCTCTCTCTCTTTTAGATTTGTGAGGAACAAGGGGTTATATTCTCTGCATGGGATTTTGCTTCTGGGCTAGGGTTGACTGCAAGTTTATTGGAATGAGCACTACGTTTTGTTTTGTTTTTACCATGAGGGACCTCTGCAAAGAGCCCGAGTGCTTGTCATGTGTTACAAGGAAAATGGAGAGTTTGCAGAACAGTTCTTTCCCTTCATTCAAAATCAGGTTCAAGCTGAGAACCACTGGTAATTTTTCAAGTCTTGTTTTGGATGAAATAAGCAGACATATTTGAATTAATTAACGTTGCAAGGCAACTCAGCACGGAGACTTAGTGCCTAGAAGAAGGAGCACTGAGCCAGCAATCTTAAAGCTCCTGTCCTATCCTTGGCCTAGCCACAAACGCTTTGTAGGACTATGGGCAAGTCACCAATGCTTCTGCACCTCGTTCCCCCAGTTACATAAATTCAGAGATACTTACAGTTTTAGAATGATTAAAGATACTCTAGTCCCGCTTTCTTATGATAACAGGAAGACTGAGGTTCAGGAAGTCCTTGCTGATCATCCTCCCCTCTATGATCCAGGTAAAGTAGACCATTCCCTTTTTGGAGACCCCTGGACCTTGTTCACTCAGTCATGTCGACTCTTTGCGACCCCATGGACTGTAGCCCGCACCAGGCTCCTCTTTCCCTGGAATTCTCCAGGCAAGAGAGTGGGTAGCCATTCCCTTTTCCAGGGGATCTTCCTGACTCAGGGATCAAACCTGGGTCTCCTGCATTGGAAGCAGATTCTTTACTGTCTGAGCCACCAGGGAAGCCTTACACCCTTGCACTCTGTACGTCTACTCTTGTGTGTCTTATAATATTTTATTTATGGGTCTGATTTCCCATCGACTTCTTAAAAACAGAGCTCATTTCTTACCTGTCTGTGTTGCTCTACAGTGCCTAGTCCTTAGCTGGCTCATGTACTGTGCTTAGTCGCTCAGTGGTGTCCGACTCTCTGCGACCCCATGGACTGCAGCCCACCAGGCTCCTCTCTCCATGAAATTCTCCAGGCAAGAACACTGGAGTGGGTTGCCATGCCCTCCTCCAAGGGATCTGCTCAACCCAGGAATCATACCCAGGTCTCCTGCATTGCAGGCAGATTCTTTACTGACTAAGCCACCAGGAAAGCTCAGGTTGGCTCATAGTAGGTGCTTGATGTTGGATAAATGAATGAAATAAAGCACATCCAAAGTCAGATAGCTGGCAGGATGCTGGCTAGTGGCTGTTTAGGGCTAAGTCAAGTGTCATTATTCCCAGACCAGTTTTTTTCATATTCAACCTCTTAGTACCCTCAAGAACAAAGTGAAATGTAATGTCAAATGTAAGAAGTGCTTGAGCACAGGAGATTCTGGTACAGGACATGAGTGATTTCCTCTGCTGAGGCTTGATCTACTGTTTTGTCTGTTGATCCTTCGTAATGATTTGTTCTTATATTTCTCTTCATTTTTCCCCAGGAACCTCTGTTGGAGGTGGTTGGGTAGAGGTGCATGCTTGCTAAGTCACTTCAGTTGTGTCTGACTCTGTGGGACCCCATGGACTGTAGCCCACCAGGCTCCTCTGTCCATGGGATTTCCCAGGCAAGCATACTGGGGTAGTTTGCCATACCCTCCTCTGGGGGATCTTCCCAACCAAAGGATTGAGCCCACATCTCTTATGTCTCCCGTATTGGCAGGCAGGTTCTTTATCACTAGCACCACCTGGGAAGAGGTGCCACAGGCAAAACCAAGGAGGAGGGTGTTGCACTGGGATGCAGAACACTTTGTAGGAACTTTTAATGTCAAAATCTGAAGTCCACAATATCCCCTAAGAGGAGGAATAATTCGCCAAGATGAGGCTTGCGGGAGCTGCCCTAAGGAAGGTAGAGTGCCTCTTGCCTTTGGAATGGGGCCCAAGACCACTAAGCGCATGCCTAGGGCTGTCACCCAGGTCTGACACTGCTTAAGTTAAATGGGGTCCATGCTCTGGTGGTCAAAATAACCACTCAAGGCAGGGAAGGACATGGCCCAGAGTCTCAGGAAGTGAGAAAGGGGCTGCTTTTAGTACATGGGGAGGAATACAACAACCAAAGCTACAGCAAACAAGCCGAGGAGGAAGGAAGGCAGCTGCGGGGTCAGTGGGAGAAACGCTTCCTGCCATTGTCTGGCCTCACGGCTTGAAAATAAAAATAGGTGGAGCTTGAAGGCTGGCTGTGTGCATCTGGAGCCAGATCCACACAGGGAGTCTGTGCTGTGTTTGGGGGCCAAGGCGAAACGACCCAGGGCGTTTCAGCACTGTGAATATAGGATGTGGAGGTCAGAGATCCAAGGAGCGACGTTGATAAACCCCAGCCATGCTCCAAGCCTTTTAGAGAAGAATTTCTCAGCCAGCCATGCTCCAAGCCTTTTAGAGAATTTCTCAGCCTTTGGGTCCTCCCCAGCAATATTTGATAGAAGAGAGAGAATCATACAGTGCAAAGCACTGAATCATGGAACACTTAGGGCAAAGCACAGAGCAGCAAATCCATTTCATGAACGCTGAACAAAGGTGGAAAGTCAGGTTTTCAAGCCTTCTTTAATTCTCACCTTGTTTTCTTAAGATTTGTTGAGAGTCCAGAAAGGGGCTATTTGAGGATCTTTTTTTTTTTCCCTTCACTTTTTTCTTTTCTGCTGTTTTGTTTTAGTTTGTACTATGGAGAGTATCAACCACACATACAAAATAACATAATGATCTAATGAACTTCTATGTACCCATCAACCGCTTTCAACAATTATCAACTCATGGCCAGTCTTATTTCATTTGTATCCCCAACTCCTTTCTCATCCCACATTATTTGGAAACAAATTACAGACATTATGTAATTTCATCTAAAATGTTTTGTGTTGTATTTCTAAAACATAAGGATGCTTTCTGATAACCATAACTATTCCATTGTGGTGCCTAAAAACATTAGGACTGTGTAAGGTCATCAGATATCCGGTAGTGTTCACCTTTCCAGCCCCTGACATCTAACTTTCCTCCTGGAAAGCAGACTTAGCCCACAAGGAAAGGAACCGTGATGCCCTGGCCCATTTGTTCCCACTGTAGTAATGCAACAAACGCACGGTGTGCTGGAAGCAGAGAGGGCAACCCCAAAATTGAAGGCAAGCGCATTGGCAACATAAAGAGAAAGTAACTGACGAATCCCTAATTCTGAAAGATACCCAGAGAGGCTGGGCCTTGAGCCAGGAGCTTAACAAGTTTCCATTGTTATTGGCAGCCAACAAATTTAGAAGCAGACAGGGGACCTTCTTATCATGGGGAATTTTGTTAGCTGAGACTGTATGCATTAAAAAACATAATCAACCTGTAGTGAGCTAAGGGATTAAACATGATTTTTCTCAACTTGAATGACCCCTCTCCCTAAATTAAGCTGCCTATTTAGCACCCTTAATAAATACATAGATAATTTAAACCATGTGGCAGCAAATTGAAAACATGGGCTTTTTGAACTCTGTATTTTCTTTCTCATGTTGGAACATTTCCCTCGAGAAAATCTCAGGTCTCGTGATTATGGAAAAGAAAGATCTGTATATCTTTCTGATTAAGTGTTTCATGATACACACATACACATTGATCAAGTTTTTTCTTTTTGGCTGAAGTGAAGCATATGCTTCTGAGAGACGTGCTCCATCGACACTCCTCTGGCAGCTGCCTTGTATATTTGTCAACAAAACAAAATGTGAAAGGATTATATTTCTATAAAAGTAATTACATTTCAAAGCAGCTTGTTATTGTATACCATGTGGCATTACATTGAACCAAGATGCTATTTTCTGCCTGATCGTTAGAAGTAATGATCCGTATTCACAAGTCAGTAAAATAGTCAAGTATGTATCTTCTCCTTTGCTTCATTAGGGAAAATAATACTCTGCTGGAATACCTGGAGATCTGAACTGAAAGATTTAACATGTTAGTTTTCAGATATTCATATTAATCTACTGATTTAAAATACAGCTGACACACGCAAACACAAAATATTTATCTTAACATTAGGGATCTTGATTTGAATCAAAATTAATGTGACAAAGATTTTTTTTTTTTTATAATTTCTGTATGGTAAGATTTTCTCTTTTCCTTGAATGAATGAGTCACATCAAAGAGTGTCTCAACTTTTAAAAGCTTTGTTACAATTTGCTTTGGTGTCTTTCATGTATATCAAAAAAATAAAAAAAGTGTCCATAAACATTTTTCCGTGCTCAGGGGGCCCAGGGGACTCATCTGGTCTCCTCATCTTCTTTGTGGTCAGAGTTCTACCCAGACAGTTTTCACTGCAAATTCTCTAGAGATAAAGTCTGCAGCTTCCTTTCTGATTCCAAGCTTGTGGCCTTCTCTAAGCAGAGAGTCTTAGACAAAATTGCACAATAGGACAAATCTTGAAATTCCAGGTTCCATCTGTACTGACTTTCTCTTGCTATCAATGTGGCAAGTGAAGGACTTGGCTTCTGCAGGCACGAAGGCTATTTTTCAAAGAGAGGATTCAGCTACTCCAAAACTGGAGAAATATTCACGTAGGCCAATTTCATCTGGTTAAAACTTTTTTGTTTTCTCTTGGAAGACAGATGTCGAAAAACAAGTCTTCGAGGCCAGACTTCAACAGGACAAAAAAGCCTAATTGTCTGGTAAAGCGTATGAGGAGACCGAGTGTTAGCCTTTTGAGCCCATTACGCACTAACAGGCCATGGAGTTAAGCACCACCCCCTCTTTGAATTAGTTTTCTGAGTGTCTACTGCCTGACTTCTTTTTGGCCCTCTGTCTGATGTTGGTAATCAATGGTATCATTTGAAGGAGCCAGTCTTTCAGACAGAAGCATGAAAGCTTCTGAGGAGACCTTTATACTCTATTAATTTGTAAATCTAAATATTGCATACAGCTTTTTGTTCAACAATGCTCCTCTTTTTCTGATAGCTGATTGAAACTTATTGGATGCAGGGCACAGCTAGCTGGTGGGCAAGTTGAGATGTTTCGGTTAGCATCTAAGACAATACATGGCAGAAGAAAGCAAAACTCCCTGGCCTATTTTCTTAATGATGTAATTAGTGCATGTCTCCACAAGAAAGGAGCCAAGAGATTGGCCTTCACAGATTATTTAGAGGTTATCCACAGCAGTAAATAATTTGTATTCATTTTAGAAATTATCTGAACAGTTCAAAAATAAAAAGACACAGGAGTATTATAGATAGCAAGTATACATTCTCATGTTTTACCTTCCTTACCAGGATTACAGAACAGATAGGTTATACAAAGCAACAGGATTGTTTGTGATAACTTTTCTGTTGGATCTAGTGTTACTTGTATAATCAAAAATGGAGGTGCTTTTTCTTTTCAGTTTCTCATGTTGAACCCCTGGTATTTACAGAATGTATATAACACAATGCTATAGCAAGTGATATATTTTGGTAGTGCAAGTGTGACCAAATCCTAGTGGAGGATGATTCAACAAGCCCCGTGAATTTAGTTTATCTAGACTAGCCTTCTAAAGCCGAGCTGTCCAACGTGGCACCCACTAGCCATCTGTACTTATATTAAAATTAAAATTGACAACTCAAGTTTTGAGTTGCACAAGCCATATTTCAAGCTACCATTTTAGACATTTCTGTCATTGCAAAAAAGTTCTTTTAGAAAGTGCTGCTCTAAAGAATCCTAAATTCACTGGGTAATTATTCCAGCTGTCCATACTTGATCACTGCAGTTTTTCAACTGGAAAATAAGAGAGTGACATCACATAGTCTTTAGGATTCTCTCATTTTTGAATCTCTCATCTCAAGCACTTTCTTAATACTTGGGGGCTAATCTGCATGACAGTTTTCAGAAAGGCCTCAGTAAGAAAGACTGCAGTATTGTGGAGAAAAACGTCTTGGAACCTACTACAGAATGTAGTAATTGCCAGCACCATTCATTCAAGCTACATAAGTCGGGAAAAGTCACTCAATTATGTCGAGTCTCTTTACTCATTCATCAAATGAAGGCATTGAGCTGAATAATGTCTGAGGTCTGCGTTTACTCTAAAATTCTAAAATATCACTGACTTAAAAATACCCCTTGCTTATGAGGTTGAATCAACCAGATTTTGGTACTGTGTAGTCTAAGCTATTTTCTCTGAAAACAGTCTGAATTCTCACAACACCCATTCAAGGAAGGGGAAACTTATTACCATTTTCCTTTCCCTGAAAGGTCTGTAGTGACGGAGTCCTCCCTGCACCCAGTATTTGGAAGATGTATGAAAAATAGCCAGTCAAACAGCTGTTTTCAATATAAAGATACTTGGCGTCTGTGTTCTGGGTATCAGAATGATAAAAGTTTTTACTTTTCTTCCAAAAATATCGGTGTCTTGTCAACTTACCACGTGAAAAATACTTAGCTTAGTATTTTAACTTGATCTATAGCTAGTATACTATGGCCATTACGTTTTGGTGGCTCAGACAGCAAAGAATCTGCCTGCAACGTGGGAAACCCTGGTTTGATCCCCGGGTCAGGAAGATCCCCTGTAGAAGGAAATGGCAACCCACTCCAATATTGTTGCCTGGAGAATTCCATGGACAGAGGAGCCTGGCAGGCTACAGTCCATGGGGTTGCAAACGAGTCAGAAACAACTGAGCTACTAATGATCTTAATATTATAAGCAATATAGAAAACAATTTAGACACTTTATTCATTTCACATAGACACTTTTAGAGATTTCATTTGGCATAAATGTTTTCATCAGTGTGGTCTTTGATCAGTTGACATTACATGATTAATTATGAAATATTTTCATATAGTGAGTTTATTTAGAACATTAGAAGACTAAAGCTAAAATTAAGGAAAAGGATCTATAAATTTACTCAAATGATATTTAATGATCATTTTCTATATGGCAGGCACTATTCTAGAAGTTTAGCACTCAAGCAGTAAATAAGAAAAAAAAAAAAAAACCTCTAAAGTTGCTGTATTCTAGTGGGGGAACTCTGGAAGACTATATAAAACATATTCCATGAAACTAGATTTTTCTGAAATATTAACAGATTATAGTCAAACAAAAACTATGCTCAAAGATGGTGAGGAAATTGTGTGCTAAACAAAATTAAAATTTTGTCTGTTTATTACTGTAGAATTTCCAGAGTATTGCCAGGTACATTGTGAATTTTCAAGATTAGAATATAATAGGGAATGTAAAATAAACTCTTTTGATCACTGAACCCTTTTTGCCTCCTAGAATACTTCAAGAAAATGATTAAAGCTCTGCTGCACAGAAGCAGCTTGATAGAAAACCTTTATCACTGAATGAACGGTTAAGTCATTAAGACTGAAACCTCTTAGAGTCCCTTAAATAGACTCCAACTGATACTTTCAATTCGCTAGTCTCTTCGGGGGTTAGCCCTGGACACCATTCCAGGCATGTGAAGTATTTGGGCAGGCTACTGAATCCACAGCTGGTGCTTGGTCGTCATCAATAACCATAAGATCCTGAAAAGGATCATAGGGTATGGTGGGAGTTTGCTTTTTAGACCAGAGCTGTAGCAATGCCACACGGACACTGCATGATATCCAAAGTCCTTGGGCTTTAGACTTGGAAGCCCTGGGTTGAAATCCCAAGTCTACCTTTTATCTGCTAAACATCCTCAGAGAAGACACTTACTTTTCTGAGCCCGTTTCCCTGCTTGTAAGAAAGAAGGTATCATGGCCACTCCCTGAGCTCATTATGAGCCTCCAGTAAGATCTTGTGTGAGCACAATTCATAATCTTGGCTCTGAGTATGGAACAGGCTATGCTGGCATGAGCCACGTGGTCATGCCCCTCATCCAAATGGGTATTTTGGCAAAGCAGGCAGCTGGGATCCATAATCTCTTATTATATACCTAAATGACAGAATATGACCCTTCCCCTGCTTATAAAGGATTCTTGCTCCAGCCAAAACACTCAGCACTGAAGATTCAATAATGGATACAAATTATGTTCAGATTTATATAATTTGAGTACAAAAAGTATGCTTACGTTTTCAGTACACTGTTAAATATGGCATTGCTCATATATCCCCTGGAGAAGGGAATGGCAGCCCACTCCAGTATTCTTTTTTTTTTTTGCAAACCCCCTCACCACCCCACCCCCGAACCCTCGGGCCAACCCCACTCCAGTATTCTTGCCTGGAGAATTCCATGGATGGACAACCTTGGTAGGCTACAGTCCATGTGGTGGCAAAGAGTTGGTTACAACTGAAGCAGCTGACACACACATATGTATTTATGTAATTCTTCTTTTAAAAAGAGAGCAGAGGAACATGATTATCTTTGTATTAATTATGCCAGCAAGCTGATTCTTCTCAAATAGTACAATGCAGAAAAAATTGCAAAAAAAAATTTTCTTTAACCAAGATTGTCACTTGATTATTGGGAAAACTGGACTATCCTTGGATTATTCTATGGAATTTACCATCTTTCAACTGCTGTAACAATTCTTTGGTCAATAGCTTCCCACTTCTCAAGTGAGAGGCCAAGAAGAAATTGTTGAGAAAAATTCTCCTTTCACCCCAAGTGGTCAGGGCTGACATGCAGGATCCTCTGGTAAAAAAAATAGTTCTCTGCCATCAACAGCTTTGAGAAGGAAAAGAACAAAAGCATGCTTTCTCCAAAAAAGGCATTAGTGGCGATTGGAAGGTCTAAGGGGAGAGATTTGCTGACTTGACAAACCATGATTACTTTTTGCAGCTCATGAAACTGTCTTCTTAAGAGACATGTTCTATGGCCTTAAGTTTATTGCCCTCACGATTTTAGAAATGTCATGTTTTGGAAACATGAGAAGCCTCAGTGAGAAAAGGCGAGATTAATAGCGGAGCTTTGCCCTGATGCTAAGCATCTTAGCATTTGTTGCCAAACGGAGAAGAGAATGCAGAATAAGTCTTCAGAGGCCCACAGGCTGGGGAGCTGTGCCATCCCTCAGCACAGATAACAGCCCCCCAATCCCAATACGCTCTTTAATAATAAAGTCTGTTGCTCTGCTTTATTTTATAAACTGATCGTGAACGTCCAGATTGAATCATGGTTTTACTCCTTATTAGGTGACCAGGAGCATATCACTTATCAACCTCCGTGAGTCTTGATTCCTTCTTGTTTAACAAGAGGGTAGTAACAGGCTTCTCTTTGAGTCTTGGGATATTTGACAGCTAAGTCACATGATGTCACTCATCTACTCAAAATCCTCCAAAGGCTGCCCATATCACTCCAAGTGAAGCCTAGAATCCTGACAGTGTCCCATAAGAAAGATCTATGGAACAGTCTTACGGACTCTGTGGGAGAGGGAGAGGGTGGGAAGATTTGGGAGAATGGCATTGAAACATGTAAAATATCATGTATGAAATGAGATGCCAGTCCAGGTTCAATGCACGATACTGGATGCTTGGGGCTAGTGCACTGGGACGACTCAGAGGGATGGTATGGGGAGGGAGGAGGGTTCAGGATGGGGAGCACATGTATACCTGTGATGGATTCATTTTGATATTTGGCAAAACTAATACAATTATGTAAAGTTTAAAAATAAAATAAAATTAAAAAAAAAAAAAAGATCTTACAGTGCCTTCTGCTCCATCCTCCTCTCTGATCTCTTTCCCTATCAAGCTCCCCACTAGCCATGCTGGCCTTCTCATTATTGCTTACATAGGAGGAGGCAATGGCGCCCCACTCCAGTACTCTTGCCTGGCAAATCCCATGGACGCAGGAGCCTGGTAGGCTGCAGTCCATGGGGTCGCTAAGAGTCGGACACGACTGAGAGACTTCACTTTCACTTTTCACTTTTATGCACTGGAGAAGAAATGGCAACCCACTCCAGTATTCTTGCCTGGAGAATCCCAGAGACGGGGGAGCCTGGTGGGCTTCTGTCTATGGGGTTGCGCAGAGTCGGACACGACTGAAGTGACTTAGCAGCAGCAGCAGCAGGCTGGGCCCATGCTGGCCCCAGGGCCTTTGTATATGCTGTTTCTCCTACCTGGAGTGCTCGTCCTCAGATGCTGGCATGGGTTGGGTCCTTAACTCTTAGGGTCTTACTCAAATATCTTCTTCTCAGAGATCCTATCAATTCTATTCACAATTTCAAACTCTCCTCCTTCCCTGGCTTAACTTCTTTTCTCCTTCCCTACTTTATTTTTCTCCATACCTCTTATCACAGCTTAACATACGTATATTGTACTCATTTTTTCTTATCTGCTTTTCTCCTCCTGAATAAAGCTTATGAGGTCAGGGTTTTTATCTGTTCACTGCTGCATTTCAACACACATAGTAAACACTAAATAAATATGCGTTTGATGAATGAGTATTAAATTATAACACCATGAAAGCAACCAGCACTGTGCCTTAGATTAAAAAGAAAAAGAAAAAGTAAAAAGATGTGAAGAGATAGGGATAGGTAGAAACATTGACTTGAATGTGTAGCATGTTAAAATTTTTATTTTACTATCTCGTGGCAAATGGTTAAAAAAAAAAAAAAAATAGCCCAAGATGACCTGAAAGTCACGAAGGAAACCCATGTTAAAAATAGTTTTTTAGAAAGGAAAAAACAATTTTTATAGAAGATTACCATTTAGATGGAGGAATGATAGGATCAGCCTTTTTAAAGAATCACCATTTTACAGCCCCTATTGGAACAACTGATCCCAGTATGAATCATCAGTTGGTGGTAGAACTGGGAGGTGAGAAATGCCTGGGAAGTCGATAGCTGAGCAGAGCTAAAGAAATCTATTTACAGAGTTTTTACTAGTGATATAGACAGATAAATGTTAAAAACTCAATTATTTTATCCCGTTCCTTTGCTGTGTCAGGAGCCTCGGGACAAGAGCAGTGCCAGAAGGAGGCATGTGCTCCTGCATGAGCCTTCCCACCCCACCCCACTGCACCGCAGACCCCAAACCCAGGGCCTCAGTGCTCATGCAGGACCAGGCCTTCGACACGCAGCATCGCTGTGCGGAGAGCTCTGTGCTATGTGTGTGCAGCAGCCTGCAACCTTGGACCTTCAAATGGAGCTTACCCGTGAGTTATATTCACTAATGAAAACAACGTTATGCGTGTGGGCTAAGTCACTTCAGTCATGTCTAACTCTTTGCAACCCCCGTGGACTGTAGCCCGCCAGGCTCCTCTGTCTATGGGATTCTTTGGGCAAGAATACCCGAGCGGGTTGCCATGCCCACTCCGGGGGATCTTCCTGACACAGGGCTCAAACCCGAGTCTCTTACGTCTCCTGCATTGGCATGCAGGTTCTTTACTACTAGCACTACCTAGGAAGCCCCAGTGAAAACAGCTTTATACAGAACTTTATTTTCCTAGCTTGCCCTGTTTTCACTTCTACTTCTCCTTTCACTCTTAGACAATTTGATTCAGATTCTACTTATTTTTTTTTTTAAAGAAGCAGTCAATGTCAGTGACTCTTCTAGGCCCCTTTGCTCCTTGTCACTTTCCTCAGATGGCAGATCCACAGTCTGGGCTCCGCAGAAGCCTCTGGTGAGGAGAGACCTTCACAAGCCCCGTGTAGATCCATTTTCTCTGTAAACTATCATGGGAGAAACTAGAGCATGGATTAACATTGCCCTCAGTTGTAAAACCATCCAGGAACTAGGTTTCTGCAAAGAAGGAGAAGACAGAATTCAGCTGTAAAATGACTCCCAAGAATACTAGGAATTTGGGGCCGTTAATGGAGTCATCTGGCTGGAGGCATTCTGATGACTAAGCACTCTGCAAAGGGGGCTCGCTCAGTCCTGTCTTCCTTTTCCTCTTCTCCTTTGTTCTGTTTATTCCTTTTGAAAGGAAAAGCAAAATTACCTTTCCATCCTCCGTGGGAGAGTTTATCACGGGGAATGAGATGTCAACAAGTCTTGAGAGTAGCTGGGCCCTAGACAGCATGGGGACTTGCTTGTAAGTGATAACCATTTTAAAAAACAATATGAAACTTCGCAGGGAAGCAGTGTAACATCCAAGAGCTGAGTGGAGAGAAGGACCGATGGGGCCCCGAACAGGGAAGCCTCAAGAACCACATTCCTTTTTCTCATCCCAGCCTTGGGAATCTCCACTCCTGGGTTTGGCAGACTGGCTTTTGATTAGGAAGTTTACATGTGACTTAAAAACAGTTACAAGTGCTCTACGGATTTGAGTTTGCTGGCATTAGAGAAAACAGACAAAGCGTGGAGTTGATGTTTCTGATGGCCACAGCCAAAAGGCAGTTCTGTGGTGGTCCTGAATGGTCCCCCAGACTCCAGTTCATTTCCTTCTTTGCTTTTTGTAAGTGGGCTCCCAGTTTTTATCTCCGTGGACTTTATATTTTAAAAGTTGATTTTTCAATCATGTACTGTATCTTAAGTAACAGTCTGGATAGCCGTAGGGTTTTCATTTTGCTTTATGAAACATCCCTATCTGATGTTCCTCCTGGACGGATGGGTTGGGAAATCCATTGGGTGAGCTTCTGGAGGGCTAGTCCAAGCCTGGTCAGAGATGGGAGCTGGGGGTGAAAAAATCTACCCCATGTTTCCTCTGACCATGTCAGAATCAAGGCTCCTAGTCAGGAGACTTTGACAGGGCAATCAAGAGGATTAGCCCAGAACAGGCAGCTATGAGGTCAAAGCATAAGGTGAACAGAGTGGAAAGACTGCTGCTGCTGCTGCTGCTGCTGCTGCTGCTGCTAAGTCGCTTCAGTCGTGTCCAACTC
>NW_011494620.1:6016148-6016226 GCF_000754665.1 Bison bison bison | reverse complement strand
ATCTACATGTTTCAATGCCATTCTCCCAAATCTTCCCACCCTCTCCCTCTCCCACAGAGTCCATAAGCCTGTTCTATG
>NW_011494620.1:6011539-6016048 GCF_000754665.1 Bison bison bison | reverse complement strand
TGAAAGTGAAGTCGCTCAGTCCTGTCTGACTCTTTGCAACCCCATGGACTGCAGCCTACCAGGCTCCTCCGTATATGGGATTTTCCAGGCAAGAGTACTGGAGTGGGTTGCCATTGCCTTCTCCCGTGGAAGGACTAGCTGTTGAAATTCCCTAGGCTATGGTGTATCTTCCAAAGGCTTTTCAGGTGATACCCACTGCTTCAAGCATAAATGGGTGAGTAATGGAAGAATTTAAGGAAAACAGACATCTCCAGGCCCCCAAAACCGATTTTGGAGATCTGCCTCAGCCCAAGGGAACATGCAAATAGACCGTGCAACCCACACATGCCCAGAAGAACTCTGACCCACCAACTCTGCAGCAGTTGGCTCAAAATGAAGAACCTGGCCAATGACCGTCAGCTTCCCTATTTTTTGTCATTCATTTACAAATAACAACCAATCAGAGAAAATCTAACATGTTCCCAAAACGCATCCTGTAATATGCCCTGCTTCTAGTAAGCCCACCTCCAGGTTCCCCAGCAACCTCCAATCAGCATGCCTGAAACCTTCTCTTTTTTTTCACTAAAGCCTTCCAACGCCTCTGCCTGCCTATGAATCTCTGCCAAAGGCTAGTGATGAGGGCTGGCTCCGTCTGTAAAAAGCTGAATAAATAGCCAGTGTGTTCCCCTTTGGGTAGTCTTTGTTTATTTCCACAGATCTATAATAGACATATGAAGATTCATTATTTAAACAAATAGCCCAGAATCTGCGCATCTAACTAGCACTGCCTGTAATTCTTCTGAGTTATCTGTTTGAAGATTTAAGATCTTTTTTCTGATACCATCATTACTCCAAGTATTTTTAGCACTCCTTTTTCCAGCATTGAATTTAGAGTCAAGATGGGATTATAGGGTTGTGTAGGGGGCTCACTTTCCATTTTCTCATGCTTTCACAGTTTCATTCTCTCTCTCTCATGCACACACACACACATACCTCCCAGTACATTTCATTTCTGGCCTAGAATATGCCTTCTTCCACGTTTACGTTAATCTTACTCACCAGCCCTATCTTCAAAATGATTTTAAATCATTTGCCTAATTGACCCACTCCCCTCCAAGATTTTGTTATTTACCAAAATGATTTTCCAAAGAGCGACTCAAGGTTTTGTCATCTATTTCAGAGATTTGTCACAGACTCTTCGTGTCTGCATTTTGCAGTTCCACTGGCAAGGGCACATGTTTAATGAATTTTGCTTTATTCCAAATCCTCCCTAAGTCCATTCTGCACCAGGTCCTTCCTCGGATGGGAGACACCATTGGCGTGCATGCCAGAGTGGGAAGGGTAAACCCTCTTTTGCTGGCAAATCAGATGGTGTGTTTTCATTTCCTAGACACGTGCATAGGACAGGCTTTTTGGTGTCTGCTCTTGTCATCCACTGGAAACAGTATATGTCAGCATCTGTAGGTGATATCAGTTGGTTTTGGAGAACTGTAAAATTTGTAAACAAGTGTAGATTGTAAGCAATCATTGTGACTTTCATTCTCATTATGAATTCCTATGGTAAACGGATACTTGTCCCTGTATATCACTATTTTTGTTCATTAGGTTCAAACATCAGAATTCTACCAAGTGGCTCTTTCAGTCTGGGTGGGCTCAGAATGATTTCGCATGTTATAAAGAAACTGAACAGAGCAGCCCCAGGTCAACAATGCTCAGTTCTTTGAAGTCTGGAGTATACAGATACCGACATTAGAAACATGCTGGAGTGTTTACGATGTACTCAGGCCATGGAGCTGAAAGCCCACTGAAGGATAATTGCTGGAAATGGTCTATAAACAATTCATAATAAGCATATTCAAAACGGGCACTTTGCTCTGAAATGATAAAATCATTGAATTGTTTGGAATGCCCACATTGATCCTTTGAAATTCTTCAGCCATTCCTCCTGTGGAATGCTATGAGGTGGGGGATAACTGGAAGGATATTTCAGCGGTTTCATTCTAATTTTTCACCCTATACCAGCTGTTGGGAATGGGGGGTGGAGAGGAAGTCTTCCCAATCCTTCTCTTCTTATTCTTGCTTGTAGCTCAAGAAATTTCCTGTCCTTGTTGGTCCTTCTAAGACATTAATTACTACTTAGGGATACGTGTATTGGCACTCCCATCCTGTCTGCACAAATGACCTTGGGAGCTGACAGGAAAATCTAGGGGACTGCAAGTCCGGTGGCTGCTGTGCACGCGGTCACCTCACTGGGACACCAAGGTAATGAGGGAAGGGCGCTTCTCCACCCGTGTTTCCTGATTCAGGAATGGCAGCCATTTTTTTCAGGAGCCCACTCAGCTCCAGGGAAGAGGTCATGCCCTCAGACTGCAGTTCTTTGTCCTCTTGGAAGTGGAAGTGTTAGTTGCTCAGTCATGTCCAACTCTTTGCGACCCCACAGACTATAGCCCGCCAGTCTCCTCTATCTATCCCAGGCGAGAATACTGGAGTGGGTTGCCATTTCCTTCTCCAGGGAATCTTCCCAATTCAGGGATTGAATCCGGGTGCATTGCAGGTAGATTCTTTACTATCTGAGCTACCAGGGAAGCCCTCTTTGTCCCTTTCCGGTCCCTACCCTGGTATTAGACACCTCTCCTCGATTCACCTCTTGCACTCTGTGCTAATCTCCATCATAACAAGTAATCCTAATTGCTCAGGTACAGGTTAGTCTCCCAAGAGACTGCACATTTCTTAGAGCTGGACCTCATCTTAGCATCTTTGTGTTACCTGCTCAGTCAAAGAAGCAATAGTGAAAACAAGGTTCTATGTACAGGACAGGGGACTATGTTCAAAACCCTGAGATAAACCATAACAGAGAAGAATATGAGAAAGAACACATATGTAGAGCTGAACCATTTTGCTGCATGGCAGAAATTAACAGGATATGAATTAATTTTATGTCAATAAAATTTCTTTTAAAAGAAAGAACAAATAAGCAACAGAGAGAAGTGTCCAAAATCAGAACTCAGTGATAAGCATTTCAGGCAACCAGGGAATAAAATATATAAGTATAGATACATATATATTTGAATGACATTGTTTTGGTCCTCTGGGAATTACTTGCAGAAGCAGGAAATAAATCTGTGTAAAATAAATCAGTGACAGTATATCATAAGACTACACAGTCATTTCCAATTGACTTCTTATGAGACCCAAAGCACTTAACAGAAGTAAAATCACTTACAAACTTTTAGGCCGTAGTTAATATTATTAATAGTTCTACCTTCCCTGGTGGCTCAGACGGTAAAGCGTCTGCCTGCAATGTGGGAGACCCAGGTTTGATTCCTGGGTCGGGAAGATCCCCTGGAGAAGGAAATGGCAATCCACTCCAGCACTCTTGCCTGGAAAATCCCATGGACGAAGGAGCCTGATAGGCTACAGTCCATGGGGTCGCAAAGAATTGGACACGACTGAGCGAATGCAATAATAATATAATGTCTAAAAACCTCATCCTATTTCTCTCAATGACAGGAGACTTCAGGCAGTAGAACTTTTTTTTTTTTTCAATTTTAATTAAAAAAAATTATACGTGTGTTCCCCATCCTGAACCCTCCTCCCTCCTCCCTCCCCATACCATCCCTCTGGGTCGTCCCAGTGCACCAGCCCCAAGCATCCAGCATCGTGCATTGAACCTGGACTGGCATCTCGTTTCATACATGACATTTAACATGTTTCAATGCCATTCTCCCAAATCTTCCCACCCTCTCCCTCTCCCACAGAGTCCATAAGCCTGTTCTATGTATTTGGAAAATATACAACTTGGTTAATGATATTTAGGCTATTCTGTCTGTCTGTGGGTTTAATCTTGTTCATCCCAACCTTTAACTTATTGATTTCTCTCTATATAATTTAGATTAAACCCCATGTTTTCTTGTAGTTTTGAAATACTAGTATTATAATTTACTTATTTTGTATTTGCTTTATTTCTCTCATAGAAAGATTCATAGATGTGCAAATACAATATTATAATGTCACTCATAAACATTTCTGCATGGCTTTCCTAGGAATAAGGGTATTCTACAACATAAAGACAGTTTCTTTATTACAGTCAAGAAACATTAGCATATATAGTTTACTATAGAAAAGGTCAGTTTTCATTCCAATCCCAAAGAAAGGCAATGCCAAAGAATGCTCAAACTACCGCACAATTGCACTCATCTCACACACTAGTAAAGTAATGCTCAAAATTCTCCAAGCCAGGCTTCAGCAATATATGAACCATGAACTTCCAGATGTTCAAGCTGGTTTTAGAAAAGGCAGAGGAACCAAAGATCAAATTGCCAACATCTGCTGCATCATCAAAAAAGCAAGAAAGTTCCAGAAAAACACCTATTTCTGCTTTATTGACTATGCCAAAGCCCTTGACTGTGTGGATCACAATAAACTGTGGAAAATTCTGAAACAGATGGGAATGCCAGACCACCTGACCTGCCTCTTGAGAAACCTATATGCAGGTCAGGAAGCAACAGTTAGAACTGGACATGGAACAAA
>NW_011494620.1:5983016-6010808 GCF_000754665.1 Bison bison bison | reverse complement strand
GGATGACAGAGGATGAGATGGCTGGATGGCATCACCGACTCAATGGACGTGAGTTTGGGTAAACTCCGGGAGTTGGTGATGGACAGGGGGGCCTGGCGTGCTGTGATTCATGGGGTCGCAAAGAGTCAGACACAACTGAGCAACTGAACTAAACTGAACTGAATTGATGCAAGCCTTATTTAAATTTCCCATTTTTTCCCAAACTGACTTTCATATTGGATCCGGGATCCAGTCAAGATTCACACATTTTGTTTCTCATTTGTCTTGCCTTTGTTTTTTTTTTTTTTTTTAATGACTTATATTTTTCTGAATATTTCAAGGAATTTGTCTTCCAGAATATCCCACTGTCCTATTTTGTATACTTGTTTCTTCATGATTGAGGTCAGCTTAAACTACTTCATGTGTGTGTGTTAGTCGCTCAGTCGTGTCCAACTTTTTGGGACTCCGTGGACTGTAGCCCATCAGGCTCCTCCGTCCATGGGATTCTCCAGGCAAGAATACTGGAGTGAGTTGCCATTCCCTTCTCCAGGGGATCTTCCCAATCCAGGGATTGAACCCAGGTATCCAGCATTGCAGGCAGGTTGTTTATTATCTGAGCTACCAGGGAAGCTCATACTTAAAAGAATAATACATAAGTGATATTGTGCATCAGTGAAATAATCCTTATTATTTTTAAGTATTTTTAATCATATGTAATATAAATATATAGCAGAAAAATTACAAAATAGGAAAGGAAACCACCGATCATCCCACTATCCTAATTCATACAATAACATTTTGGTGTATTTCCAACGTTTTTCCTATTATTTTTAGCATAGTATCAATTATACTGCAGATCTAAATTTTTAGTCTGGTTATTTTTGATACAATATTGCACAATAATCATTTTCACTAGAAATAATGGCAAAATACTAACAGTACTGTTAATACAGTTTACTGAGTTTTTTGAGCACTAATTGCAGCTAGCGGCAACCACTCTCTTTACACTATTTTAAAATTTATTACAACCCTTTGAAATAAGTTCTTTTATATCCCAATTTCCTTTTTTAATTAATTAGTTTGTTTTTTATTTTTTAATTGGAGGACAACTGCTTTATAATGTTGTGTTAGTTTCTGCTGTATGACAACGGGAATCAGCTGTGTGCATACATGTATCCTCTGCTCTGGAGCCTCCCTCCCACCCAGCTGCGTGTCCCACTCCTTTGGGTCATCACAGAGCACTGAGCTGAAATCCCTGCGCTGCACAGTAGGATCCCATTAGCTATTCCAGTTTACATCCTGTGTGTGCTCAGCCGCTCCGTTTCGTCTGACTCTTTGTGACCCTGTGGACTGTAGCCCACTGGGCTCCTCTGTCCATGGAATTTTCAGGCAAGAATATGGAGTGGGTTGCCATTTCCTTCTCCAGGGGATCTTCCCCACCCAGGGATCAAACCCGTGATTCTCGCGTCTGCTTGCATGGCAGGCGGGTTCTTTGCGGCTGTGCCCTCTCGTTTACACACAGTGGTGTATATACGTCAGTGCACTCTCTCGGTTTGTCCCACCCTTTCTTCCCCAGTCGCCACGTCCACAAGTCTGCCCTCTGTCTGCATCTCTATTCCTGCCCTGCAAATAGGGTTATTAGTACCATTTTTCTATCTCCATTTTAGACTTGAGGAAACAGACTCCATTCCACAGCTGGTTGGGGGTAAAGAAGAGATTTGAACCCAAGTGTATATGACTCCATTGCACCATCTGTTTCCTAGCATTTTTACTGAATGTGCTTTGATTTATCCATTTCATGTAAACACACTAGTAGATATTATCAACCTAGACATGTCCTACTTTTAAGAATACTTCCCAAGCTCTGACATTTTGCCTACCTCCTTTGAATTATGAGCATAGCCCAGACTGGCTTCAGAAACTAGTGCTTCCTATTTTTCCCCCAGAGAACTTAATTTAAAACAAATTTGATTTTCTCAAAGTCTATTTCATTTATAAAGTGGCAATGCAATTTTTAGGTAAATAACAAAGCCATCAAGGATACCAAGTAGGGGTGAATGAACAAAAAATAAAGCAAATGAGACAGCTTCTAGGGGCCCAAGTCTAAAGTACCCCAGCCCACCTTGAGCTTTCCCAAGGGCGGATAGGCTGAGGCAAGGTTCTTTCCTAGGGCCCTGGCGGCCCCCCTTACAAGGATATTGCCCTTGACAGCAGCACGACTGTGGGTGTCTGTCTTCTCTTTGGCACTACCAAAAGACCCTGGAATTGAAGCTGCACAAGGTCATTCTGTTGTCAAGATCTAAACACACCCCACTGGTTAGAAATGTGTTTGATGTCAAAGCCCTGATAAACACGAATTCTAGTACTTCTAAATGCACTTTAATGTGGGTTAAATGCCTACATTTGTCTCACAGCCCACAGTGCCAGCTGGGGAAGAGGCAGCAGTAGCAGGAACCCTTGCCAGCCCAGCCTTTGGGAAGACTCCGAGCACAGTGAGAAGGAGCTGAATGCATTTCAACTGCAGCCAAGTTAGTGGTTTTAACTTCATAAACATGTCTTAAATGTTATGGCTCTTATCTCTATGCCATGGCATTCCTACCTCAAAGAATAACTATTAAAAATAAAACACACAATTCAGCAAATAGTTCTAAGAACTTTGATTTTAAAAAAAAAGTTGATTAATCATTTTTGGATGCTTATCTTTCTTCTGACTGGTTCCTTTAGATTCATCTCCACATCACAGTCAGGGTGCTCAATCATTTACTAAAAAGGTTAAAATAATAATAAACTCCTTATAATTAAAAATAAAGACAAAGTGAATTCTCCATAGTCTCATAGTTTTACTTGACTCAAGGTTGGAAGTGGTGATAAGGACTTATCAGAATTTCTCTTGTGATAATTTTTTGTTGTTTTTTAATACTTGGTATTGAGAATGAAGGTGAAAAGGCAAGTTTCATGATTAACCCATGAAACTAGCTACATTTGATTAATGTCCCAGCCCTGGTAAGTTATTGCGTGATGCTGTTTGTAAAGAGTTTAACGAACCTGTACATTTTTCAGATGTGTCAACTGTCTGCTGCCACAATGATGCTGTGTAATAAACAAAAACAAAATTTCGGTGGCATAAAATAAGAATTTATAGGTCCTACATTTGGAGTGGTTGACTAGAGAGTTGGTTATTCTGATCTTAGATGTGAATGTTCACTTATCTAGGGGTCGGTTTGCTGTCAGATGATCTAGGATGCTCTTTACTAGAATGACTGGGACAACTTGATTAAAGGGGTAAAAACTTTGATCCATAATTTCAATATAGCAGGTAGTTCTATGCCCTATAGGGTTAAAGTCACTATGAATAGTCTTCCAATAGCTAATATCCAGTGCAGATCCAATCATGAGGCCAAATTTTACAAGAAAAGTATGATTTGGGAGGCTGGTCTCATAATTCAAGGTAGAAGAAATGATTTGGCGTCAAAAGATGGCCAGAAAGATTCAACGTTCTTAAAATGTCAACCCTTCTCAAACTGATCTGTAGATTCAGTGTAATCTCATCAAAAATCCAGCAAGGTGTTTTTATAGAAATCCCCAAGATAATGCTAAAATTTATAAAGGAAAGCAAAGGAAACTGCCATGAAAACAATTTTGAAAAAAAACAAAATTGAATTCAAGACTTAAATAAACCTACAGTAATCAAGTGTGTGTATCAATGAAAGGATAACATGTAAACCAATGGGATAAAATAAAATCCTTAGCAAATATACAAATACATGCAAGTCTGTTCATAATCTTCAAAAACAAAAGAACCAAGGAATTCAATAGATATAGTTTTTCAACAGATTGTGCTGCAATTTGGACATCCATGTGTAAAATTATGTTCCATGATCCATACCTTTCAAAAATTATATATGCAAAAGTCAATTCAAAATGAAACATATACCCACATATAAAACCTAACAATATGAAAGTTCTAGAGGAAAATAGAGGAAAAATGTCTTTGCAACCAAAGATAAGGGAAAGATTTCTCAGCTGTGACACAGAATGATGAAGTATGAAAGAAACAAAATAGGCAGCACTTTGTCAAAATTAAAAACTCTGAAAGACACTGTTAAGAAAAGGAAATGAATAAGCAAGCCAAAGACTGGGGGAAAATATTTGCAAAGTAAATTTATTACAAAAGACTTGTATCCAGAATATATTGAAAATTCTGACAAACAATAATAAGAAACAACCCCAGCAAAAAATGGGAAAAGATTTGGGCATTTCTCCAAAGACGTTAAAAAAGATAGCAAAGGAATGAATGAAAATATACTCAACATTATTATTCGTTGGGGAAATGAGATTTTAAAACTGCAATAAGGTTCTAACACACTTCTATTTGACCACGAAAATTTAAAAACCAAGACTGAGAACTGATGAGAATATGGAGCGATGGGAGCACTCATACAAAACAGTGCAGCCTCTTTGGAAAACTGCTTAATAGTGCCTTGTACAGTTAAATGTCACTTATGGGACTGAGCATTTGGGTGTTCACCCAAGATAAATAAAAATACATGCCCACGCCAAAAGCTATATGTGAATGTTTCTATCAACTTTTTTCATAATCTCCAAAAACTAGAAACAATCCAAATCACCACCACCTGGTGAATATATAAACAACTGAAATGTAGGTCCAATGGAATAGAAAGAAAAGAGCTAGCGATAGAGAATGTGGATATTCAAGTGCATTACGCCAAGCGAAAAAATTAGAATTACAAAGCTACCTGCTCTGTAATTCCAGTTAACATGCCGGAAAAAGAAAAACTATGGGGACAGGGGAGTGGTTGCCAGGAGCTAGGGGTAAGGTGTGAACCATACAAAGGAGTGAACACGAAGGTCCAAGAGAGAACTTTTGGGTGATGAAATGTTCTGTGTCTTGATTGTGGTGGTGCTTATACAACTGTATGTGTTTTTCAGAATTCATAAAACTGCACCAAAAACAGAGTGAATTTTGCTGTATGTAAATTATACCACACACACACAAAATCTGACTTAAAAAAAGAGGGAGAGAAACGCAAATCAAAACTACAATGAGGTATCACCTCACCAAGCTCAGAACGGCAGTAATCAAAAAATCTACAAACAATAAATGCTGGAGAGGGCATGAAGAGAGTCTTAACACACTGGTGAGAATGTAAATTGACACAGCCACTGGGAGAACATTATGGAGGCTCCTTAAAAAACTGAAAATAGAACTACCATGTGTGAGTGTGTGCTCAGCCGCTTCAGTCAGGTCTGACTTTGTGTGACCCCATGGACTGTAGCCCGCCAGGCTCCTCTGTCCATGGGATTCTCCAGGCAAGAATGCTGGAGTGGGTTGCCATGCCCTCCTCCAGGGGGTCTTTCCGGCTCAGGGATTGAACCTGTGTCTCTTCAGTTCAGTTCAGTCACTCAGTCATGTCTGACTCTTTGCGACCCTGTGGTCTGAATTGGCAGCAGGTTCTTTACCACTAGTGCCACTTGGGAAGCCCAGAACTACCACATGACTCATCAATCCCACTCCTGGATCATAAACCAGCAGAAAAACCATAATTCCAAAAGATACACGCACCCCAATATTCACTACAGCACTACTGACAGTAGCCAGGACATGGAAGCAACCTAAATGTCCATCAACAGGAATGGATAAAGAAGATATGGCACATATATACGATGGAATATTACTCAGCCATAAAAAGGAACAAAATTGTTTCATTTGCAAAGACATGGATGGATCTGGAGACTCATACACAGTGAATTAAGTCAGAAAGAGAAAAAGAAATATTGTATATCAATGCATTTATGCAGAATCTAGAGGAATAGTACAGATGAACCTATTTGCAAAGCAGAAGTAGAAACACAGACATGGAGGGCAAACATGTGGACACCAAATGTGGAAGGGAAGGTGGGATGAATCGGGAGATTGGGATTGACATATATTCATTACTAGGTATAAAAGAGTTAGCTAATGAGAACCTACTGTGTAGCACAGGGAATTCAGTGCTCTGTGGTGACCTAAATGGGAAGGAAATCCAAAACGGAGGGGAGATATATATATATAAGATTCACTTTGCTGTACAGCAGAAACTAGCACAACATTGTAAAGCAACTATTCTCCAATTAAAAAAAAAAAAGAGGGAGCTAGGAAAGCAAAATACAGAATCTTTTACATCATAAATCAGTAGGTGTGTGGTTAAAGCCTTGGATCTGACTACCAAGAGAGGCCAGGCCAAGTGGGCTCATCTCTTATTAGTCTTTTCAGTTAAGACTATTGTCAGAAGAGACATTTGGAGCCAAAAGCTTTACACATTTTAGTACTCCTTGACCCAGCATCATTTCTAGGAATTTATCCTAAGGAAAGAATCATAAATGATTTTCCTCAAAGAGAATTATCAGCCACAAAATTCAAAGAAGTTGGAAATAACCTAATGCCCACCAAGACTTCTGGCAGTGGAAGGACTGAGTGTGGAAATATTAAATAAGCCTTGGTGCATCCATGCAATGGAATATTATCCATCTATGAAAGAATATTTAATGCTCTGGGAATATATCCATGTAGTAAGGTTTTTTTTTTTTTAAGTCAGATAACAAAAAGAGTATGGCATGATCCCTCTTTTTTTTAATTCCCATATTATTTTTTATTTTTTAAATTAATTAATTTATTTTAATTGGAGGCTAATTACTTTACAATATTGTGGTGGTTTTTGCCATACATTGACATGAATCAGCCATGGGTGTACATGGGTCCCCCATCCTGAACCCCCCTACCACTTCCCTCCCCATCCCATCCCTCAGGGTTGTCCCAGTGCACCAGCTTTGAGTGCCCTGTTTCAAGCATTGAACTTAGATCCCTCTTTGGAAATGTATGGAGAGAGAGACTGGAAGGGTCAATATGCCCAAATGCTAACAATTATTGCCTCTTGGTAATGGATTTGTGAATATTTTTTTTCTACATTTTCTAAGTCTCTTCTGATGAATATATATTTCTTTCATACTAAGAAGCAAAATAACCTCATGTTATTTTTAAAAAGGCATTTGTAGATTAAGCCAAGTGAATTCCACTACACTTACTTGCTCCTCCTGGATGTCCTAAAAATTTGTTTAGTTTTCAATGAGTCCAGTCAAACAACTGAACCCTACATGTTAGCTGACCCCCTGAGAGGAAGGAAGCATTTGACCTTTTTAAGAATCTTGGAGCCCTGCCTTAGGTCTTCTCCTGTCCACAAAAAATGTTAAGTCCTAATGAGAGAGAACCAGGTGCAAAGAGATGTGTTCATGAACCAAAAAGATTTCAGTTGGGATAGCGGGCTGATAAACTAGCTTTTTAAAATCCAGCACTGAGCTGTTATGACAATATTATGTTTGTGAGCAAGACCTGTGTGATGGTAGACAGGAGTCTTTCCTCTCTGGGTTTTACCTGAACTAGAAGTCTCTGAAAATCCACTCTCTTCCAATTTTCTGGGATTTGGGGGTGGGGTGGTTGAACCCAGACCAGGATGGATTTCACCATTCCTTATCTATTTGCATAAGTTCATGGCACTGAAGCCTGTTTTGACTGCAGGAAGAAGGAGATTATTCCTGTTTTTTATTTTCTACGATGGGAAGGAGAAACTGAGTGAATGGAAAGAGCAAGTTATCTATTTCCCCCAGGATCCCTTGTATTCAGTTGATGATTGCTGAGAGAACAGTTGAGGCTGGAAAGTGACTGAGGTTTCCTCATGAGAGGCTTGGAGGTCCTCGGGCTCCCTGGTCCTACTGTGGGGTCCTTGTGATCAAGGGCAGTGCTGGGCAGAGAGGCACTTCTCCCACCCTCCAGGGAACCAGCACTCCTCTGGCTCCCTGAGGACCAGTGGATTTGGGCTCTTGGAGAGAGTAGCCCTGTATGAACATTAGTATATTCTAGATGGTCCCATCAACAGAGCCAAAGTTTCACCACATCTGAAGCTATATAAGCTATGGTTATGAGCAAGGGCTGCTGGAAGAAAATAGCAGAAGGTATACAGTTCATGTCGTCTTCAGGCTTGTGAGACATATAAAGCACTGTTTGAAGACTTCTAGAAACAGCAATTGATTTTTTGATGATTTTTTTTTTTATAATTTGTAGATGTTAAGTGCTGAGGATGCCTCCACTGCCACTCTCTACATCAGCAAGGGTAGCAAAGACTTACTCTTTGAGTAACCAGGTCGTGCATCTAACCTCCTGTTTCCTATGAAAAAAGATATTTTCAGGAAGCAGTTTCTCTGAGTTGATTGGCCTCAGGCTGAGTATTCCAAGCCCCCCGCCTGGAGTCAGAATCTCTGAATTGATAGGAGAATTGATTATCAGGGGGATGATTATAAGATGATCGACATCAGACTGAATAGACTGCCTGGGTCTGCACACACAGGCTGTCTCTCTGGCTGTCCCCTCAGAGGTCAATGGCAGCTTAGAAGGCTGCCTTTGGGGAACTTTTGGTCAAAACAAGTCACGTACTAAATAAAGGAGTGGTTAACTTTCAGAAATTATCAAAACAAATTTTTCTCATTGCTTAAAAGCCACTCAGTATGATTACTGGGCTTCCCAGGTGGCACTGGTGGTAAAGAACCCACCTTCCAATGCAGGAGACATAAGGGATGTGGGTTCAATCCCTGGGTTGGGAAGATCCCCTGGAGGAGGGCATGGCAACCCGCTCCGGCATTCTTGCCTGGAGAATCCCATAGACAGAGGAGCCTGAAGGCCTACAGTCCATAGTTTGCAAAGAGTCAGACACGACTGAAGTGACTGAGCACGCATGCATATGTGATGGCTAACTCACCACACAGGAACAGCCCGAAGGAAGCCATGACCTCTCCCAGATACCCGTGGAGAGTGATCAGGGGTCTAGTCTAGACACCCACGCCCCGCTTAACAACCAAGAATTTACCCTCGGTTGAGACTTGGCTTTATGGCAGATACTGGCGCTCGTACTAGGCGTGTGTGTTTGTGGGTTGGTGGGGTGCCTTTCTTTCTAAAGCTTCAGTCCCATTGGAAGGTAAAACCACTGTGTTTCTATCAATCCTGAACGCCTCCTTACTGTAAAGGAAGGTCAAGGTTTATTTCACTGTAAAGGAAGGTCAAGATTTATAATGGTTGTTTTCTGAGGACCTTTTAAAAGTTTTGGAAATCACAGAACCACATACTGTCCAGGGAAGAAAGAAAAGGAGAAAGAAAGCCAAAGGTGACTGGCCAACCGACTTCTTTCACAGATGAGTAAATAAACCCTCAAAGCTGGCTTTTCTCGAAGTGATAAAGCCAGGAAATAGCAAGTGTTGCTATTCATTAAGCCTCCTGATATCTGGTTGTGTGCCCTACTACAGCAAGCCAGCTCCAGACCAAACTGAAGTCTTTTGCTTAAGAATTTCCCTAAGAAATACACGGATACAACACATACACAGGACACATGGAGAAGAATATAATACATTGCAATTTAAGCAATTCAGGTCAATCCTTCTCCAGTTAGAGTTGTTGTCAGAAGTAAATAGTAGAAAAGAAGAAAGTCACAGGACCTGGAGTGAGACCACTGGGATGCCACGTAATCCAAGGCTCTCTGTGCCTCGGTTTCCTCCTTTGTACGGGAGGGACAGCAGTAACGCTACATTGTGAGGCAGTTGGAAGTACTTAATCAGTTACTATGCACAAAACACTTAGAATAAAGCCCGGATCCAATCTCTGGTTGGGAAACTAAGATCCCACAAGCTGTGCAGAGCGTCAAAAAGATAAAAGCAAAAGGGAAGAGAATTACAACAGAGGGGTTAGTGAGCTAAGCTGTAGCCCCTACACAACAGCTGGTCCTTAGGTCATAAGTGATAGTCATGATCCAAGACATTCACATCTGTAGAGCCTGAGACCCTTGAATTACCTCACCTCAAGGACCCAAAGAGACAATCCGAATCTTATTCTAAAACAACCAGCACAAGCTTTCTGCATTTGCCCATTCAGTTATTACTGGGTATGGCAGCACCAGTAAATCCCGCTAAGATCCAGGGATGCCTCCCTTGTGCCTTCATGGTATAGCAAGAGGCCTATCTCATCATGGTAACAAGGTAGCTTCTTTCTTTGCTTGCTACTCTCTACCGGCATGAGGAACTCAGAATACAAACGACAGCCATCATTTTAGGGCCCCTCCAGGAAATCCTCCCAACCCAGGGATTGAAACCGTGTCTTCTGTGTCTCCTGGACTGCAGGCGGATTCTTTACCACTTGAGCCATCAGGGAAGCCCAGGGTTAACATAACGCCCCCCCAAATACTGTGTCCTGGCAGAAGACTTGCCAAGTCCCACTGGAAACCAGAAGCTCTCGCCCAGCGGACCCTAACATTGTGGGTCATAAAGCAAAATTCCCCAAGAGGATCAAAGAAGGGTAGTATCAGGAGCCATGCCCTACTTCCACCTCTTGGTTCCCAGCCCCACAGATTCTTCCTGTTGAGGGTTTGTTGACTCACGCTATGTACTACATTTCAAACAGCATACTCACATCCTACAGGCACCATCCTCAGGCTGGTACCTGAGTTGCACCCTTAAAAAGTGTAAAGAAAGTGAAAGTGAAGTTGCTCAGTCATGTCCGACTCTTTGCAATTACATGGACTGTAGCCTACCAGGCTTCTCCATCCATGGGATTTCCCAGGCAAGAATACTGGAGTGGATTGTCATTTCCTTCTCCAGGGGATCTTTCCAACCCAGGGATCGAATCTGGGCCTCCCGCATTACAGCCGTCTGAGCCACCAGAGAAGCTCTTAAAAAAGGCGTTCCAATTCCTATCAGACTGGCTGTATTGAAGTGATATTGTGTATACAGAACCAGCTGATACCATGACATGTACCAGATGTTATAATTCTTTCCCTGGGAAATGAGTCCATTGGACTCATCATAGGAGTACTATGTAAATCAGACACTCTGTAAGTGCTCGAATATCTTTAAATGCCCTTGATGTTACACAAGCCAGTTCATCTCTAACCCATTCAGATCCATCATTGCTACTACTGTACATGAGAGTTATCACTGTCCATCTGTTGTTGTTCAGTCGCTAAGTTGTGTCCGACTCTTTGTGATCCCATGGACTGCAGCCCGCCAGGCTCCCCTGTCCACGGGATTCTCCAGGTAAGAATACCGGAGTGGGTTGCCATTTCCTCCTCCAGGGGATCTTCCTCACCCAGGGAACGAACTCACATCCCTTGCATGGGCAGGCAGATTCTTTACCACCTGAGCCACCAGGGGAGCCCTCCTTCCATCTGTAGCCCATCCAAATGTATCCTTAATGCTACTGTATACTGGGGCTTATCAGCACACCATTTACCACCAGCACTGGGATCCGTTTAAATGAGGTGGTTCCAGAATCCAGCCTCATGACCTGCTCCTTGGGACCTCTGCTCATACCAATGACCTAAGCTCATGTTCCCCGAGAAGCAGATGCTGAAATAAGTTTCTGAACACAAGTAGTTTAGCATGGAGTTGACCCCAGGAAGTATTGGTAAGAAAGTGGAGAGATGAGACAGGCACAGCAAGGCTGCCAACATCGTCAAACAAGTTATAATAACTAGAGCAACTGGAGCTAAATCCACTGAAGGAACTCTGATAGACCACACAGGACCCACTACTGAGGTTTATGCCTACTGAATGATGAGGAAGCTGGGGTATTGGTCCACCAACTCCCATCTATTATTGGGAGAGAGAAGGGCTGTTAACTCCCTAGCACTGCCAGCTTGCCATGGATGCATAGGGACAGAAAAAAATGAGTGTCAGAGAGAACCCTCAGGCAAGAATCACAAATGCTAGCAATTACTCGAAGCTGATGCAGCATGCACACACGTGGGAGAGGTTGTGGAGCTACGGGAGCAGTCTGCTACAACCTGGAGGAATGATATCTGAAGAGCAATTAGTAGCCAACATTTATTGACTGATTAATGTGACCCAGGGGACTTCCGTATATGCGCTGTATGTACTTTGTCTCTGGCATTTCTCACAATACTTCTATAAGTAGGATCAACCTATTACTAGCCTTATTTTCCAGGTGGAGAAACGGAAACTCAAGAGATGTTAAGTCACTTTCCCAAGGTCTCTCAGGTAGTTGTTGGAGGCGCTGGGATTCAAAACGAAGCGCTCTTCGCCTTTCCAGAACACGGAGGATTGTGATGCTGTTGACAGAACAGCATAGAGGCAGTTGAACAAAACAGAAAACCACACAGCGTGCTCTTGATTGTATGTACTGGTGTCCAGAGCGCCTGAGTTCTCACGAGGAATCACAGCAGGAAAGAACACCAGCTAGAGTTAGGGCTCCAGCCGGCGTGACAGGCTGTACTCCACATTCTCTAGCCTTTTTCGGAATCTCTTCCCTCCACCTCCCATTCGTACCTTACCTACATGATTTGAAGGTTTCTAGCTATGTTACTGGCTCATTACTGACGATTGATTGTGAGACTGGACAAATCAAATGTCAATTTTCCATGTGGCAACACTCAGCAGGCTTATGTTTCAAGCATGCCTGAAGTTCCTCCTGCAAAGCGAAAAAAGAGAGAACTGAAGATAAATCTTTTGAAGCCAAGAAGGCTTATAAGGCAGTGGTCCCCAACTTATTAGTCACCAAGGGCCAGTTTCATGAAAGACTATATTTCCATATATTGGGCGTTGGCGGGGATGGCTTTGGGAAGATTCAAGTGCATTACATTAAGTTTGCGCTTTATTTCTGTTATTTCATCAGCTCCTCCTCAGATCATCAGGCATTGTATCTGGGAGGTGAGGGACCCTGGTTATAGAGGACAGAGTATGAACTACAATCTTGACTGGTCTCAGGGGCCAGGCAAGCATCATAAAATGAGGAAAGCAGGCTCAGTGCAAGACAGTAGGGAGTGATGAAGCCTGTAGTGAACAGGCCAGCACATCCCCTGTCTAAAGGCAGCACTACGAGCTACTCAATTCAGTCCATTATCATGTGTGCTCATTGCTTCCGGAGCTCCCAAAGTTTCAAAGGAGTGAAAAACATGGATTTTGATAGGTAATTTTCCAAGTTTTAAATATCAAAAGCTGATTTCTAATTATTTAAAATTACCCTGCAGGCTAATCTGTGACTCTTGCCTTAATGTTTGTAATGGAATGTTTGCAACGTTTGCCTCTGCAAGTGGGATTCTGCTTGGGTGTGACCCTGAGTGACAGAAATAGGAAGAATGAGTGGAAATTTCATAGAAACAGGCCTTGATCCAAAAGAAGAAAACATTTTCTTATTCAAAGATAGAAACGGGACTTTAATTCAAAGATACAAGAGCCAACTCTAACGGAGCAAGCTGCTCATTTCCAGTATCAATTGTATGATCTTTCTGCCAGAACAGAGTAAAGGAGATCCAGGCATCAGACGGATGAGATGTTAGGCTTAATATCTCCCTTCCAACCCTGGGCTTTTCTGAATCAAAACCACTGTTTCCTTCATTAAAGTTGCAACCCAAGTTGAATTTGACCCTCAGAGTGAGCCTTTTGGTTTTACTTACTGTGTCGTTCACAGCACACATGTGTGTCTCTTCTCATCTATTAATGCAGGATGTTATTGGGATGTCTCTTCCAAAGTAAAAGGTTTCCAAAGCTATTTATTACTATTTTATACTTCCTATCTCATGAGCTTGCCTTGCCCTGAGTTGGCCTATGTTTCCACAAACCTAACCAGCAAGGCTCAACTTGGCTTAGCTGTGTCTCTGCTGGTATTA
The DNA here is from genome assembly GCF_000754665.1 of Bison bison bison. Lineage (NCBI taxonomy): Eukaryota > Metazoa > Chordata > Mammalia > Artiodactyla > Bovidae > Bison > Bison bison. The sequence continues at coordinate 5,997,111 of NW_011494620.1, read as the reverse complement.
TTATTATGTTTTTAATGGAAATAAATGCACACAGACTCTGATAATTTACACATGTTCAGAAGTAGCCATAAGGAGAAACCAACACTTTCCTATGTATATAAAAATTGCTCTAAATCTGAGGTTTGGAAATGAACGATTTCTCTTCCTCTGAACACATGTATTTGCCACTGTTGGCATTTTATTCACTCTTGAAAGCAGTAACTGTATCAATACAACACTGAAATATGTGAACATTTAAGCAAAAATAATTTGACCAGTTAAACCAGATACGTAAATTAATTCAATGACAAAAATAAGTCAAACGCTCACTTAGCTTTGGCCTCACATGAAGGCATTCAAGATACCATCGTCCACTTTATTTTTGACAGCTGCTTCTGGTCCTCCTATAGCCATCTAACACTTTCAGTAGAACTTGACCTCAGTATGAAACTTGTCCACGTTTTCAGATCTACAAAGGACAGATTTTAACCATTATTTGGAAATGCTTTTCCTTCCATAAGAATATGAAGAATTAAAAAAAAAAGAAAGAAAGAAAGACTGTTTTACATTAAACTGCTTGTTTTAGCCATGAAGATAAGCCCTTCTAGCCATTCTCCGATGCTGAAATGTTCTGGTTTGGAACATCTTTACTGCTTGGTTCTTGGCCTGGAGCCTCATCATGCTACGGAATTTGTTTTAATGCTCTGTTTTTCAAATTGTTTGTTTGCAAAGTCTAATCTGGGGTATGGAACTGGTGTCATTATTAAGGATCTTTTATGGTAAAGGCTTGTGCCAGGCATTTAACATGTAGCATCTCATTTAATCTTCACAGCGACCCAGTGGTTGCGAGCCCTGTTTTGCACGTGAGAAAGTAGGGTCAGGGTATGTAAGGATCAGACCTAGTATCAAGGACTCAAGTCAGCTAACTCCAAAGTTCACACATTTTCTTCAGCATCACAGAAAAATGGTGGGGCAAAGGAGACGAGAAACCCGTCATAAATTTAGGTAATCCAAAGTTAAAATTCTGCAAGACAGCAAAAGAGACACAGATGTATACAAGAGTCTTTTGGATTCTGTGGGAGAAGGAGAGGGTGGGATGATTTGTGAGAATGGCATTGAAACATATATAGTATCATATATGAAACGAATCACCAGTCCAGGTTCAATGCATGATACAGGATGCTTGGGGCTGGTGCACTGGGATGATCCAGAGGGATGGTATGGGGAGGGAGGTGGGAGGGGGGTTCAGGATGGGGAACATGTGGACACCCATGGCGGATTCATGTTGATGTATGGCAAAACCAATACAACATTGTAAAGTAATTAGCCTCCAATTAAAATAAATAAATCTATATAAAAAACAATAATAAATAAAAAATAAAAATCATAACATTAAACATTAAAAAAAGGTTAAAATTCAGAAAATCAAATCTCTGAAATTATCTCTTTGAGTCATAATTCAGTTGCATATTAAGTTAAACTGGAGGGAGACCTGAGTACAGACATCTGTCGATTAGCCTTAAAGTAAATCTGTGCGATAGGAAGTCACTGAAGTTCTTGCATAACAGACTGCACTTGCTTCTGGCTTTGGCTTTTAACTGTTAGATTGATCATTAGCAAGTAACAAAGGGGGCATGTGCTGGTTCAGCCTTGAGTAAACTTTGGGGTTTTTCTTTCTCTTGATTTACACAACTTGTGTATGCCTTTTGTGGGATACCTATAGTGCTCAAAGGTTGACATGCCCACCCGAAGGTTGATATGCTCCTTCTGCATTTTTCTCCTTGAAGTTTAAACCATATGTGGAATCAACATTTCCTCAAGATCTTTTTTAGCACTTTCAGTTCAACTTTCTCTCCCCATTTCTTTCCCTTCCCTGGTTTAGTGAGTTAAAAAAAATCCTTTTGCATCAGCATTTATGCAGCATCTATTTTTTTTTTTTTTACTCTCATCCAAAGGCACATTTGGATTTACTATTTCTCTTGAACAGTTGGTGTTCACTGGCAGCAACAAGAACAAAATTTATAGCAGCAAATGGAAGCTGAACTTGCATGCTGGCTCTGGGCTGGAGCGCTTCGTGTTTGCCATTTCCTAATTGTGAAAACAATATGTCCAAGATTTTGCAGTCATCAGCATTCTAATGTAACGATTTCCATCTGGTCAAAGGAGGAAACTCAGAACCTCTATCTCCTTGAATTTAATTCCACTCCAATGTAAAGGTAACTGGCTTAGAAGAATGTGGAAAGACAGAAAAAAATTCAGACAAAATATGTTCTGAAAAGTGTCTGTAACATCCACTTATCCACGGGATAATTTTCCTGAAGGACAAACAGGGGTAGAGAGAGAATTTGCCATGATCTTCTTAATGGAAGCAGCTCTAACTGGAACAAGATGACAAGATTACTTGGAGGTGAGAGAGGATAAAGAAGGCAGAGTGATTTGTGGGGTGTTCCAATTGGAGGTAATAAGGAGTCAGAGATCCACAGAGACAAAGCAGTTGGAGAATAATACTGAGGCAATCGAGGCCAACAGAGTGGTAATAAGAAGCGGTTTTAACATCTCATCTCGTCCCATCTGGCCTTAAGAATTTGGCACTGGCTGTTGAAACATGAAACTCATGATGACCCTAACACTCTTCCAGTGACCTCCCGCACTCATTGGTGTGGGGGTGGAGCTGAAAGAAATGTAGCGCAATATTTCAAATGCTTGGTTTGCATTTTTCCATATTCATTGATTCAACAAATATTTATTAGGCAGTACACTATATGTCCGGAGAAGGCAATGGCACCCCACTCCAGTACTCTTGCCTGGAAAATCCCATGGACGGAGGAGCCTGGTGGGCTGCTGTCCATGGGGTTGCTAAGAGTCGGATACGACTGAGCGACTTCACTTTCACTTTTCACTTTCATGCATTGGAGAAGGAAATGGCAACCCACTCCAGTATTCTTGCCTGGAGAATCCCAGGAACAGAGGAGCCTAGTGGGCTGCCCTCTATGGGGTCGCACAGAATTGGACATGACTGAAGCGACTTAGCAGTAGCAGCAGCAACAACACTATATGTCAAGAATGGCTTTGGGTGCTGGGGTTATGGATCATAAGCATCTCTTGGCTGTCCGTTATAGATAATTAAATGAGAAACATAAAATATACACAGTATGGTCCTACTTCGAGGTGTTTCAGCTGAAACAACCCACAAGGAAGACTTTTCTATATGTTAACCTTTTTTCTTATACTTTATATTCATCTTTTTCTTCCTGAAATTAGTACGGAAAGGAAATAGGATGCTAGAAATTACCCTACAGTTGACCTTCACTCTATATAGAATAAGCGAGTTCTTGTTAAGAAGAGGGGTCTATCCATGATCTCCCAGTTCCTAAACAGCAGCAGCATTGCAAACATAGCCAACTTCCAGAGTTGAGGCCAGAGCCTAGCACATTCAATGAAAAGGTATCAATTGGCCAAACAGAGGACGCTTGACTAGATGGTTAAAGTCTGCGAAATCAAAGCTCCAAAATTATTTTTAAGGGCAGTGGAACGGGACAGAAACTATGAGATTGTTGTCCTCCTCCTCAGATACACATCTATCTGCAGATGTGAAACAACTCAGCTTGTTCTCAGCGCATGGTCTTTAGTTCTGGACAGCAGGGTCCTACCCCCCTGCCCACAAGCAGACCATGGGTTCTGTCACAGAACTGCCACTCTGTCCCCCGCTTCCCTCCTCCCCATGTTCTGCTGGACATTCAAGCTATGCAGTCACAAAACTCAGAGAGGAAAGAAAGGGTCAACTTGTACTAACTCAAGCTACAGGCGGTACTCGTGGTGCAGAACCTGCCTGCCAGTGCGGGACAAGTAACAGATTCAGGTTCAGTCCCTGGTTCGGGACGATACCCTGGAGAAGAGAATGGCAACCCACTTCAGTATTCGTGCCTGGAGAATCTCACAGACAGAGGAGCCTGGTGGGCTGCAGTCCGTGGGGTCACAAAGAGTTGGACATGACTGAGGCAACTTAGCACTACACGCTCAGTTACATAGCCCCAGTTCATTCCATTCTGGCAGAGACTCCTGTGGGAAGACATAGAAATGGTGCTTACTGGGAGCCATCCCTCATCCAGAATCACCAAGCCCTCCCCTGTCTCCTCCGACTGCTGCATCTACCTAGGGTTTCACCAATCCCCAAGTCTAGGGCTAGAAGCCTTGTTTCCTCCACACTAACTCACATGTTGGGCAGCGTTGGTTCTTTTTTTCTTGTCTCTCATCCCATCTTGACAGTGACCTCTCTGGGATCTCATCTCCCTCTCCTGTTATTCGTCTTTATCAGAGCAACCCCAGTCTATCCAACATGTTTCAAGACCATTGAACCCGAGGAGGAAGGCAACTCTCCTGATACATACATGTAACATGATGTTAAAACAAAACTTTCCTGTTGTCTCAGTGTTAGCTGAGGCCCTAGAGCTAAGAATGAATATTGTTAAATACCCATCTATTCTGAAGAGACGTAACTTGTGCAGGGGTGACCGAAAATGGGTCCAGGAACACTTAGCCTGTCCCATAACCTCAAGTATGTATATTTAAGGAGAGGCCTATGAATTAATATGGAAAGCACGGATTTCATCAGAGACAATTTTTAGGTTGCTGAAATGTTTCCTCTATTTTCCTGGTGTTTTTCATCTTAAGCAAGTGAGAGGGGACTTCAGAAACTCGAAGAATGGATCTACCTAGGGTGTATTCATTTCCTATGGCTGCTATAACAAATTATCACAAATTTAACAGCTTAACACAACACAACAATAGAACCCCTGGTGGCTCCGATGGTAAAGAATCTGCCTGCAATGCAGGAGACCTGGGTTCAATCCCTGAGTCAGGAAAATCCCCTGGAAGAGGAAATGACAACCCACTCTAGAATTCTTGCCTGGAGAATCTCATGGACAGAGGAGCCTGGCGGGCTACAGTTCATGGGGTCACAAAGAGTCAGACACTGCTGAGTGACTAATACACACATTTATTGTCTCACAGTTCTGTAGGTCAGAAGTTCAGAGGACTCGGCTGGATTGTCTGCTCTGTGCCTTACTAGGCTAAAATCAGGGCTTCCCAGGTGCTGCTGTGGTAAAGAACCCTGCCAATTCAGGAGACTTAAGAGATGCGGATTCAATCCCTGGGGTCAGTAAGGTACCCTGGAGGAGGGCATAGCAACCTACACCAGTATTCTTGCCTAGAGAATCCCCATGGACAGAGGAGCCTGGTGGGCTGCAGTCCACGGGGTCTCATAGAGTCAGACACAACTGGAGCAACTTAGCATGCACGCAAAGCATGCACAGGCTGAAGTCAAGGTGTTGGCTGCACTGTCTTCTCTTCAGGAGGCTCTAAGGGAGAATCTGTGTCCAGGCTCATTCAGATTGTTGGCCAAATTTAGTTCCATTCGGCTGCTGGACTTAGGTCCCTGTTTCCTTGCTGGTTGTCAGCTGGGGACCACCCTTGGCTCCCAGGGCTGCTCTCTGGTTCTTGCACTGCTGCTGCTGCTGCTGCTAAGTTGCTTCAGTCGTGTCCGGCCCTGTGTGACCCCATAGATGGCAGCCCACCAGGCTTCCCCGTCCCTGGGATTCTCCAGGCAAGAACACTTGCACAAGGGCCCCTATATCACAGAGCCAGCCAGAACACATGGAATCCTCCTCATGGTGCCATATCTCTCTGACTTCAGCCAGGAAATGTTCTCTGCTTTTAAAAGCTCATGTAATAATACTGAGCCCCTCTAATAATCCAGGATAATCTCATCTTAAAATTCATAACCTTAATCACATCTGCAGAATCCCCATTGCCACATAGTGTAAACTATTCACAGGTTTGGGGGATTAGGGTTTGGACATCTTTCGGGGGGATATTATTCCGCCTATGACATAGAGAGTGGGACCTGAAAAACTCAGAGGCTCAGAAGCTAAACAGAGCAGCATGTGGCAGCTGAGTGAGAAAGGGACCAATTGGTGGAGTCAATTGTACTTCCGCTGTTGCACTTCTGCTGGTGATATGGCTTGTGCCCTGTGAAGCCTCCGGGGAAGAGATCTGGACTTGGTAACCTTGAACTGGAGCATTCCCCAAGAGAACCATCAGGAGCCACAGGTACCCAGCAGAATGAAGTTAGAGGTGAATCACAGGAAGCCAGGGGCTAAGGGGAAGTAACAGCAGCCAGTTGGAGAAGACACGTGTGTGTGCCTGCTAAGTCACTCAGTCGTGTCCAACTCTTTGTGACCCCATGGACTGTAGCCCATCTGGCTCCTCTGTCCATGTGATTCTCTAGGCAAGAATACTGGAGTGGGTTGCCATGCCCTCCTTCAGGGGATCTTCCCGACCCAGGGATCAAAACAATGTCTCTTTTGTCTCTTGCATTGGCAGGCAGGTTCTTTACTACTAGAGCCACCTGGGAAACCCAGAGAAGACACATGTACTAGGAAACCATGCTGGGAGTTCCCCAGGGCCCAGTGGAGATGTTTCTGAGGAATGCTAAAGGTGCCTTATTAGAGAAAGCATCAGCCTTCAGATAAAGCCACATCCAGAAAACTCCCTCAGATGAAAATCTTGCCTTTCCTTCCCACTGTTGTTCCAATGCTTGTTGTTCAGTCACTCAGTTGTGTCTAACTCTTTGCAACCCCATGGACTGCAGCATGCCAGGCTTCCCTGTCCTTCACCATCTCCTGGAGCTTGTTTAAATTCATGTCAGTGATGTAATCCAACCATCTCGTCCTCTGTCGTCCCCTTCTCCTCCTGCCTTCAATCTTTCTAAGAATCAGGGTCTTTTCTAATGAGTCAGCTCTTCGCATCAAGTGGCCGAAGTATCGGAGCTTCCGTTTCAGCATCAGACCTGCCAATGAATATTCAGGATTGATTTCCTTTAGGATTGACTGGTTTGATCTCCTTGCAGTTCAAGGGACTCTGAAGAGTCTTCTCTAACACCACAGTTTGAAAGCATCAATTCTTCAGCATTCAGCCTTCTTTATGGTTGAACTCTCACATCCATGCATGACTACTGAAAAAACCATAGCTTTGATTAGATGACCTTTGTCAGCAAAGTATGTCTCTGCTTTTTAATATGCTGTCTAGGTTTGTCATAAATTTTCTTCCAAGGAGTAAGCATCTTTTAATTTCAAGGCTGCAGTCACCATCTGCAGTGATTTTGGAGCCCAAGAAAATAAAGTTTGTTACTATTTCCATTGTTTCCCCATCTATTTGCCATGAAGTGACGGGACTAGATGCCATGATCTTCGTTTTCTGAATGTTGAGTTTTAAGCCAGCTTTTTCACTCTCCTCTTTCGCCTTCATCAAGAGGTTCTTTAGTTCCTCTTCTCTTTCTCCCATAAGGGTGGTGTTGTCTGTATATATGAGGTTATTGATATTTCTCCCAGCAATCTTGATTCCAGCTTGTGCTTCATTCAGCGGCATTTCGCATGATGTACTCTGCATACAAGTTAAATAAGCAGGGTGACAATATACAGCCTTAACATATTCCTTTTCCAGTTTGGAACCAGTCTATTTTTCCATTTCCAGTTCTAACTGTTGCATCTTGATCTGCATACAGATTTCTCAGGAGGCAGGTAAGGTGGTCTGGGATTCCCATCTCTTTAAGAATTTCCCACAGTTTGTTGTGATCCACATGGTCAAAGGCTTTAGTATAGTCAATGAAGCAGAAGTAGATGTTTTCCTGGAATTCTCTTGCTTTTTCTATGATCCAGTGGATGTTGGCAATTTGATCTCTGGTTCCTGTGCCTTTTCTAAACCCAGCTTGTACATCTGGAAGTTCTTGGTTACAATACTGGAGGATCCAAAAGCAGCAAAAGAATCAAGAGGAGTGGGAAAGCAAGGAGTGGGGAGACGTGCGCCTGCCCATGCCCCCTTCATCCACAGTGGTCTCCTAAGGCAGGGCTGAGCTGGAGGAGGGAGGACACTTCAAACTGAGTAAGCAATTGAAGCTTGTCTATCAGACTGGACTGAAATTTCAGCATCTCAAAACACAAAAGTATTTGTTAATACCTGATAGTCACATAAAAGTTATGGATCTGCCTAGGATCCCCAAAACGGAAAACAGTTTCATCAGTCAGTTGCAGCAAAGAATAATGTTGCTTTCTGCTTGCTCTTGTTTAACAGATAGTTACATAAATTACCCAGCCCTTCTCTAGCAACCTTTAAGGTCTGCTTTAAAGCCATCTCAAGGGAAGAACCACATATCTCCATTAACAGGAACTCAGACCCTTGTTGAATTAAAATCTTTGGTTATACTTTATCAATTTCAATTGCAAAGCCAAAATACTGAGTTTTTATGTGATGTATTATTTATGTGAAATAATACTTTGTTGCTACTGTACTAAACATAATAAATTCTCTGAGAAATGACAGAGTATTTTAATTAGTCAAGAAGGCTATTTTTTGATCTGTGATCCTTTGGCTACTTTTTCTGTGGTGTAATGGAACAAGCATTAGACTAATTGTTCTAGAATTAGGTCTTTTACTAACTATATACACATGGGCAGATCATTTCACCTCTGTGAGCTTCAGTTTCTTTCTGTGTAAATTGTTTAACAGGAATGTTTGACTGCCCATCTCATGGTATTTTAAGGAGAATTAAATGTCATAATGCCATGAAAGCACATTTCTAAATTTTAATCTATAGGATTTCTATATATGCCATAATAGGTAATACCTTTTTAAGGAAATCTAAGATTGCTAAGCCATGAAATTAAAAGATGCTTACTCCTTGGAAGGAAAGTTATGACCAACCTAGATAGCATATTGAAAAGCAGAGACATTACTTTGCCAACAAAGGTCCGTCTAGTCAAGGCTATGGTTTTTCCAGTGGTCTGTATGGATGTGAGAGTTGGACTGTGAAGAAAGCTGAGCACCAAAGAATTGATGCTTTTGAACTGTGTTGTTGGAGAAGACTCTTGAGAGTCCCTTGGACTGCAAGGAGATCCAACGAGTCCATCCTAAAGGAGATCAGCCCTGGGATTTCTTTGGAAGGAATGATGCTAAAGCTGAAACTCCAGTACTTTGGCCACCTCATGCGAAGAGTTGACTCATTGGAAAAGACTCTGATGCTGGGAGGGATTGTGGGAAGGAGGAGAAGGGGATGACAGAGGATGAGATGGCTGGATGACCTCACTGACTCGATGGACGTGAGTCTGAGTGAACTCCGGGAGTTGGTGATGGACAGGGAGGCCTGGCGTGCTGCGATTCATGGGGTTGCAAAGAGTCAGACACGACTGAGTGACTGAACTGAACTGAACTGAAGATTGCTAAATGGACTATTAATAATCCATTGTATAATAGTCTATGCTTAATGGACTGTTTCTGGAAGGACACATAAGAAACTTGTAACAGTCGTTGCCTTCAGGTAGAGACCTGAGTGGTGGGGAAGAGAGAGACTTATTTTTCACTCTATTCCTTTTTTATATCTTTTGAATCAATACCATATGTATACATCATGCACTGAAACAAAATGTAACAATAATTTGAGAAAATTAAGAAAGGAGATATGTTTATTCTTAATAACAAATGGGGTATAATCTAATCTTTCTGTAAAGGACTTTTTCGGCTCTGTAATGCTTCAGGATTAAATACAATCTGCACAGAACTTGGCACATAGTAGTGTTCAGAAAGTGGTAATGCCCTTTCTCTTGAGGTCATCCTTATGACCAGTAACCTCTGGTGAATTAGCTATACACAAGGACATAGCTAACGGGATACTGGATATTAGAAACTTTATTTTTTTGCTAGGATGTTGGACACAAATGCTAAGTAGGAATGCCAGAAAGCTGATGAATCATCTGGTAAACCAGTGGAAAAGGTGAGTGGAGCCAGAAGCAGACCAGAGAGGGCAAGGAAACAAACAGATCTGGAAAAAGGCAACTGCACTCATTATATCATGTAACCTGCTTTGCAGTTGCTGATGTTCCCAGACTATTAAGTGCATTTTGCAGATTGGAGTTATTCTAATCTTCATGGTATTAAGTTCATTGAATAACAAATAGCTTGAAATCTCATTAGACTATGGACCTTTCTTTTTGAATTTATTAATACTCCTCATTTTATGATGAGGAGCAGTGAGTACATAAAGCAGAATGCTTTATGGGAAGCTGTAACACCTAGCCCTAACGCCAAGACTGAGAACCTGATAGTGAAGCTGTTAAACATGAAGACTCCTGCTAACAGGAATGCCCAAGGCAGGCAGACAGTATGTCTCCCTTTTTGTTTTAATGTAGCTGCATCAATTCCCCTATTCTATTATAAATTAAGCACCCAGAATGACACTTAGGAAGCAGGCAAAATGAAAACAAAACTTAGAAAAATTATCCCATAGAGAAATTGCCAGTGATGTTAAGGAGTTATTGATGCTGTTGTGGGGACTATGGGACCATTTAGAAGCTAGATCCTCAGAGTGTGGTTCCCAGACAGCAAAATCAGGGAGCTCATTCTCAGTGCAGACTCCCAGGCCCTCTCCCAGGACCTTCCAAATCAAAAACTCTAGTTTCACAAGATCCCCAGGTGATTTCTATAAACATGAAATTTTCTTTAATTTATTTCTTAATTAGAGTTGATTGCTTTACAATGCTCTGTTAGTTTCTGTTCTACCACAACATGATCAACTATATGTGTACATGTATGCCCTTCCCCTTGAACCTCCCTCCCACCATGCCCCCCATTCCCCCCGCCTTGGTGGTCACAGAGCCCTGAGCTGAGCTCCCTGTGCTCTACAGAAGGCTCCCACTAGCTATTTATATATGTCAGTGCTCCTCTCTCAATTCATCCCAGCCCCCCTTGCCCCCACTCCATGTCCACAAGTCTGGAACGTGAAAATTTGAGAAGCATCAATTTAGGTGTGCATGCATTCTTGCTCAGTCTCTCAGTCGTGTCTGACTCTTTGTGACCCCAGGGACTCTAGCCCACCAGGCTCCTCTGCCCATGGGATTTCCCAGGCAAGAATACTGGAGTGAGTTGCCGTTCCCTTCTCCAGGGGATCCTCCCAACCCAGGGATCGAACCTGCATCTCTTGCATCTCCTGCATTGGCAGGCAGATTCTTTACCCCTGCGCCACCAGTGAAGCCCAATTTAAATGTAGCATATATTTTAGCTTAAAAAAAAAAAAAAGGTCCTAATTTAAAGACAACATTCATTTTATCTCAGTGAGGAAAAATGGTCAATTTTGGATTGTCCCATGAGAATAAATAATTAGTAAATAAATTCAGTCAAAAATTTAATACAGAGGCACTTTCCAAGGAAAGGCTTTGGGACAGTGGAATCATCTGAGGGCCATGGGAACTGAAAGAAGAAAATAGATAGAAAACAACAAGCTCAAAGATGAAGGCTGTAAGTCTGGCAAAGGATTGAATGTAGAGTCCAGTCTCTGCAGACTGGTGGATAAGAGAACGAGGAGGCTTTTCACTGAAGAAGATAATCTACTAACTAGTGAGATGCCAATGAAACAAAGCTTGCATTTACAACCAAGGACATTTAGGATCTGGGACATATTTTTTACAAGATTGTTCTTTGAATCAGTGATTCTGTTTGACACTAAGCATTGCTTCTGCTGCTTTCTGTCTTCCCAAATGGATACTTGATTTTTTAAAATTTGTATTGGAGATAGTTAACTCAGACGGTAGAGAATCCACCTACAGTGCAGAAGATTAATTTCTGGGTTTAATTCCTGGGTCGGGAAGACCCCCTGAAGAAGGGAATGGCAACCCACTCCAGTATTCTTGCCTGGAGACTTCCATGGACAGGGGAGCCTGGAGGGCTACAGTCCATGGGGTCGCAAAGAGTCGGACACGACTCAGCAACCAGCACTTTCACTTTTCATAGCTGCTTTACGATGTTGTGTTAGTCCCCCCTGTACAGCAGGGTGAATCCGCTGTGTGTATACATTATCCCCTCTTTCTGGATTTCCTTCCCGTTCAGGTCACCACAGAGCACTGAGTAGAGTTCCCTGTGCTACACAGTAGGTTCTCATGAGTTCTCTACCTTATACATAGTAGTGTATGTATGTCAGTCCCAATCTCCCAGTTTAAACCCCCACACTCCCCCCTTGGTGTCCATACATTTGTTCTCTATGATGCTTTATTTGAAAGGCTTCCTCTTTCACCCTCCATTCATATGTAAGAATATTTTCCTCTCTTTTATTCATAAAAGTGCTACTGTGAGATAATGCGTGTTCCCGCTAGGGTTGCTATAATTTCAGCAAAAGCAAAGAAACTTAATAACTTAATTGGTGTATAAAATTTCCCATATATGACTCAAACAGGGGCTCTGTGATGGCCCGAAGGGTGGGATGGGGAAGGAAATGGGAGGGAGGTCTGGGAGGGAGGGGACATGGGTGTACCTGTGGTTGATTCTTGTTGATGTGTGACAGAAAGCCACAAAATTCTGTAAAGCAATTAAACTTCAATTAAAAAATTAAAAAGATATTTTAAAAATTTCCCATTTATGATTTTGATTGGAAAATAACTCAAGAACTTACCGTGAGTGTGACTGTGAATAAGAATCCACTGCACACCCAAGTGAAGGTTCCCAGGCTGGATGGGAAGGAGGAGAACGGGGGGCAAAAATGTGCGCAAAATTAAGAGAAATTTTTACTGCCTCACTGTGAGCTCTTCCCATTAAAGAATTTAGTGAAAGGAAATAGGAATGAGCATATATACTTGGGAATGCTCAGACCCGTCCCCTTGCCAACAAACTGCGGAAATAATAGACATCAGCAACCAGCTGGTGACTTTTACTTTGACTCTTATAATAATAAATTAGTGGAAAAGCTTCTGAAATATCACTTCCAGTGTGGAAGACCCTCATCTTTCTTACTGTAGGGGACCAAGTTATAATGTTATCTATTAGAATGAATCATTTCTCTTGGAAAGTCCCTATGTGATAAACCAGACTGTCGGGACACTAGCCAGCTTTATGTTTTATTTTTGGTGATTTAAGGGATTTATTACAACAGATGACATTTCTGATAGTGGAAATTTACCTGCATGTAGCCAAAGTCTTGACCTCTTGAATAAATTTTCAGTTGGCAGAAGTGGAAAGTCTTCTCCAGCTTTGAACTATAGGGATTTTCAGTAAGGGTTCAATCAACAAAAATTCAGATACTCTTTCTTAATGGGGTAACTTTAAAGGTACATTGACTAGATAAAAGAGAGTTCTGTGTGGGCAAGTTTAGAGAATAACATAGCAGCTGATATGTGTGGGTGATTATTTGGGTCCTAGCTTGAACAGAAAGCAACGTTTAAGATCTGTTAAGTGTGCGAATCTAGGTGAAGTCCTCTCAGTTTTGAGTCATGCTTGTGGGTTTCCATGTGTTACAAGGATCAGGCGAACATGCTACCATGGTTCAGCGTTAATGGGAATTAATATGTGGTTTATTTAGCAAGTTAAAACTCTTCCACATTAGAAAGGACTTTACAGCAGACAGTTTTATAAGGAGAATGGAATGAACTGAACACAGTCACTTGAATTAGAATATCTTTTATATTCTCTGTGTCCCCTCAGAGTTGATGACAAACCTAGAGAAGCATGCTAGAACAAGCAGACCAGAAAATTAAATTCTTCTCATTCTCACTTCGTGCAGTAGGCACAATTCAGAGCGTTTAGCCTCAAACATCTTTCTGTGTATTTTTCTGTTTTCCTTTCTTCCTTTCCTTCTTTGTAAGTCAGCCAGACTTGGTAAGGTCATTAAAATTGGGACTTTGGCAAACTTGATGAAATCAGGAAAAAATTAGCCTGGAAAGATCCTTGGAGTGAGTCAGGTCCGGTGCTTTGTCTCCTGGCGCCTGACGTCTCGGGACTGTGGGAACCGACTGTGATGGTGAGTGTGAGGGCGCCACTGCAGTGCGGCGGGCGAGCTGTGCGGAGGTACACGCCGTTATCGTTATGGGTCCAGCACCAGGTCATCCTGGATCATTAGAAAGTTCTGATGTTTAAAATAAATTCTGTTTCCATATCTGCCCTAAACGAATTCACCTTTAATCATATAGAGCTATACCCACACTCATTTGTTAACAAAGAAGGAGACGAGCTGGTTGCAGTCCTATCTAGAGACACCTTGATTTGACAGGAGGAGTTTTTTAAAATTATGAAAAGTAACTCCCTA
>NW_011494620.1:5956630-5982916 GCF_000754665.1 Bison bison bison | reverse complement strand
AGAGCAAATTACTGTATGAATCAGGATAGGGAAGCCTTTTCTAAGTAACATAATACCAAAGGCAGGAACTTTGAAAGAAAAACTTCATAGATTGGCTGTATATAAATTTTGCACTTTTGTGTATTAAAGACCACCGTGTTGTTCAGTCACTAAATCATGTTCAGCTCTTTGCAACATCATGAACTGCTTCATGGCAGCCTTCCCTGTCATTCACTATCTCCCGGAGCTTGCTCAAACTCATGTCCATTGAGCCAGTAATGCCATCCAACCATCTCATCGTCTGTCGTCCCCTTCTCCTCTGGCCTTCTATCTTTCCCAGCATCAGGGGCTTTTTCAATGAGTCAGTTCTTCACATCAGGTGGCCAAAGTATTGACGCTTTAGCTTCAGTATCAGTCCTTCCAGTGAATATTCAGGGTTTATTTCCTTTAGGATTGATAGGTTTGATCTCCTTGCTGTCCAAGGGACTCTCAAGAGTCTTCTCCAGCACCACAGTTTGAAAGCATCAATTCTTCAGCGTTCAGCCTTCTTCATGGTCCAACTCCCACATCAATACATGACTACAGGAAAAAAAACATAGCTTTGACTATACAGACCATTAAAGACCACCATAGGAGAAAGCAAAATGCAAGTTATACACTGGGAAAATAATAATATTTGTAACTCATATGGACAGATAAAATTATGTTATTTATTTACTGTATACATGTTATTTATGTTATTGCCAAGGTGTCACTAAAATGAAATGAAAGGAATAAAAGCAATATAAAATCACAAAGAGAATGAAAGAAGAGACAAGAGCAGACAAGGAATAGCAGCAAATTTTTTTTTTTTTTTGAATAGCAGCAAATTTTTGAAAGATGGAGAGCTGATGGACAAATCAGCGGAGCTGACCAATCTGAGCACCAAGTATCTGCAAAGGAAACGAGATGTGAGCCAATCCCTGCAAAGCAACACTAGGAAGTTCAGGGATGGGAAGTACCAACTAGTGTGGGAGGCACCATAATTTACAAGAAGAATGCAGTATCCAATAGTACAGTCACTGTTTCCAAAACCACTAGAAAAGAAACACAAATTTTGAAAGAGATTAATATCAGATGGAAAAGGCTTAAAATACACTCACTCTTCAGCATTTGTTCATTCACCAAACATACACCAGGAACCTCAACTATACTCTTGACACTCTTCTGAGTCTTCCAGATAAAGTAACAAATAAAATTGTCCTACTGCAAGAAGACAGATCCGTAACCCAGGGAGATCAGTGGGTGAAGGGGGAAAGCCAGCAGGACCTAAGCCTTTCTTTCTCTTTCATTCTTCATTTCTGTGCATTACCATGCTTCCAGCAAAGAGCACGTCACTCGCCCTTTACTGCGTGACAATGCAGAATATGCCCTAAGCCCTGCCACCCAGTAGCATGAGCCGGATGGGACTGACCCAGAACAGCAAAGGAGACCCAAAATGAGAGTAAGACAAGGCACAGTAGAGTGAGCTTATTCAAGACGACGCTGTAATTAAAGAGAGAGAGAGAGAAAAAAAGGAAGTACTTATAGCTGAGAGGGAGGAGACAGAAAACTAACAGATCCTGTCAGTTGGTTAACAAGGCTGGTTAAAGAAAGAAACAAGGGTTCCTATTTTCTGTGCTGTGATTGTGAGAGGCCTTTTCCAAGAAGAAGAAGAGACCCAAGGAGGTGGGGAGCTTACCAATCCATTTTCTAAGGGAAGAACAGTTCAGGCAGAAGGAATAGCAGGTGCAAAGACTCTGAGCAGGGTGAGTGTTTGGATTATCCAAGAACAGTAAAGAGGCCCGGGTCACTGAAGTCACAATATGTGGGAAAGAGTGGGAGGAAATAAAGTCAGAGAAGCAGCCAAGGGCCAGGTCATGTGCAGCTTTGGAGGCCATAATAAAGAATTTGACTTTTATGACGATACCAGAAACATTCAGAGTTTCAAGGAGGAAAATGATAGACTTTGATTTGTGTTTAACAAGGATCTCTGACTCCTGCATGAGACAGCATTTTGTGGTGGGAGAAAGGACAAGAAGACTATTGGTTTGGAGACTATTGACATAGTCCAGCAAAAGATCATAGTAAATAAAGGGATGGAGGGGGTGAAGGAGGTAAGAAGTCAGATTCTAGACACATTTTAAAGGTTGGGCCTGTAGGGCTTGAAGATGTAGGGCTTGGGACCTGAACAACTGGAAGGATGGAGTTGCCACATATTCAAATAGGAAGACTATGGGAGGAGTGCCTAGCGTCTGTATTATGATAGCTGTGGTTGTGCTTGTGGGATGCAGAATCGAGAGCTGGGTCTTCCTGAGTTTGAGATGCCTTCAGGCATCTGAGAAGAGATGCTGTGCAGGCAGTCTGGGGTTCAGAAGATGGGTCGGGACGAGACAAATCAACGTGCTCATCAGCACATGGTGTTTATTTTGAGCCATGGCACTGGGTAATCTTCTTCGAGAGTGAGGGGAAATTCAAGGTCTGAACTAGTGGGCACTGGAGCACTGAGGCTTCCTACAAGTTAGGAATATAAGGAGCACGTAACTGAGAAGACGGGAAAGGACCAATCAAGAGAGTCAAGAGTGAAGGTAGATCTAGCCAGAGAAGGAAAACCAAGAGAGAATGGTATTTCCAAGGCAAAAAAAAAAAAAAAAATGAGTTTTGAGACAGAGGGAATGAGCAATTATGCCAAAAGCTGCTGATTGCTCAGGTAAGATGAGGGCCCGGACTTGAGCACTGGCTTGGACTAAGTAGAAGTCTTTGAAAGAGCAGGTTTAGTGCAGTGGTGGGGAAAGAAGCCTCATCACAGTGGGTTTAAGACAAATATGAAGGGAGGAAGAATTAACAGCAAGTAAAAACAACAAACAGAAGACAGAAAGATCAACACTGTGTGATCCCATTGTCTTGTAGGAGAGGGAACCGAAAAACAGTCAGCAAGCAGCCTGATGGCCAGCACGCGCCTCACTCCTGTCCTGTGACCTGTGATTAGGTGACGTGGCCATGCTGGCCTCTGAGGTGTTTTTCTAAAAAAATGTATTTACTTTCAATTGAAGGATAATTGCTTTACAATATTGTGTTGGCTTCTGCCATACATCAACATGAATCAGCTATAGGTATTTTAAACTTGTGAGGTCCCAGCCCAGCTCACCTTCCCCAGCTCAGCACTCTCTTATTTGCCTCCTTTTACCATTCCCCTGGGCAAGGTTCCCATCCCTTTTCCTACTCTCCTCACACCCCCACCCACCTTCTCATCCAAAGACAATCACCTCTCCTACAGCTTTTCCCGAATCTATCTGGGAATCAGCCAGCCTCCTCCTCCCTCTTTGTATACAGCAGAGGCTTCCATTAGAAAGACATGTTTTTTTACTTAAATTTCCCTTGAAAATACACAAGGGTTTAAATTAAGGGTAAAAATTGCATTTTTGAATCACAAAAGTTTTTGCCCAAATCCAAAATGTTTGAAAAAATAGGTCAAGAGGCTTTCTTAAAGCTTCAGGTTTTCCCATCTGTGGTTAGATTCATGGATCACATGTGAGGCCCTTTCGTGTGTGGATGTCATCGTTCCAAGTCTTCTGACTGGGCCTTTTATTTCTCCAGGCAGGGGTGGTGAGCCACAGGGTGGGCTGAGTACCTGTGAGTCTAGGCAGCAGTTCCTAGAGAGGGCTGTGACCTTGAACTTGTTTCCTAACTCTCTGTGTTGTGCTCAGCTGTTTCAGTTGTGTTGGACTCTTTGCAACCCTGTGGATGGCAGCCCGCCAGGCTCCCCTGTCCATGGGATTCTCCAGGCAAGAATACTGGATTGGGTCCCTGAGCCCTCGTCCGGGGGATCTTCCTGACCCAGGGATCCACATCTCTTACGTCTACCTGCACTGGCAGGCAGATTCTTTACCGCTAGCACCGCCTGGAGAGCCCCAACGAAAGCTTCACCTAGATACTGAGTCAATTTGGAGGTAGTCTGGGATGAGGCCTGAATTCGCATCTGCATGGAGTCAGTATTTTCTTTTCCACTGAGTTGTTCACCTGGGAGAAGTGCCCATTAGAGCACTTTTAGAAGTGGGCATTAGAGACACTAATGCCCAACTGTTCTGGGGTTCCACACCATGAAGAGCTGCCAGACTCCCTTGTGAGGCTTGGGCTCCCAGCACCCCCCAGGACTCCTGTGTCTGCTGGCCTCAATTCCCTCAGCCAATTCTCCTTTCACTTATCTGAAAACATTTGAAGTGACTCCCTTGACTTTTCTCCAGCTTCACCCCTATAGCAACCCCACCCTGAAAATGTGTAGAGTGATCCTCTACCTTAGGGTCCAGTTAATTAACTCAGTGTCAAAGCTGGCTCTGGTCCACTTTCTTCCAGGACCAGGGCTCTTCTCCCAGCTTCAAGCCCTCTGAGCTTTGCTCACTGCCGTGTGTTTTGCACCAAGCTCTTTAAACTTTAAGGTGCTAGTAATCACTTGGGAATCTTGTTAAAATGAAGATTCTCTTTCTGTAGGTCTGTTGTGGAGCCTGAGGTTCTGCATTTCTAACAAGCTCCCAAGTGAGATGCATGCATATATGGCCTGGGACCTGCTTTAAGAGTGGGTCTTCAAAGTGTACCTGAGGCTGCACCTGTTGGTACCTGGCCGGGCCATGCATCATGCTAAGTCTCTCAGTCATGTCCAACTCTTTGTGACCCCGTGGACTGCAGACCACAAGGCTCCTCTGTGGGATTCTCCCAGTAAGAATACTGGAGTGGGTTGCCAGGCCCTCCTTCAGGGGATCTTCCCGATGCAGGGATCAAACCTGCATCTTCTACATCTCCTGCGTTGGCAGGCGGGTTCTTTACCACTAGTGCCACCTGGCAAGCCCATGGCAGGGCCATATCATCAACCTTTAAGTAGATCTGGCCACAAAAAGGCATCCTTCTCAGGAGATGGGAAGAAGCCAGTCCTTCAACTGGAAAGGAATCACATTAGCCTGGGCTTTGGGAGGAAAAAAAAAACAACAGGAAAATGCATCTTTTTCCAATTACAGATAAGAAACTAGTTATTTTAAAGAGAAATGAGAAATGTAATAGACTAAAATTGCAGTTCCCTAGGTATATTCTAGGAAATATTGGTCCTGTGGGATGTTAACAGGAGTTGTGTGCAAAAGAGGTTTCTATGCTCAAATGAGTTCTAGAATCTAGAATGTAAACACGGGGTTAAACAAAGTTTAATAGGTTTTCTTACCACAGAACTTTTCAGAGGCTTTTATAAGTTGATGTGCGTAGTAGCTGTCCAAGAAGGACATAAAGCCTGCAACATTCTCCAAAAGTATTTTCTAAGAAAATCCCTAAGTTTTGTGTTTTTTTTTTTTTTTTTTTTTAAGGGGGCTAAACAGTACTAAATCTCCATGGAATTCTCTTTGGGAAAGGGTAACATAAGCGCATACCCAGAATCAACTGTATCGACCTTCCCACTTCTTCCTTTGCCTGCCCCAGAGATTACAAAATGGAAAAGTGTTTGTTTTCTCAGATTCATTTGCTAATAACTTTGTCATTGTTTAGTACATTCACGAATCCATAAACATCTGTTATTTAATTTTTTTCACAAATGTCAGGTACTTCTTATAAGTGCTATGGCTAAAATGTAAAAATCATGACATCTGTTCATCTCCACGTTCTATCAAAACTGAAAGGTACCCCTTCTGCACTCTTTCCTCTCCTTACTACTAACAGAAGTGTTGCAGGAAGGGGCCCCTTTTAGGGCCCGACAGTGGGCCCTTGTCTAACACTCAGAAATGAATTGTCCGAGGAGACACGTGTGCTAACAAAACAAGAGATTTTATTGGGAAAGGAGTTCCTGGGTGGAGAGCAGTAGGGTAAGGGAACCCAGGAGAACTGCTTTGCCACATAGCTTGCAGTCTTGGGTTTTAAGGTAATGGGATTAGTTTTCAGGTTGTCTTTAGCCAATCATTCTGACCAAGAGTCCTTCTTGGTGGTGCACGCCTTGTTCAGCCAAGATGGATGCCAGAGAGAAGGATTCTGGGAGGTGGTTGGACAGGTGGTGTCTCCTTTTGACCTTTCCCAAACTCTTCTGGTTGGTGGTGGCTTATTAGCTCCACGTTCATTAGGACATTAGGACATCCGTCCTAAAACAACTCATGCAAATGGTTATTATGGTGCCTGGCCAGGGCGGGCGGTTTCAGTCAGTGTGCTTCCCCTAACAGAAGAATTGGGGGAGGAGCTGTAGGAGGGAGAGTATTTAAAATGAGAAGAGGAGGACAGTCCTTTCATCTGTAATTTGGAAAGCTGAGAGGGCTTGATTTGGTTAAACATGTTTGAATACGCTTCAGAATTTCTCCTTGAGCTTTAGGAGTTTGTCTGAACGGGTAACAGGAAAATATAGGATAAGTAGACTGGAAGGCGGAGAAGGCAATGGCACCCCACTCCAGTACTCTTGCCTGGAAAATTCCATGGAGGGAGGAGCCTGGTGGGCTGCAGTCCATGGGGTTGCTAAGAGTCGGACAGGACTGAGCGACTTCACTTTCACTTTTCACTTTCATGCATTGGAGAAGGAAATGGCAACCCACTCCATGTTCTTGCCTGGAGAATCCCAGGGACAGGGGAGCCTGGTGGGCTGCCGTCTATGGGGTCGCAAAGAGTTGGACACGACTGAAGTGACTTAGCAGCAGCAGCAGCAGACTGGAAGGACCATGCCTCCGCCAGATTTTGCTGAGGGGTCTGCATCCTGGCAAGTATTTAGTTGCACATAAAAGTTAAGATACTCTCTGAAAGTGAAGGAGGCATTTGGAAGTTCTGTGTTTCTGTTGCAAGCAGGCTGGAGAAGCATTTTACACGGTTATGGCCACAAACCAGGATGCAGAAAGGGCATCTGGTTCATGTAATAGCTGCGTCCTCAACCAAAATTCTTTTAATCATCTTTGGGGAAAATTAGATTGACGGGATGAAGCAATGAAGAGGGCTGTGTGTGTCTGAGGCAGTAGTAGGTAGCTGGAATTGGAGATGGGTCAATTTACAAATTAAATAAAACAATAATATTGTACTTAAAAATAGTAAAAGTGCAAAATCTCCCTCTACCGTGATAGCATTTTCCTCCCCCGCCCCGGGGAGGTGTTGGACATATCAGAGCCTGTATTGTTGGGGTTGCTGTGGCAACTGCAATACCTCCACTTTCCTCTAAAAACCTCACTAGCCCAAGAACAAGCCTGGGCAAGTTCACAATTCAGCGGCTTATGAGCACTTTCTTATCCTAAAATAGTGCAGTGATAATTGCTGAGAATCATAAATAGAAGAAGGGGAAGTTATTTGTGCTTGCCTCATCTACCTACTTGGGCTTTCCTCACATAATGTTTCTGGTTTAGTCACTAAGTCATGTCCAACTCTTTGCGAGTTTGTGGACAGTTTGTGGACTGTAGCCCACCAGGCTCCTCTATCCGTGGGATTTCCCAGGCAAGAATACCACAGCAGGTTGCCATTTCCTTCTCAGATCTTCCTGATCTAGGGATCGAAGCAGGGGCTCCAGCATTGCAGGCTGCCCTTTCCCTAATTGTCTGCATATCTAAACACAACTTATTTCCAATTACAAAGCCAATGTCCATTTTCCAAAATTAAGGGGAAAAATGTCTGCCAACTTGAACATATAAACTTTTAGGCATCTAAGTGAAATACTTAAAAATCTACTTACAATATTTAATTTATTAATTTCCATATATGTATATGAATGGCATAAAACTAAAGAGAAAATAATATTCACTCTGATCTGGAAATACTGCTCTACTCTGGCATTTCATGGCTTCCCTGGTGGCTCAGTGGTAAAGAATTTGCCTTCGATGCAGGAGCCAGAGGAGACTTGAGTTCAATCCCTGTGTTGCAGGAAGGGAGACCCCTTCCAGGGCCCGAAACTGGGCTCTTGTCTAACACTCGGAAATGAATTGTCTGAGGAGACACATGTGCTGACAAAGCAAGAGATTTTATTGGGAAAGGGCACCCGGGTGGAGAGCAGTAGGGTAAGGGAACCCAGGAGAACGCCTCTGTCACATGGCTTGCAGTCTCGGGTTTTATAGTGATGGGATTAGTTTCCGGGTTGTCTTTAGCCAATCATTCTGACCAAGAGTCCTTCCTGGTGGTGCACGCCTTGTTCAGCCAAGATGGATGCCAGAGAGAAGGATTCTGGGAGGTGGTCGGACAGGTGGTGTCTCCTTTTGACCTTTCCCGAACTCCTCTGGTTGGTGGAGGCTTATTAGTTCCATGTTCCTTACCAGGACCTCCTGTCGTAAAACAACTTATGCAAATAGTTACTATGGTGCCTGGCCAGGGTGGAAGATTTCAATCAGTGTGCTTCCCCTAACACCTGGGTCAGGAAGGTCCCCTGGAGGAGTACATGGCAACCCACTCCAGTATTCTTGCCAAGAGAATCCCATGGACAGAGGAGCCTGATGGGCTACAGTCCATGGAATCGAAAAGAGTTGGACACAACTAAAGCAACTTAGCAGCAGCAGCTGACACTTCATGAAGCAGTTTGATTCAAATGTGTCATGTGTATCTTGGCTGTCAGTGAGTGTGCTGTCACTAGAAATCTCTTTTAGTTTTTCAACAATTTTCCCAAACATGCTGTCTCTCTGCCCCCCCAAGTTTGACAGCACAGTCATTTTTAAACCCAGATGTGATACCATCACCGGAAATGTTATTCCATACCTCAGGTACCCGTTTCTACAACAGTAGGATGGACTTTCCTTTTCGTAATTCATCTTTCATGGGTTTAGTGATCTCTATGATGTGACCCCTTATTGTACTGCCTTTAAAAAAAAAAAAAAGGTGTTTACAATGACATACAAAACTTGAAAAATGAGGTTGAACCACCGGAAGTAAAGATGATTACACTCTGTTAAATGTCTCTGACTCCTTTTCATTAATTTCAACTTAATTTGATTAGTTGACCTAACAAAATAGTTTCAGTGACAGCCATAGCTAACACTTTCTGAGCTCTTAGCACTTGCCAGACATTGTTTAACCAAGTTATGCACAGTAACTTATGTAAAGGCCTCAGAGGGTGGCAGATGAAACTTCCAGTGCAGATACAGCTGTGGAGCAGATGAAAGTGTCACTCGCTTGAGTGTGGAAAGCATCACCCACAAGTCATGTAGAATGGTTTCCACTTGTGTGTGCGTCACTGCTGTTTAATCACCTGGTTACCCATCACACACACACACACGTACACACATACACACACACACACACACACACACACACACAGAAAATGGCCATCCTCTCCTTTCCCCATGGAGAAATACAAAGGCAAGATCTTAACAGCATGCCTTGTTTTAGATTGGTGGTTCAACCATGTCTGCACATTTGCATCATCTGAGAAGCTTTTAAAAGACACTGATGATGCCCAGGCCTCACCCTAGAACGAATAAAGCAGAATCTCCTGGATGGAGTCAGAGCATCAAAAGTCTTTAAAGTACCACAGCTGATTCTAATTTATAGCCAGATTGTGAACCAAAGTTTTAGCTTATTAGACATCAACCAAATGTCCTCATATTTCTACCTCGATAAAGGAAACGTCCTCATATCTCTACCTAGGAAGTTGGGAGGCGCTCAGTGTACTCTTTAGTGTTCTGGAGAGTTTCAGAAGTTCTGCTGCGCATGAACATGTACTTGCACTTTGTTTTCTCTGCTCCAGCCTTCCTTTGCCCCATCCTTTAAAACACCCACCTCACCTGTGCACTTAGAATATACCAAGTTCTCCTGGCTAATAGTGCCACCCAGAGACTGGTACAGGGAATTTATCTCCCCACCTGCTCCTTCCCACTCACTAAGGGGTGCACACCCACCTCAACTCCATCCCGTTTCCCTGCACTCAAGCACACATTTTGTGTCTTCCAGTCTTCAGCTGATAACAATAAAGGCATTCTCTTTCTTATGTAGCAACTTTCCTTCCACATTATTCTTCCAATAAGGCCCACAGGACAAAACAATAATAACTTCTTTTTTGACCTTATTATATATAATATCATACATTGTACTAAGCATAATACCTAGCTATCATTTATGCCTGACAGCAAACGTAGGAAAAATCCTTCTGCAGATGAAAACACTAAAGCTTGGAGAGAAAACGTACCCTGCTCAAAATCAACAAGGTAGCAAGTAGTGGGTGTCAGGATCAGATTCTGAAATATCTGGCTAGACGTTCTGAACTCTACCATTACCATACAAGCCTCCCTACACACCAGCCTCCCTGACATGTAACTCGGACAGTTACACAGAGCGCTATGCTCCGGGAGGGTCATGCTCAGTTTAGTGCTCTCTGTGACTGTCTTAAAATTCTTAATAATTTTTGAGCCAGGAAATTATTCACATTTTCATTTTACACTAGGTCCCACAAATTTAATTGCCAGTTCTATTTTCTGCTGCTGCTAAGTCGCTTCAGTCGTGTCCGACTCTGTGCGACCCCATAGACGGCAGCCGACTAGGCTCCCCCGTCCCTGGGATTCTCCAGGCAAGAACACTGGAGTGGGTTTCCATTTCCTTCTCCAATGCATGAAAGTGAAAAGTGAAAGTGAAGTCGCTCAGTCGTGTCCGACTCTTAGCGACCCCATGGACTGCAGGCTACCAGGCTCCTCTGTCCATGGGATTTTCCAGGCAAGAGTTCTGGAGTGGAGTGCCACTGCCTTCTCCAGTTCTATTTTCTAGGCTCTGTCAAAAATAAATAAAAGCCAGTCACTTCATTTCCTTTGGTAACCAAAACATACCCAAAATATGGTCTATTTATGGGGAAAAAAAACTTCACATTTAAAACAAATCTGTGAACCTGAAGATAGATCAAAATTATTCAGTCTAAAGCAGCAGTCCTCAACCTCTTTGGCACCAGAGACAGTTTTCATGGAAGACAATTTTTCCATGGACAAGGAAGGGGGGTGATGGTTTCCGGATGATTCAAGTGCATTATGTTTATTGCACACTTTATTTCTAACCTAATGTCACTGCTGATCTGACAAGAGGTACTGCTCCTCAGCCCAAAGGTTGGGGTTCCCCTGACCTAAAGAACGGAAAAGATAAAAGAAGAGAAAGAAAAAGATGAACAGCAAAACAAAAGCAACAATGTCTCAGGAACGTGTGGTCCAAATTAAAAGTTCCAATGACATATCATTGGAACTCCAGAAAGATAGAAAATAAGGGGATAAAACAGTTATCTGAAAAAACAATGTGCAAAAATGCTAAACCTTTGTGAAAGAGAATTTTACAAATTGAAGAAGTTCAATAAACTCTAACCAGGATAAATACAAAGAATATGACAACTCTATCTATAAGAGATAAAATTTACATCATCTAAAGACACAGGTAGACTGAAAGTAAGTAGATAGGAAAATAAATTCCATGCAAACAGTAAGCCTAGGAAAGCTAGATGGCTATGCTAAAGTTACTAAGTAGCTGAAGTAGCTATGTAAAGTAGATTTCAAGAAAAAGAGTTACGAAAGTAAAGAGGGATGTTTCATAATGCAAACTATCCAGCTGGTCTGTAGGATGTTTAGATATGTGTATGTCTGTGTCTGAAAACAGAGCTTCAAAATACATGGAACAAATAACGACAGAATTCAAAGGAAAAATGAGACAACCCCACAAGAATAGTTGCAGAGTTTAACATGCTTTTCCCAGACATTGATAGACTAGTTGGACAAAATAGTTCAGTGAAGACATAAAAGATATGAATAACATTATCATCTTGACCTAATTGATATTTATAGAGCACATTATTTAAAATAGAATAGACATTTCTTTCAAGGGCACATGTTTACCAAGAGAGACCATCTCTTTGGCCATAAAACAAGTCTCAATGAGGTAAACATTTTCAAATCATGTAGAATATGTTTTTTATTACTATGGAATTAAAATTAGAAATTAGAGGTCAATAACAATGATATTTCTTGAAAACCCCCAAATTATTGGAAGTTGATTTATGAATCAGAAAATAAATTATAGGAAAAATTAGGAAATACCTACATCTGAATGAATATAAAGATGTGTTGAAATTGTGAAATGCATCTAAAGCAGTTTTTAGAGGAAAATTCATAGCTTTAAATATTTATGTTACCAAAGAACAGTGGTCTAATATTGGTTGGATAAAAAGGCTAATGGTCGCCTAAGATTCTACTTCACAAAAAGAGAAAATAAGAGCAGAATAAACCCAAAAGAAGAAAGAAAATAATAAAGATAAAAGCAGAAACCAGAACATTAAAAAAACAGACAACAGTGAAATTTAACAAAGCCAAAAATTGGAAAATACCAACAAAATTGATTAGTAGCTGAGGAGGGGCGAGAGAGAGAGGCGGAAAGTGAGAGGCAGAGAACACAAATTATTAATATCAAAAATGAAGGAAGGGGAGTTCCCTGAGGCATAAGTGATTAAGACCCCACCTTCTGATGCAGGGGGCTCAGGTTTTATCCCTGGTCAGGGAACTAAGGTCCTCACATGCCACAACAAAGATGAAAGATCCTGCGTGCCACAGCTAAGACCTGGCACAGCCAGATAAATATAATATACAGAATGAAATATATATAATATAATTATCAATACATTATTATATTAATTATATTATAATATATACATAATATAGTTATACTATATTAATATAATATATATAAATAATATATTATTTTAAAGAGTGAAAATGAATAGGCCTGCCACAGACTAGTAGAAAATATTTTCTAATGTACGTCTGAGAAAGTATT
Source organism: Bison bison bison (assembly GCF_000754665.1). Taxonomy (NCBI): domain Eukaryota; kingdom Metazoa; phylum Chordata; class Mammalia; order Artiodactyla; family Bovidae; genus Bison; species Bison bison. The sequence continues at coordinate 5,970,211 of NW_011494620.1, read as the reverse complement.
AATATACAGGAAGGATATTTATCTTCTCCATGGTAATAAAATAGACAAACAACCCCATTAAAATGGGTAAAGGATGTGCCTAGGCACCTCACAGAAGATATATGAAGACCCAATAAGCACATGAAAACATATTCAGCATCATTAATCATAAGGTAAATTCAAATTAGAGCCACAATACTTCTGCTAACTCATTAGAAACTAAAATCAACAACACTTCTGAAAACAGCAAATGTTGGAAGCATATGGAGCAGCAAGCATTCCTGTAGCCTGTCGGCGAGACATGAGACAGTGAAGGGGTACAAAGGGCACAGCCACTTTGGACAAAGGTCTTACCATTTCTAATAAACCAAAACATGTTTACACTACTAGCACCAGTCTACTTGTGGGCATTTTCCAAGAAAGATGAAAATATGAATCCCTAAAACAACTTGTACACAAAAATGAATGGCAACTTTTGCTTCTAACAGCCATAACCCAGGAAACAACCTCGGCGTCCATACACAGGAGAATAAACTGTGGAATATCCATACAAAGAAACGTTACTGAATGGGTCGCTCAGAAAAACAACAGATACCAGAAAAACTACAGGTAAATGCAATAAGGCGGTTGAATTTGAAACGTTGTGGTGAGAGAAAGAAGCCTTGGACAAGAGTAGCTCTTTATGATTCCATTTGTATGGAGTTCTGTAATAGGCAAAACTAATCCGTTGTGAAGAAAATCAGAACAGAGGTTTCCTCTGGAGAGATGGGGAAGGGTTTCCTGGGAAGAGGCATAACAGAATGGTTGGGATAATAATCATTTTCTGTATCTTGTTGGCGGTTTGGGTTACATGGGTGTATACATTTGTCAAAACTCATCAAATAGCACCTTTAGGATTTATGGATTTTATGCTATGTGAATTTTACCTCTAGAAAAAAAATAGCTTTAAACAAATGGTAAACTCTTTTAAATGTGTAATAACTCTGGTTTATGATGCTCATACTGAAATATTTAGGGGGTAATGTACTCAGGAATGCATCTTACACTGAAATGTATCCAAGAATTGATTGATAAATAGAAGGATTGATAGGTAGATAGATGAAGTGATGTAACACATTAATTTTAGAATCTAAATGGTGAATTTTCTCTGTAAAATTATTTCAACTTTTCTATATATCTAACATTTTTCATAATAAAATGTTGGGAATCAAAAGCCTCATGATCATGGTAACCGCAGCAATTGTTTAGAACCTAGGCCTACAAAAGATTCTTCCAGGGAGGAATATTTTATCACTGACATTGTTTAGAATTGCCAGCACATGGTGATAATAAAAAGCAGATTGACTTTCAGTTGGGTTTATTATTGTTTTTAAATTCTCGACAGCAAAGCACCCCCTTACTGCCTGTACCCATTGTGGGTCCTCCTCCGCGTACGTCCCGGGTACATGGTTAGTGTCACACAGTTGGAAAAGCACAGTGACAGGGATCAGAGCCAGATCTGCCTGATTCCAAAGCTCCTTCCATGCCAGCAAACTCTTTTCACATTATCTTGCTAGTTACGCTGCAAATTATACAAGAATGAGAAAGTCGTAATTCTGGCCTACAAGGCGATCATAGTGTGGTGGAGACAGATCCACACTTAGATGTTTCTAATACAGTTGCTGGAGGAAAATGGGAAAGCTTCTTAGAAGTAGGGTCTGAGGTGTAATTTGCTCCCTCTTTAAACTCATTTGGCGTCCTTCCATAGTTCATAAACTTAAGTCCAAAATCCTTAACATGACCTACAAAGATCCTCCATGATCTGGGCCCTTTCTCCTTTTCTCTCCTCATCTTGGGCATGGCCCAGTAAGCCTGCCTCCAAAGATAACACACTCTATAAGACTCTGGCTTCACTGGCCTGCTCTTCTTCTGCATCATGTCCCTCCTGGCCTTGTGGTCTTACCTAGGCAGTGCCTTCTTCATGGAATGGTCTTCCCTTTTTTCCTCGCTTCCTCCCACTTGCAACTTCACCTAGACCAATTCTCTTCATTCTTCAGGGCTAAGATAAAAGGTTGCTGTCTCCACTAAGCCTTCCCTGATCTCTCAGGCTGAGTGGCCTGCCTTTCTCCTGTAAGATACAGAACACAGCTGTAATTACACCATGTCTTATGTAAATTTGAATGTGTTCTAGATTCTCAGATAGTGTGGTTTGGAACCATATTTGACTTGTTCCAACAAATCTTTGTTGAGTGAATAGAATTGAATGACTCATTAGGTGACTCTATGAATAAATGAAAGGTAGGACTTTAGCGCCAAGTGATGGAATGGAGATGGAGGGAAATAACATACAAAGAGAGGTAGAACCTTGAGCCAAATTCCAGAATGAGACGGAATGAGAAGAGATGCCAAGACCTGGGTGTTGGGTACTTTCTGAGGTTGTTTTAAAAGGGAATTTTAAAAAGTCAATCCTCAAGAAGTTCCTGTGCTTGTTCTGACTAGGAACCAGACATAAATTACATTTTGTACAAAGCAGGTAGATTTAGAGGCATTTGGGGGAAAACCTGAAAACGTCTCACCAGCCCTGTCTCTAATTAGAGTTTCTGGGAATTGTTTCTTTTCTACTGTATCTCACAACTCCAAAAAGATCAAAACTGAGATATGATCAGGTCCCTGGGAATTCCCGCTCATTAGTGTAACCCAATCCCACCTAGTCTTTTTTGGCCAAATGCTTAGATACATGGTGACACTAGACTCTTTCTTCAGGGCATGTGAAGCTTCCCAAAGAAATGATTCTAAATGCCTTATTAAATCAGCAAGTGGCGAATGTGGAGCATGAGTTGAGAGAGAAAGTGTAGGGAGGTGAATTCTGCCTTGTTATTGAGACCACACTGATTTCTTGTTGATTTCTGCACCGCTTTTTTAGTCCTGGCTGGAACACAAAGATGCACTTAGCAATTTAAATGTTCCTAAAAGAGCTTAAAAATGTACAAAGATCTTTATTCCCAAAGGTGCTCACACAATTTTTCCTGCACTATTTAGGCTTCCATTTATTGATCCCTTGGTACGTTCCATTTTAATGATGCACGGATAGGGAAAGGATGGACTCTAGAGCAGTTCATACAACAACCTCAAACCATAATAATGTAATGGTAAACCCTTCTCTCAGCATCTGGAATCCTGAAGGCAATATTCCTATAAAGGAATTAAAGAAGTTATTTCAAATCCATGTCCGCACAAAGATTTACAAACCATAGACTTATTTTTCTCAATCTTCTCTGAGATTTTTCTGGGAGTAAATCTGAATTTTAAATCCCTTGTGTGTGCAAAGTTATGTTATTTTACTAATAGAGTTTTGGCTGCTCCCTTCACAGACAGAACAGACATTGATAATGATGCACAGAATCCTTTGCAACTCAGTGTACCAGGCAGTCACTACCAATTAACTGGAGACTACACATGGGTTGAAATTTATTTGCTGCCTGAGAACTAGGACATCTCTTAGGCTTCCTATAGAAATCAGGATCTCACATACAGTTGTTTACTTTCCACACAATTTCATGAGAACATCCAGTTAGTTAAGTGAATTTAAGGAATATTTACTTTGTCCTTGATGTTCAAAGAAGTATACTAATAAGTATATATTAATACTTAAAATATACTTATTTTCTCAGAATCTCAATTTTCTCCATTGGTAAAATGGGTAAAAACAATGCTTATCCTTTTGTGAGATAGTTAGGGAATTTAAAGTCCTGCTGTTGCTGCTGCTAAGTCGCTTCAGTCGTGTCCAACTCTGTGCGACCCCATACACGGCAGCCTACCAGGCTCCCCCGTCCCTGGGATTCTCCAGGCAAGAACACTGGAGTGGGTTGCCATTTCCTTCTCCAATGCATGAAAGTGAAAAGTGAAAGTGAAGTCGCTCAGTCGTGTCCGACTCTTAGCGACCCCAAGGACTACAGCCTACCAGGCTCCTCCGTCCATGGGATTTTTCCAGGCAAGAGTACTGGAGTGGGGTGCCACTGCCTTCTCCAATTTAAAGTACAATGGATTTTTAAAATTTTAGAACACAAATAGTAGTATATAGATATATTTGTATTTTTAGATCATCTGGGAAAAAATACAACAGTAGATAGAAGAGCAAGATTAAAGAGCTAGATTAAAAATGAGTTGCCCTTTGTGTGTGTGTAAAAGCATTTGGTGGAAAGTTTATTGTTCTCTTTGAAACTGAAGACTTTGGCCCTGGCTGGTTTTTGGGGTTTTTTTTCTTTTTAAAGTTTAAAGAAACCCTAAAATGACTTAAATAATCACCCCAGGTCCTTTAAAGATCAGACAACACTTTCAGCCTGCCCAAGGAATATGTATTTCTTGGAGAAGGGAACACCATTTTAAGGCTAACACAGGAAGCCACACTCAGGATTCAAAGTCTAGAGTTCGTATTTAGTATGGTTTTGCAGCCTATTTTCCGTACGTGGTGATGACTGAATAGAAACTCCCAACCCCAAGGCACAGAGATGGAGCAGCCGCAAACCCTGATGAGGTGGGCAGGAGATAATTTAGTCACTGGTCTGTATGGACCAGGGGCCAGTAAACTTTCTGTAAAGGGCCATAGAGGAAATACCGGACTTTGTGGGTCATTGACAGATTGCAACGAGTCACCTCTGCTGTGTGTGAAAGCAGCCACAGATGGTAAGTGAAAGAATGAATCAAGCTGTGTCCTGATGAACTAGTTCCTATAGAAACAGGCAACACATGGGCTCCAGTTTGCCAACCGTCAGTTGAGACCGTGAAAGCCTTCTGGGGTGAGAAGAACCCCAGCGCAGGCAGAACCTGTGTTTGGAGGTTCAGAGTCGTCAAGGATGCGCCCCTCCATTGCGTCAAAGGTAGCAGAGATTTCCCGCCTAAAGGGCCACAAAGTAACCAGTTCAGTTGTTTTCCATAGGGTCTAATTATTTCTTCCCTTTTAAATGTTTCTATGGCTGAAATGTGTTTAAAAGAGAGAAGGAGGGAAGAGAAAGGACAGGAAGTTAGTACAAAGGAAAACTGGGTTATGCAAGGAAATTGACAGATTCTACTGGACAGACCCTTGAGGCCCGAGAAGGTTTGCTGACAGGGCAGGTAAGACAGAAAAGAAGGCTGAGAGAGGCCCAGTGAGGATCTTTTAAAACAGTGGACATCCCGCATGAAAAACTGAGATTTGTGGTTGAGAGCGGGGCTTCTTGAAACGGATCTAAGTTTTAAATCCTGGTTCTACTATTTACCGGCTGTCTGACCTTGAGCTTATTTCTTAACCTCCAAGCCTCAGTCTTCTCATCTGTAACATGGGAATAAGGATACTTTAATTTGCAGCATGTCTGTAAAGAATAAAAAGTATGTTGAACCCTTAACACAAGTGCCTGGTAAATGGAAACAACTCTAATGAATGAGGTTTTGAGCAGGAAATTCATATTGAGAGCAACTAAAATTAAAATGGAATTAGCATCCCAGGTGAGTGGAAAACAAAGCAGTAAACACAAGCGTAGCTCTTCTCTTCTAGGATTCTCTTCTCTAGGTTCATTTGTTTTCCATTACAGCAGATGTTTCTCATCGCTTACTGTGTTCTTGGTGCTGTGGTAGTTTCTGGGGCTACGAAAATGAGCAAGGTTCTTCACTTCTGACAATAGAAAGTTGAAAGAGCCTTGTGGCTTGAAAAGGCCACGTAGCCTAATAGCTGACTTGTTGTTAAGGTATTGTCTTTGGGCTGTAAACCCACCCTTCCGTCCTGCACTTAGTGACCCTGAAGGTAACATTCTGGAAACCACTTCTCCCCTTTGCCAGTACTGTACAGCTTAGTAACAGTCTTCTATACCAAGGCCATAGAGAACTATGCTCCATAAAGTGATCTGCAGGCTTCATTTTCCTTGTTTGTACAGCATAGACTGTAACAGCAGATGCCTCTGAAGGTCTGTAGGAGATTCAGGCCCTTGGACTAGTACCTGGCACACACAGCTCTATAAGTGTTTATTAAAACAGAAAAATGAATATTTGTTTATTTAATAGCAGTTAACACTGATTATTTCATTTTACAATCCAGTTTCATATCCATTAACTCATTTGATGCTTAAATAATCCCACAATGAAAGAAAATTAACTCTCCAAAGGCTCAAATAATAGTCACACAGCTCAGGTCAAGCAGAGACTCTGTTCACCTCACCTTGCCTTCTTTTGCCTGCAAATCAGCTATTAATATAATGTGGCTTTATTCTTCCATCATGCGGTCAGTGGATAAATTTGGCTTCCTGATACAATGTGCAAGCTTTAGAAAATTCAGTAGTTTTATTTAAATAATTCACTTAGTTAATGAAATAGAAAAAGTATTAGCCTTTTCTCATGTCCTTCCCTCTCGAGGTATTAGTCACTTTTCAGTATTACACACATAGATACATATAGCACTTTAATCAGTGTAATTTTACTTTTTCTAGAAAAATTCTATTTAGGTTCACCAAATTTTCCACTGGATTTATCCCTTTACAAGTAAATCTGTCTGCTTCCACCCTGATTTCAAGGACCTTCCAGTGATGATTGGCAGGAAAAAGAAAAGGGCGCCTAGTAGACAGGAAAAGAATGAATTTTGACTTCAAAAGGATCTATAGATTTGCCACTTAGCTGCAAGACATTAGGAGAATTACCTAGCCTGTTCTGACATGAAAGCATTCAGCACAATGGATACTCAGCAATATAAATACAAATATTTACATTAAATATTTAATAATATTTACATTAAGTGTTTATGTGTAATATATGTAAGCATCTACTTGTGGAATATAAACCTTACAACTGCCCCCAGACATAAGTGTTCAAGTAATGTAGCCCAAAGAAAATGATAATAAAAATCAGAATACATTATAGATGGCATTTCGATTATTCCAAACTGAGTGACAGTTGTTGTTTCTAAGAAAAAAGAAAAGTAATCATGATGATTAATGCTTTCTGCGGTTAATTCTCCAACGACTGTAGTTATGCTGTCTGTTGGCAGGTTGGGCTATTGCATTAAGGGATAAGGTTGGCTTTGTCTATACACCTCATATAGAGATGTGAGGCATTCCGTTTATGCTCTCAACCAACAAACATTAAGAAATAAATACAGCTGTATGTATATGCCTGGGCATACCACATGAGTGTATTGAGAGTGCGTTTTAGAATCACAATCTGGAGGCTGAGAAGCACCCGCTGGAAGCGCTCTCTCGCCCACTTCATTTTACAGATGAAGAAAACCTCAGTATGTCACAAGTCAGGTCAAGCATCTAGTTGGTGCCGGCGGGTCACTGAACACAGCTTGTCCTCACCTCCCCCTCCGCCACCCATCCATCTCCCTTTCTACTGTCCTTGTAAGTCCCCATTACCGCTCAGCCTGCAAGCCTGTGCTGTGATTCTGTGAGCAATAATTTTCCGTTCGCACTTCCCAGGCCTGTTCCAGTTGGAAAGATGAGAGTTGTAAACTTTGACTTATGCAGTTCAATGAGACATTGTTTGATGGAAGTGTGTGGGCGGGGAAGCTAACAAACCCCAATTGCCAACTCTTGAGGCAAACATGCTCCCTTTATCCCCCAATGTCGTTTTTGACGTAATGAGCATGGCTTCCAATTTTCCTTGCAAATCAGCACACTGGTGACCATGGCAACTGGCATGCTCAAAAGATGCTCTGTCAAAAGGCTTTGAAAGGCCTACAGACATTTGTATTAGGTGGGCACAGCCACTCTGGCCAGCGCCTAACAAACACCCAACTAGACCGTGCTCCTCAAAATGAAGCATGCAAACATTTGTATTTCATTAAACAGAAATTAATAAGACTCCAATAGGAAGAGGCAAAGAATTTTTTTGTGTGTATACAGCTGTGTTATGAAGTCATACAGAGAATGCTCATATGAATAATGATTGCACATGTGTATTCAATTTATTTCTTTTACCTCTTACATGGTCTCCTTCAACTTTTTTTTGTATAGGTTTTTCAGAAATCGATCACACGTTTCATAGCTGGCCAGGACAGTTCTCTTGAAATCTCTTTTTACACAACAGGACCCCGATAGCACTTCTATATTTAAAAGCCACCCTGGATCATAACCAAGTTATACTTTTGGAAAATGTACATGTTCTCTCCTTGATGACAAAGGGACATGAGTCTATTGTTTGACACTATTAGAGGAGAAAATAAATGTTGAAGTCCATGTCTAGAAATAATGAGCCTCTACATTAAAAAAGTAGGATAAGTGTGGTTTTTAGTGCAATGAAAGACGAAGGACTCACAAGAGAGGCAGTGTTCTCTTGTGACCGTCCCTCCTCTGGGCTCCACCCTCATCTTTTGTTTGCATCCCCATAAAACAAAAGAAGGCTGGTGCCGGGCAGTAGTAAATGTTTTGAAGGGGAAAATGGAGGGGAGAGAAATAGAAGGCAAAAAGAAGAAGGAATGGGAGGAGGAAGTGAAGGAGAAAAAGAGAGAGAAGAGAGAAAAAGAAGAAAGGAAAAAAGGAGATATTGAGAAATACCTCAGTATGCTGATTGTGCATGCTTTTTGAGGCTCTGGAAGTCTCATTTATTCAGGCACGTCCATCTAAATGCTTGTCTTAAAAGAAATTAGCAACATAAAAAGCAGGGGTGGAGGGACTCATTGGATTTCTAACCCAGCACCCAGATAAAGACGAGCTGTGCTTTAGTCATAAAAGTGTTAGTTGCTGAGTCATGTCTGACTCTTTGGGGCCCCATGGACTGTACTTCACCAGGCTCCTCTGTCCACTGAATTCTCCAGAGAAAAATACTGGAGTGGGTGGCCATTCCCTTCTCCAGGAGAACTTCCCAACCCCAGGATCGAATCCAGGCCTCTCAAATTGCAGGAGATTCTTTACCATCTGAGCCACCTAAGAACCTTCAATTCAATGAACCTGCATTGGTCACAGCTTCTCATGATGTCTTCTTGTTTAATATGACATTCATTGATAGATATGGCGTTCATTGATAGACATGCAGCTTGATCACAGCTCTCTTATTTAGGCTTCATGACACTTTGGAATTTCCCCACCTGCAAAACCTCCACAGAACTTTACTTTCTAAACTCAGCCTTTAGGGCAGCTCTGTTTCCTTCTGGCTGCAGTTTGCTATTCTTGTCACACAGGAGGCAACTTCCATTTTCCTCTAAACCTCCATCTTTCAGGTTGAACTTGATCACAGGCTGGGTGGGTGGGAGGTAGAACATGGAAGTATTTCTCTTTCTAGAAATGATTATAAAACAGGAACTTTCATGCCTTGTGCAGAGCCTATCCCTTCAAATAAACAATGTGATGTCAGCAAAAGTACAGGAGCTCCTTGAGGTCTGACCGATGTGGGGGATGATCCCCTGGAAAGAACAGTGGTACCCTGGCCCAGACAGTGGTTCACATGGAAAAATACCAATCTCACCATGCCTTCAAACAGTTCTAGACTTTGCACCCAAATAGGATAAGTTGCTGAAGTAATTTATGCCTGGCTTGGTTCTCAAGTGTTTTTCCTCATTATCAAGATGTATTCTTAACCACAGTTAGGGATGAGCAACACATTTAAGGGGATAAATGAAGTTTTTCAAGTTTGTGACTTGCAACCCTATTGTTAATGGCGATAAAAGATAAAATCCTAGTTGTCCCCCTCTGTTCTGGGTGTAAGTGAGGAGACTGAATACAAGTGTCTTCTCCGTTGTGATGGGGGCTGATGCGGAGGGAAGACATCAAGGGAATTAAGCAAAATGCCGGATGCAACCAATCTTTCAATTGTTTTATTTTTTTTTCTGTTATAAAACTACAAGCTGTAGATTTCTTAGTTCTCACAGGACTCATTTTAGACCCACTTTATTTTTTTTAAAAAAGAAATTCTTAAGTAGGCTATTTTGTGCTGTTGCTGGACTCTTTTCTGTGATGGGTAATGTGTTTGATTATTTTAGATTTTGTGTTTTAAAATGTAGTACTTGACTTTTTGCCAAGTAAAAATAAATAAATATTATTCCAGTGGTGGGGGCGAGGCAGGGGAATCTTTCCAAGGTTCATCTTCAACACTGTAATACACATTGGTCAAAGTGAGAAACTAAGCAGCTAACTATGATTTCTTTTATCCTTATTTCACCCTTGTATTGCAGCATAACAAATTGCCCCAAACTCAGCAGTTTAAAACAACTCTTATTTTTTCACAGTTCTGAGAGTCAGGGAGCCTTTGGTTCAAGTGCTTTCATGAGGCTGCATTCAGGCTGTCACTGAGGCTGGGGTCTCATCTGCAGACCCCACTGGAGAGGGTCAAGTTCCAAGCCCACTTGTCTGGTGGTTGTCAGGCCTCAATTGCGTGTAGGCAGTTAGGTCTCTTTCCTACTGGCCATTAGTTAAAGATCTCCGTTAGTTCCCTGCCACACAAACCTCTCCACAGGGCTGACTAAAAACATGGCAGCTAGCTTCCTGCAGAGTGAGTGATGAGGGTGAGCAGGAGAGAATGTTCAGGACAGATACCATAGTCTTCTTATAACTTAATCTCCATTATACTCTGTTGTATTTACGCACTAAGTCACTTCAGTTGCGTCCAGCTCTTTGCAACCCCGTGCACTGCAGTCCACAAGGCTCCTCTGTCCATGGGATTTTCCAGGCAAGAATACTGGAGTGGGTTGCCATGCCCTCCTCCAGGGGATCTTCCCGACCCAGGGATCAAACCCAAGTCTCTTACATCTCCTGCATTGGCAGGCAGATACTTTATCACTGCGCCATCTGGGAAACCCTCAGAGGTCTACAGTGAAGGTTAAAGGGATGAGGTCTGGGGATTTTATAAAGCACTATGTACATTGTAAAGTGCCATGCACATGTAAGTCTTATTGTTATGTAGCCTTTATCTTAAAAGGATCACGACAGGACAGAAGGTAATGAAAATAGCCTGCAGCCCGTCAGCTCGTCTCGGGTGTCTCTCCGTGTGTCCATTTTTTTCACAGTGGGGAAACGTCAGCATCTGTAAGGAAGTAAGAGGGGAAAACAGGTGGCCTGTGCCCTTCACACTGAAGTTTCACTGTAACGCAGTCACGGTGTGCTGGGCGCTTAGGAGGGCTCTCTGACAGTCTAGCTTCCCATGATTTCTCTTTGAGTCTCTCTGGTGCTTCATCCAAAGCAAGAGCCTCTCTCCTGGAGCCTCTCCTGCAGGTTCTCTGTTTCCTGCACTGTCTCTTTACTCTGCTTTCTGTCCCTTGGACACTTTCTCTCTGAGATCTCACTATCGCTTGGGTGGTGACTGCAATGTGGGACGTCAGTCGGTGTCAACTCCACCTTCTCCCACAGCAAATCACAGCAAAAGTATGAAGCCTTTTCAGTATCCTCAAGTATACATCTTATACACAGAAAAGGCCTTTCAGAGTTTAGGCTGGTTTCCAAAAAGCAATATTAGATTTATTAAAGTTATATTAAAAATACAATTCCTCTTTAAGCTTTTGAATACATCCTATATAAATCACATTATTTTATTTGTAAGACTACAGGTTTTAACAATGATTGTTAAGGTTCCCTTGATTAATACATGGTCTCATTTTATAAACCAAAGTAATTAAACACCTTTGAATGTTTTTGTTTATTAATGTATGTATTTTTAAGTATACTTGAAATGTCTGATGACAAACGTCTTCATGCATCTACGTATTTCCCATGAATCTAATCAAGCAAGTTTTAAAATGTGATCAATATTAAGTTCAATAAAATGTTCCAATATTTTTTATAGGTTCAGTAAACATGTTAGTATATATTAGGCTATGATAACAAATGAAATGTGAGATCTTGGTGGATAACACAATGAGAAAAAAATCAACCAGACACCATTAGCAGATTTGTTTTTTTGGCCTTCACCACCCAGAGTGTGGGATCTTAGTTCCCTGACCAGAGATCGAACCCATGCCCCCCTGTATCCCTGCGTTAGAAGCATAGAGTCTTAACCACTGGACCACCAGAGAAATTCCAGCAGAAGTCTTTATTCAAAAATCCAAGCACACAGAATTTTCCAAATGGAATTTCTAACTTAGAGAAGGAGGGCAAAATGTTTCACAGGCTTTAGCAAGAAGGGATCTGCCACTATTCAGTCAGTTTCAGGAATAGTTGTATCAAGGAGAGTTTTCAGAAGAGAGAATTTTATTCTCTCTTCTGCGTATGTATATTAACAGCCATGGTTTGGGCATTTGGATATTTTATCAAAAGGGGTGAAGATTAACATGTGCTAGAAGGGGCTGAGGGGGCATATCTATTGGGAGCAAAGATATGTGAGAGTCACAGTGAAAAACCATCTCTCCTCTATGGTCTCTCACAACACAGTCCAGATACTTCCCCTTCGGGTGGAGGGCGGAGCCCGCCCCGATCTAGGAGCTACACCAGCCAGGCCATCTGCTTCCAGCGCACCTTCACAAGAAAACGAAGAATGGAGGAAACAGCCCTACTCTGGCCACTCCTATCTGACATAAATATTAAATAGAGATTTCTTAATGTGAAAATATGAATGATACAATTTTAATTCTTTAAAAGATTCCTATACTTAGTTCTGTGTCTTCCCAGGGGCTTCTTTCTGGCTGTGCAATAAAAGGTATTTGGGGATTTACTTTCTGAGACTGAATCACAACTGGCGGTTTTAGCAAGGATGCTTAGTATATGAATTCATGCCTGTAATTGGAGCATTATAATGAAAAAACAGTCCTGTCACCCTCAAAACCCACATAGCCTGTGTCCATGCTATCCATACAGCCATATCCATCCATGCCCACGTCCACAGAGCATTCATGGAGTAGGGCAGAGATGGATTGTTGCCTGTCCTGACTGCTCAGTTACCTATTTAGAATTTACATTTCTTTTTTTTAAAAAGTAATTTTGTTTATGTATTTGGCTGTGCTGTCTTCGTTGCTGAGTGGGCTTTTCTCTGGTTGCAATGCACAAGCTTCTCATTGTGGTGATTTCTCTTATTGTGGAAGATAGGTTCTAGGTACATGGGCTTCAACAGTTGAGGCAAGAGGGCTCAGTACTTGCGGCTCCCCAGGCTCTAAAGCACAGGCTTAATAGTTGTGGCAACCGTGCTTAGCTGCTCTGAGGCATGTTGGATCTTCCCGGATCAGGGATTGAACCTGCGACTCCTGCATTGGCAGGTGGATTCTTTACCACTGAGCCACCAAGGAAGCCCTAATTTGCATCTCTTTGACTCTTAAGACACACAAATGTCTTCATCTAATTCAAATACCTTTGAACTTGATGTAAACCTGCATTCTTTTCATAAAGATTTATGAGTATTACAGTGTTAAACAGAAGTGTAATAAGGTGTATTCATCTTGAAAGGGAAAATGTGAGCTGCTCAGTTGTGTCTGATTCTTTGCAACCCCATGGACTGTAGCCCATTAGGCTCTTCTGTCCATGGGATTCTCCAGGCAAAAATACTGGAGTTGGTTGCCATGTCCTTCTCCAGGGGATCTTCCCTACCCAGGGATTGAACCTGGGTCTCCCACATTACAGGCAGATTCTTTACCCTCTGAGCCACCAGAGGAGCCCCATTTATCTTGAAGGTAGGGGATAAAGATGGAAGATGCTACCAAGATGGTTTAAGAACGGAACCCTTCTGCCTACCACCCAAAAAACAAAC
>NW_011494620.1:5948975-5956523 GCF_000754665.1 Bison bison bison | reverse complement strand
TTAGTCTAAAAAAAAAAAAAAAAAAAAAAACCACATCAGCTGCCTCCCCATCGTTACAGATATATACATCTTTCCATATACTTGGAAAGATCCCAACCAGGATGGGACATTCGGTTTGGCAATAGAATCATAGGCGAAAAGGTAAAGACCCTCCCACAAATATGTCTTAGTCTGGTGGGGCAAGAGGGACCTGCAGCCAACAAGCACACACTCATGGGAGCCTGGGAAGCAGGACAGAAGACGCTGCTAGGGAGGTGGGAAAGTGAAAGTTGTTCAGTCGTGTCTGTACAGTCCATGGAATTCTCCAGGCCAGAATACTGGAGTGTGGGTAGCTGTTCCCTTCTCCAGGGGATCTTCCCAACCCATGGATTGAACACCGGTCTCCCACATTGCAGGTAGATTCTTTACCCACTGAACCACCAGGGAAGGTGAGGAGGCATCCGTATTTGTGGTAGTTAATTGGGGAGAGAAGAGAGAGCTGCCTGCAGGCAGGACAATGATGGGTAAAGATGCCAAGAAGCCTGAGAGCAAACAGCAGTTCAGTACTGCTGTGAAATGGTCTGGGAAGGATGAGAAGCCATTAGGATTCTGGATTTAGTCCGAGAGCTAATTGGGAGGCACTGACAGATGTTAAGTAGATAAATAACATGATTAAAATTTCATGTAAGGAAAATCAGTCTAGTGTAAACCGGTAGGTAGGGGGAGCTGGCTGAAAACAGGGAGACAAGTCAGAAGGCGGTTGCATTTATTTATGTAAGACATGGTGAGGGCCTGCATAAGAAATTATACATGTGCAGATGGAAGAAGAAAATGAGTTCTGCTTTCAGGAGATAAACATCAAAAGAAAAGCAATTCTTTGAGTAAAGGAAGAATTTCCAGAGTCAGGAGCTAGAGAATTATATGAGGGCCCTAAACAGCAAAATGAGAAATAGACCTGCAATTCCCAGAGAACAGAATTCACCCTCTGTACTGAAATGCTCAACTGGCCATACTACCCTCCCAGCCCCATTCCCTTTTCCCTGCCTTTCAGCAATCTGAACTCCCTAATCTGCCCTACGGGCTGCCCAGTAACCTGGCCCATGGCTCACGTTTCTTCTGGAACCAGCTGACATTTGCTTGCTTTCTGACAAAGAGACACTCCCATCACTACTCCAGAGCCCAGATTTCACATCTATAAACCATGAGCAATAATTCTGCTTCCTGGGGTTGCTGTGAGGACTTGAGATGATGTGTGTGCAAGTACCTGATAAATGTCTGTAAAGCATTGTACCAGTGTGAGGTGTTGCTGATGACAGCCAAATAAGAAAGGAAGGAATGGTAAGGCTGGAATGCCAGAGGAGAGAGGCGAAAGTGGATGGAGCGTTGTCTGGGACTGGTCACTATATACAGAATTCAGTGCAGACTGCGCTCACAGTCCCGCAGTGAGAGTCAAGCTCTGTAAACAGAGTCATGTGCTGGAAAGCACGTGGACTTGGCAAGCCTTCAGTTTGAATCCTAACATCACCACTGGCTAACTGTGTGGGTGTCAACAAGTTACCTAACATCTCTGAGCCCTCATTACTTTATCTGTAGTATAAGATAATATCTCCTCGCTTACAGTGGGTTTTTTTAAATATTTATTTTTATTTATTTACTTGACTGCACCAGGTCTTAGCTACGGTACGCAGGATCTTTAGTTATGGCATGCAAACTCTTAATTGCGGCACAGTTCCCCAGCCAGGGATCAAACCCGGGCCCCCTGCATTGGGGGTGTGGAATCTTAGCCACTGGACCACCAGGGAAGTCCCCCGTACAGTGTTTTTATGAGAACTGAATGAGTTAACAGAAGCTGGGTAGTATACAGAAGGGGATTGAAAATGTTGGTTTCCTTCTCCTACTTTCTTTCTTCCTGAAAAGTAATATAGTTTCAGGAGAAGCTCAGCTTTTATGAGAGCTGCTTTCAGAAGGGAAAATAATGCCAGCCTGAATTTTGTCCTCTCCCTTCTAGTGCCAGGAGTGGTGAACTATCAATCAGTGAAATCTCTGGATGGCCGGAGGGGCTAGATTATTCAGAAACATGTGAACTGGTGATGAGAGTGCAGTGAGTCAAAAAATAATGGACTCAAGTAAATCAAGTGGCTTCATGTGTTACTGGAAATACATGTATGTGAATTTAAAACCTCAGTAATTTGGGGCACAGTTGTTATCTATAACGTTTGCTCATTGTTCCATAGGAGATCTGGCAAATGTTGCTTTCGGAGGGGACTTTGGTCAAATCTCTTCAGCCCTCAGGGCATGAGACGGTCTCCCAAAGTGGTCTACCTAAGTGGATGGGATGCAAAGTGGATGGGATGCAATATTCTTCCTAAAGTTAATGCATTCACTACTTAGGAATACGGAAGGATGACGTGTGTTAAAGGAACAAAGGCAGAGACCTGGTCATGATGGCTGAGGCTCTCACAGGCAAGAGTCAAGGTTGGGAAGAAACCATGAGAAGGCCAAGAAAACCTGGCATTGCACTGACTATTAGGAGGCTCAAAAGGGGTCAAGTGCTTTTTTTCTAAGCACTTATTGTGATGAATTCCCTTTCTTCTAATGTGGTTTCTATTGACATTAGCTTTCAGACTTTTCTAAAAGATTTCTTAAATGTACTGTTTAGCAGGGAGGCTGGGGGAGAAGCGGGGAGAGGTGTGAGTCTACATCTCAGCGAGTTTCGTTCCCCCATCCAGACAGATGTTGTCTGGCGAGAGCAGCACAGCATAAAACGTGACTACTGGATTTGGCATAAAATGGACCAGTTAACCTTCGCTGATTGAATCCTGCAAAAGTAACAAGACTAGTCGCATTATGGCTGGATGCTGTTTAAAAAAGCACAGTGTCAGCCAAATTGCTCATTGCCTGTCATGGTCACCAGCATATTCTGAGCAGCTGGACGGCTCGCGGTCCCCTCTGTCTGCCTGGAGCCCTGCAGGCCTGTGCTGGGCTTTTAATGGGCTTTAAACATGAAACTCTCAAGATGAACCCCACTCAACTGCTCCAAGGATTTCAGCCTTGGGTCTGGAATAATGAAAATAAAAGGACAATCTCCTCCTCCTTTTCTTCTCATATCACTTACCAGACTTGGGGAATCTCTCTTTTCCTTTCTCATTACTGTTTCCTTCTTTGCTCACAGCTTTCCACATTTTTAGCACCCTCTCCTATGCTGGTGATGAGTGAAGGGGTTCCCACACTCTTTAGGTCTAGGACAGTGAGTCTCTGTTCCTGAGAAATCCCTGGAAAGCTGGTTAAAAACTCAGGCAGGCAAGCCGCAATATCTATGCATGTGTGCTAAGTCACTGCAGTCGTGTCTGACTCTTTGCAGCGACCCTATAAACCGTAGCCCACCAGGCCCCTCTGTCCATGGGATCCTCCAGGCAAGAATACTAGAGTGGGTATTCCCTTCTCCAGGGGATCTTCTCGACCCAGGAATCAAATCTGAGTCTCTTACATCTCCCGGGTTGGCAAGTGGTTTCTTTACCACTAGCACCACCTGCAAAGCCCCCCAACATCTATAATTTCAATGAAATAAATGTGAAGGAGTGTGGTCTGGAAATCAACGCTTTTAGCCCCAACCCACTCTTACCCCTTCCATGTCAGGTGATTCTGACACAGATAGACAAAGCACCAGAAACGTGTGACCAGCACGGCCGGCATGCGCAGCTCAAGAGAGAGTTGAGTGGAGACCTGACACCCACATCCTGCATTTCCTCTGATCTGTCTGACTCTTTGCATTGGCTCCTCTTTCTGGAATCAGGAAGATTCCCAGGCTTTCTCAGAAGGCTCTAATCCTACACACCCTCTCTGATTGGTGTGACTGGGAGTCAGACTGAGGACTGCAATGTCTTTAGTCCGGATCTTGCTTCAAAGCTCCAGACAGTGACATCCACCTGGAACTATCCCACAACTACCTCAGTTTAACATGCTCAGAACTTAAGTCATGAGTGTTGATTCTGGATAAGATGGGTAAGCACTCTCTGCCCCTCTGACCCTCTGAATGCAGCTCTAAAACCCGGACCAGGTATTTGAGGACTCTGAAAAACGCCAGGCAGGCTAGCATAGAAGACCAGAGAATTCAATATATGTACCCCTGAACTGGTGATGAGCTTCCCATTTTTCCTCCCATGTCCACTAACCTGGATACAAGACAGCCTGAAAGCCAGAAGCGGGAACCAAATGTACAGAAGGCACACCCTTGACTCTGGCTTTGTTTTTCAGTCACTCAGTCATGTCTGACTCTTTTTGACCCCATGGACTGCAGCATGCCAGGCTTCCCTGTCCTTTATTATCTCCTAGAGTTTGCTCAAACTCATGTCCATTGAGTTAATGATGAAGTCCAACCATCTCATCCTCTGCCGTCCCTTTCTCCTCCTACCTTCAATCTTTCCCAGCATCGGGGTCTTTTCCTAAGGGTTGACTCTGCATCAGGTGGCCAAATTATTGGAATTTCTGCTTCAGCATCAATCCTTCCAATGAATATTCAGGGTTGATTTCCTTTAGGATTAACAGGTTTGATCTCTTTGCTGTCTGGCTTGAAGAGTGGGAGAGGGAGCTCCTGCAAGAAGACCTCCTGTTGTTTCTCCCCTGCCCGTTCCCGAGACCCTGGCTCCAAGCTATCTTTCCAGAGGTGGAAGCAAGGACTGTGTGTGCAGGTGCCGTGGGGGTAAATGCTTTCTACCTTTCTGCAACTTGCTTTTATTTTCCTAATGGTGTGTTTTGAAGGACAGATGTTCATGTTGACAAAGCCCTGTGTCTCTTTTGCGTGCTAAGTCACTTCAGTAGTGTCTCTCTCTTTAAGACCCTGTTGACTCAAGCCCACCAGTTTCCTCCATCCATGGGATGCTCCAGGCCAAAATACTGGAGTAGGTTGCCAATGCCCTCCTCAGGGGAACCTTCCCAACCTAGGGATTGAACCCACATCTCCTGTGTCTCTTGCACTGGCAGGCGGGCTCTTTGCCACTAGAGTAGATTTTCTCAAGTGTTTATCATTTTAATGTTCTTCATTTCCTCCAATAGATGTGAATTTCTGCCTGTTAGTAGTTTTCTTCAACTGGAAGAACATCTTTGAGGATTTCTTACACTGTGGGTCTGCTGGCGACAAATTCTTTCTGCTTTGATTCACCTAAAAATTTCTTTATTTCACTTGCATTAATTTTTTTTCTTTTTTGTTCTACGTATAGAATTTTGAGTCAGCAGTGTGTTTTTTTTATCATGTCGATTATACCATGTCTTCTAGCTCTTTTTTTTTTTCTTATGAGAAGTAGGCATAATTCATAGAATTATTCTCCCTTATGTAGTATGTCTTCTTTCTTCAGATGCTTTTAATATTTTCTCTTAGTCATTGGTTTTCCACAGTTTGACCGTAATGCGATTAGTTATGTCTTTATTTGCACTTATCCTACTTGGGGTTTGTTGAGCTTCATAAATGTCGGGACTACTGTTTTGAATCAAATTTAGAATGATTTCAATAATATAGTTGCAATATTTCCTGCTCCATTTACTCTCTCCTCTCCTTACATACGTCTTAGACTTCTAGTGACAGTCCTACAGCTCAGTGTCAGAAAGTCTTTTTCTCTCTGACTTTCAGCTTAGCTAACTTCCATTGGCCTGTCTAGTGACCTATTTTCCATTTCTGGTGACCTACTGACTGTCACTGCTCCTTTCACTGGCTGTGTTTATTCTCCCGTCAGTCATGGGAAATGAATATTTTCAGATACTGGGTTTTTCAGTTCCTGGATTTAAATTGGATTCTTTTTTCAATTTACATATCAAACCTGACAATTCCCTACCTTTTCATCCATCATACCCATGCATTCCTATAAATTCATTAACATATTTACCATAATTATGTTAAAATCCTTATCTGTTAATTTCAACATCTGGTTGGCCTATGGGTCTCTTTCTATAATTGACTTTTCTCTTGACTATGTGTCATATTTTCCAGTATCTTCCCATGCTGCTGCTGCTGCTGCTGCTAAGTCGCTTCAGTCATGTCTGACTCTGTGTGACCCCATAGACGGCAGCCCACCAGGCTCCCCCATCCCTGGGATTCTCCATGCTAGTAAATTTTTATTTTATAATATGTATGGTGGCTCAGATGGTAAAAAAATCTGCCTGAAATGCGGACAACCCAGGTTTGATCCCTGGGTTGGGAAGATCCCCTGGAGAAGCAAATGGCAACCCACTCCAGTATTCTTGCCTGGGGAATTCCATTGACAGAGAAGCCTGATGGGCTAGAGTCCAGGGGGTTGCAGAATCAGAAACCACTGAGCAACTAACACTTTTCACTTTGAGACATTGTGGGTGAAACTTTGTAGATACTTTGAATTCTTTTCTTTCTGAAGAATGTTGACTTGTTTTAGAAGGCAGTTAAATTACTGGCAGAGAACCTTGATTTTTGGAGTTTGCATTTAGGCTTTGTAAGGGTGATTCCGTTTCAGTTTTGTGACTGCCATAGGGTGAATTATTTAGTCCCAAGTCCTAGGGTATGCCTTTGGGTTTTAAATTTTAAAAGCTTGAGGCATATTTTTCAGATCTGCTTAACTTGGCAGGATTTGAATTCCAGTGTCTGTAACAGGCAGCTGCTGAAACCTCTGCTTAGTTTTTTCAACTTTCTTGCTGTTGTTTCTCCCAGAGCATCTTGGAGACTCATCCCATGCATATGCAGTTTAGGAATCAGCTGAAGGTGTGACTTGAGTGGCTACACAGACTTGGGGGCTTCCCTAGAATTCCCCACCCTTCTCAATTTTAAGCCTCTCTGGCAGTGCCGAGCTCCTCCTCATCCCTCAGTCCTATGTTCTATGGCTGAAAGCCTGCCACTGTGCTTCAGCTTCACCTGCCCCACTGATGGACCTGGGAGTACCCTTGCTGCTGCTGCTGCTGCTAAGTCGTTTCAGTCATGCCCGACTCTGTGTGACCCCATAGACGGCAGCCCACCAGGCTCCTCTGTCCACAGGATTCTCCAGGCAAGAATACTGGAGTGGGTTGCCATTTCCTTCTCCAGTGGGTACCCTTAGGTAGGGCGAAAAAGCATGGAAATGTGGATCTCACTCAGTGAGGATCGAATCCGCTCCAGTTTCTGCCAGCTTTTGTTTAACTCCCAGTTGTTTGTTCTCCCCGCCCCCCACTTTTATAATTGTTATTGGCAGGAGAGGAGCCAAACATTCCACTGTGCCATTACTCTTTTTTTTCGTAATTTTCATCTGTTTCCCCTCTGTGTTATGGTCTGGATAATTTCATCACATATATCTTTCCATGCATTAAATTTCTCTCTGGCTTTGTTTCAGTGGCTATTTAATCTGTCAATTGAGATTTTAATTTCAGTGACTGTGTTTTTCATTTATAGAAATTTTATCTTTTTCACATCAGCCTATTTTTTTCCCCAAGGGCTCTGTTCTTTTCTTATGTTTTTAATTCCTTCTTAAGTTCCTTGTCATTTCAACCATACCTACTTTATAGTCTCTATCTGAGAACTGTATTATCTCTATATTCTGCAGGATCAAATCAAATTACTTATTTGGTGTATTGACTTCT
>NW_011494620.1:5937023-5948875 GCF_000754665.1 Bison bison bison | reverse complement strand
TATTGACTTCTACTCATGGTGGATTGTACCATTATATATTTGAGTTTTTGACTCATATTTGGATTTCAAGTTTATGTTCAGCCGAGTTTTAGCTGTGGAGATGATCTGTGATCCTTGGTGAAGGGTATAGCCCTGCCGAGAGGTTTTACATTGAATTGCCAGATATTCTGGTTCTATTAGGGGCCTGGATACAGTTTTCAGCTAATTTCTTAATGTCAGGGTTCCTGTACTTTGGCAAACTTTTTTCCAACCAGAGTCCAGATTGAAATAGATAATTTTCCTTGACAACTCCTTATGCTGATGGGTAGGTATATTTATCTGTGCTGGTGCCCAGTCACTCAGTCGTGTCCAGCTGTTTGCGACCCCATGGACTCTAGCCCACTGGGCTCCTCTGTCCATGGGATTTCCCAAGCAAGAGTACTAGGGTGGGTTGCCATTTTCTTCTTCAGGGGATCTTCCCGACCCAGGGATTGAATCTGTGTCTTCTGCATTGGCAGGCAGATTCTTTACGCTGAGCCACCAGGGAAGCCCCAGATATGTTTATCAGTTCAGTTCAATCGCTCAGTCGTGTCCGATTCTTTGCAACCCCATGAACTGCAGCACGCCAGGCCTCCCTGTCCATCACCAACTCCCAGAGTTCACTCAAACTCACGTCCATTGAGTCAGTGATGCCATCCAGCTATCTCATCCTCTGTCGTCCCCTTCTCCTGCCCGCAATCCCTCCCAGCATCGGGGTCTTTTCCAATGAGTCAACTCTTCTCATGAGGTGACCAAAGTACTGGAGTTTCAGCTTCAGCATCATTCCTTCCAGTGAACACCCAGGGCTGATCTCCTTTAGAATGGATTGGTTGGATCTCCTTGCAGTCCAAGGGACTCTCAAGAGTCTTCTCCAACACCACAGTTCAAAAGCATCAATTCTTCGGTGCTCAGCCTTCTTCACAGTCCAACTCTCACATCCATACATGACCACTGGAAAAACCATAGCCTTGACTAGACAGACCTATGATATGTTTATAGTTCTCCATAAAACTCAAGACTCTTCATTTCACATCCATGACAGTAGCTATAATTAAAAAAAAAAAAAAAAAAAAACAGAATACGAAGGTGTTCACATGCATGTGGAGGAACTGGGACTCTTACGCACTGCTGGTGGGAATATAAAATTGTGCAGCCACTGTGGGAAATAGGATGGCATTTCCTCAGAAATTAAAAACAGGCTTACTTGACCAAGCAATCCCGATGCTGGGTATATACCCAAAAGAATTGAAAGCAGGGAATTGAGGTAAAACTTGTACACTCATATTCATTCATAGCAACAATATTCACAATAACCAAAATGTGGAAACAATCCAAATGTCCATTGATGAGTGAGTGTGTGGGTTAACAAAATGTGGTTTTATATGTATATAAGTATACTTACGTATAAATTATAAATAAAATGGGATTATTATATAGAAAATAAATTCATGTAAATATATAATATTATTCAGTCTCAAAAAAGGGGATAAAACTCTGATACATGCTGTAATACAGGTGAACCCTAAAGATGTTATACTAAGTGAAATAAGCCAGTCACAAAAGAACAAATATTGTATGATTCCACTTACATGAGGTATGCAGAGTACTCAGACTTATAGAGTCAGAAAGTAGAATGGTGGTTGCCAGGGCCTTGAGGGAGGGAGGTGTGGGGAGTGCAGAGTCTCAGTTTGGGATGAAAAAGTTCTAGAAATGGATGATGGTGGTGGATGCACAAAGTGTGAATGTACTTAATGCTGTTGAATTGTGCACTTAAAAGATGGTTAAGATGGTAAATTTTATGTTATTTCTGTTTTCCCCAGTAAAGAATAAAATAAAACTCAATCACCTTAGTTCCTAAGACTGAGAAGTATCCCCAGACCCAGGGGAGGCACACTGTCAGCTCACAGGCTCAGTACTCTAGAAGTGAACTGCTGGCCACTCAGTCGTGTCCCGCTCTTTGTGACCCCATGGACTGTAACCCACCAAACTCCTCTGTCCATGGGATTCTCCAGGCAAGAATACTTGAGTCGGTTGCCATTCCCTCCTCCAGAGGATCTTCCTGATCCGGAGACTGAACCTGGATCCCCTGCCTTGCTGGCAGATTCTTTCCCTTCTGAGCCTCACTACTTTAGGGATTTATCTTACTCTTTAAAGAGGTTAACTATGTATTTAAACACTATTTTTAGCATTTTATTTAAGCTGTTTTGTTAAAGAAGAGTTTGTATTATTTCTCTATTTTTTCATAAATAACCTCATCAAGTGAAGATCCTAAACAGAGGTTGCAAACTGGTGACTTACAAATTTTCTTGTTTGTTTTTCAGTTGGGACATCTCACCAAAAAGTCAGATTCCCACCTTCTCTTGAAAATTGTGAAGCTTGTCCATTACTGGGCCACACTGTCACCTGGAAATGGAAGGTCCCGCTAAGTACTGACTCCCCTTTGAGATGGAATAAATGCTCTGGAGCTTGCCACACCTGAGATCTAAAACTGACCTGTTTTACTTTCGCAAGTACAAAAAAATATTAAAGTTTGCAACCGTGGGACTAACAGGACTCTATCAGGTTTTTATGTGCAAACAATTTCTTCTTGTAGGGAGCCTTTTTAAATTCAAGCACATAACCCTCTCTTTACAGTAGTCTCTTCCTCTTATGGCAGGAAAGAATTAGACGTTTGATTGAAGGTGTCCCTAAGAAGCAATGAGGTGGCATGAAGTTTTGGGCAAGGAGGGATCTTTAGTCTGTGCAGCATCTCTCATCTGCAAAGACCTACCTTCACCCTTCTAGTCTTCTCCATCTCACGCGTTCACTTTGACTAGAAGGAACAGGATAATGTATACAGAACACTGTGCCTGCAGTCACAACACAGGCATTCTACATCCAGACCTGCCTTTTGCTAGCTGGGCACATCACTTCCAGAAAGACCAAGTGACGTCTAAATTCTTAACCTCCATCTCTGATTTCTTCATCTATCTGCTGCTGCTTCCTCATTTTATATCCCATAAATATGATGGATCACGTGTCTATTAAGCTAACAATGGATCATCTGCTCTTAATCTAATGTGCTTCTTTCAAGGGCACAGTTGCTTTGGGAGAACTTAAAATATTAGAAAAACTAACTAGATAGCCAATGTCCCTTGTGAAGAATGATTTTAGGAACTAAAAAACAAACAGAAACTAGTCTTCATGGCTGTGCTCATGGTAAAGAGTCCACCTGCCAGTGCAGGAGACACAGGAGACACAGGTTCCATCCCTGGGTCGGGAAGATCTCCTGGCGTAGGAAATGGCCACCCACTCCAGTCCTCTCGCCTGGAAAATTCCAAGAACCAAGGAACCTGGCAAGCTGCAGCCCATGGGGTTGCAAAGAGTTGGGCATGACTGAGCGACTGAGTGCACACACACATATCAGAGAATAGCATAATTATCTCTGCTCTTAGTTGCCACTTCTTTTAACTTTTAAGGTAAAAATCTCCTACTTTTGCAAATGCTGTCAACTAATTCATTTAAACAAAGCCTTGTGTGGGCAAAAGAAAACATACCTATGGACGCAATTTGGCTTATGAGCCACTAATTTAGAGGAGGAAATTCTAAAAATAATGGAAAAATTGTTTTAAGATTTATGCCTTTAATAAGTTGGATATAGTAAACCTCAAAAGTTGCACTTAATTTTATATCATTTTACGGCCCCTAATGATTTCACACATAAATCTCTAGCCTCTTGTTAGTCCCCTGGGAAATCAAGCCATTTACTGATGTGTATTTCCACATAGGGACCTAGCAGGATGTCAGATAAAGAACATATGCTTAGTCTGGCCAATGTTTTCATGAAATTGTAGGTTTAGGAAGTACCTCGTGAGCTTCAAGTCCCTCCTGAGCTTCTCGTCCAGAGACGGCAGATAACGTGGTCCCATATGGAGCCACCATTCCCCATCCTTACGACAGACGTTGCCAGGCAAAGCACCTGAAATCCCCACCCTTAGCGTTTCTTATTCACTTAAAGTGAGGCTTAGATTTCAGTTTGAAGAATAGCATCTCCAAACTTGTTTTCCTTGAACCACTAGTTTTAAGGGATATCCTTAAGTAGTCATTAGTGTTTGTGGTTGTAGGAGTCAGAGTTTAATTGCAACCTGGATTCACTCTAGCTAGCTTAAGTAGCAAGTTATTGCTATTACGGTTGTTGTTAGTAGTAGTAGTAGTAGTATACTATGGGAGGCCAGACTTGTATGTTACTCAGCCAAAAATAACACAGCTAGGGCCAGCAATAGGCAAAGAACAATGTCCGACCTCACCACAGCACCTTTCTGGAAGAAAAACCACTGCCTGAGAGTGAACACCGGCCCCACCACCACATCCCCTCGGGAATACTAGATGCCCACAGCACTGTTCTTGTCAAGAGACGCAGTGTTCCCCTAATGTACTGACTTCCTCTAGGAGGTAGCCCTGGGCACACATCTGACTGGCCCCATCTAGGTCATGTGCCTGCATCCAACCTCCAAAAGTGTTCTGGGAAGTATAATTTTCAGAAGAGGGAGGTGCACACACCATAAGGGAAGTTGGAATGGTGGGGACAGGAGGTGAGTGAGTCAACCCACAGTATCTGCCAGCTTGAATTAGTTTAAGCTGAACTGCTGTCTTAGTGGAAAGTTTTTTCAGAGCTTTTAAAATGCTAACGTTATTCTAAGAGAGGGTTTGTTTGTTTGTTTGTTTAGCTTTCTAGTCTATCCATTTACTTGCATGTGTATCTTTTTTTTTTTTATTTTAATTGGAGGCTAATTACTTTACAATATTGTGGTGGTTTTTGCCATAAAGTTATGTTACCAGGAAATATTTTTTCCTAATCTTTCGGAACTAGTATGTTCTATAGAACACAATTTGACGATTACTACAGTATGCCATTTGTATATAAAACATGAGTGTGTGTTTATGGTAGCAAGCCTTTCCCTGCAAAAGCCCAAGGTCTTGGCAAATTTTGATGGACAGATAGGAGAGGGGTTAGGAGTCAGGGTCTTCAAGATGACAGACTTGGGTGTACAGCCCTAGTGGAGACCCAGAGCCTCTCTGGGCCTCTCAGGAGAGGATGACCTAGTCGTAAATCCTGGGGATAAAGAATCACTCTGTTGGCATCACCCTCGGGTAGCAGTGTCTGTACCCCACAGATATTTGCTCCGTGTGGACCAGTGAACTGAGCCCACCAAATGGATTGCATCAACGACCTTTTGATTTAAAACCTGTATTTGACAACATTCTCAAATGTGAAGGGTCATTTTCTCTTCTCACTAGTGACTCACTTGTTGAGAGCAAGCATTTGTTTGCAGATTACCAAAAAGAGCATTTACTAGTAATTTGCAACACATTATCATGTGGGAATTGGATTACCATTTAGGATTTCCTCATAAAACAAGCTTTAAGATTTACTACATTTCTGGAGAAATATGTGTGTTCCTTGCATCTGTTAAGGATGCAGTTACAGGTCTTATGTGGGTTTGGGGTCAGCAGAGAATACCATCTTGATTCTTCATGATGGCCGAGATGAGTAAACTCTGTGCAGAAGGTAGAAATTAGCATGGGTCCTTTTGCCAAAGGATTCTTGCAGCAATGGGATGAGCCACAGAGCAGAGGGAGGACAAGAAGGCGTCTGGTTGATCTCATGAAAGTGGAATCTGTGGGTCTGCAGAAGGAGCAGTGAGAGTTTATGGCCAAGCAGAGACTAGCCAGGGAGTCAGTAAACACGGTGCCTTGTCTTCCTCTCCACTCCAATCTTTCGTTTTCTTACTGATGGGTCCTCATTTCTCCTACCCAGGGTTAGCACCTATGATGGTTAATTTTATGTGTCAACTTGCCTGGGCCACAGAGTGTCCCCACACTTGGTTAAACATTATTCTGTGTGTGTCTGTGAGGATATTTCTAGATAAGATGAACATGTGAATCAGTGACTGAGTAAAGCACATTTGTCTCCCCGGTGGGGGTGGGCCTTGCCCAATCTGAGGAAGACTTGAGTAAATCATAAAGACTTGAGTAAGGGAGAATTCTCCCGACCCCCTCTCATTCTCTTGGTTCCATTTCTATGGAGAACCCTGACTCATACAGCACCCAAAACTGGCTTTCTTCAAATATGTTCTTAGCCCATCCCCCTTTCTGGCTGTTCCTTGGTTTTGTCAATTCTCTGGCTTATCTGCCTTAGTTTTCTCACCCATATAATTGGGGCAATTCTTCCTGTATTCCTTACTGAAAACCCCTTGGCAATTTTTCCAAATCAAATCAATAAATATCTATAAAGCAGTGGTCCTTAAAACTTTGAGGATCTCAAAGTTTTGTTTACATGGAGTATACTGAACAATATTTACAATGTTGTCTATAAGCCACTTTAGAAATTAATTAAAAATAAGAAACAAGTGTTTAAAACACCAGAATGAAAAAGCATATCTTAGCAATTGCGAAGAAATTGTCATCACACATCATTTAGCTTCTGGACAACTCCTCTGTGCAGCAGTGACAGAACGAAAATCAAGACAAATACCATCTTTTTAAACAATTTTTATCTATGTGTTTATTTTTTTATTTTTGGCTGCTCTGTGTCTTCCTCGCTGTGTGCAGGCTTTCTCTAGTTGCAACGAGCAGGGACTACTCTCTAGCTGCAGTTCGTGGGCTTCACATTGTTGTGGCTTCTGGTTGCGGAGCAAGGGCTCCAGGCATGCCGGGGTCGGTAGCTGTAGCTCATGGCTTAGTTGCCCAGTGGCACGTGGGATCTTCCTAGACTAGGGATCAAATCAATGTCCCTTCCATTGCAAGGCGGATTCTTAACCACTGGACCATCAGGAAATGCCACCTTAATATTGCCACGAGGACCTCCCCGACTTCCAGGGAGGTCTTGGGGACTTCCAGGATTCCCAGACATCTTGAAAATCACTGCCCTAGAGCATCTTCAAATGGTCTTCCTGCCTCCTTCCCTGGATCCCTGATCCCACCATCACTGCCTCACCAATCTTCCTAGACACACATTTGATTGGGACGTTCTTCTACTTAGAGCCCTTTCTGTAACTTCTCATGACCAGTAGGATAAAGTATAAATGGCACACAACAGCAGCCATGATCTGGGTCATACCTAGCCTTACCTGAAAAACACCTATTCGTCCTTTAGTCTCAGCTCATATAATTAGGACATTGTGATAATTTTAACACATTTGCCTAGGTTAAAATAGAATAAGTGAAAAATTGTACAAAATTCTTTTATGTATAGAGTTAAATTTTTTTAATTGGAGGATAACTGTTTCACAATATTGTATTGGCCTCCACCACATGAATAGATTTTTAAAAAATTTTATTTTTAGTTGGAGGATAATTGCTTTACAATGTGAATCTGCCATATGTATGCATATAGCCTCTCCTTCTTAAACCTCCTTCCCACCACCCACCATCCCGCCCCTCGGGGTCATCACAGAGCAGAGCTGAGCTCCCCGTGCTTTCAGCAGGTTCCACTAACTATCTTACACATGCTAGTTTTATATATCGATGCTACTCTCGATTCATCCCACCCTCTCCTTCCCCCTCTGCGTCCACAAGTGCATTCCCTACATCTGCATGCTATTCCTGCCCTGCAAACAGGTTCATCAGTACTGTTTTTTCTAGATTCCATATATATGTATTAATATACAATATTTGTTTTTCTTTTTCTGACTTACTTCACTTTGTATGACAGGCTGTAGGTTTATCCATCTCACTAAATTGGTTCCGCTGAGTAATATTCCGTTGTAAATAGGTACTACAACTTCTTTATGCATTTATCAGTCAATGGACATCTAGGTTACTTCCATGTCCTGGCTATTGTAAATTGCACTGCAATGGACATTGGGGTATGTATGTCTTTTTAAATTGTGGTTTTCTTAGAGTATATGCCAAGTAATAGGATTGCTGGGTCATACAGTAGTTTTATTACTAGTTTTTTAAGGAATCTCTATACATACAGATATTTTGAGGATAAATAATGGATTGGATGTAAAGATTTTATATTAGGGGTCAGAAAATTTTAAAATTTGATGCCTGGTGTCCATTACACTTTAAGGCTCTTTTAGATATTAGTACTCTTTTTTAACTTTTGGTAAGTCCTTTTACATATACATCCAAACTATGGTTGTATTTATATACATAGGGTTTGCCTTCTAGAATAAAAGCATATCATCTATAATTTTTTTAAACTTTATTCAAATATCATCTTATACCTTCCTTACCACTCTTTCCCTCCTCTGAGAAATGTTCCCATGAGCTCTTTGCATACCTGAATGTTCATTTTCTTCACAAAGAGCCTATAAGCCCATTGAAGACATAAATCACGTTTCACAGGTCTTTGTAACTAGATTTCACTATAGTGACCAGTGCGGTTCCTGAGATTCAGTAGATTCTCTAAAAATACTTATTAATTAATGGTTAATGGAAATCAGGCCTGTATATATACTGCCCATGGTAATCCTTTTCCCAGCTTCCATGCTATCTTCCAAAATGGCTCTTCTCCCTAACGTCCAAAATTCTGTCATAGGTGTCAAAACTCCATGTATCCATGAATCCTTCCTCACTCTCAATTCTTTTCACCAACTAGCTACTGAGTCCTCTTTATTTCTGCAGTGTCTCTCATATCCACTGTCTCCTTTCTATCATTTCCTGCCACAGATTTAATTAACTTCTGCATTATCTCACTTGAGTACAGCTTCCTCATCTTCTGACAGCAATAGCACTGATTTACAGACAGGGAGCCTCTAGAAGGCAAAAGATTTAGCCCTTACCATACTCCTGGCCAGAGAAGGCAATGGCAACCCACTCTTGCCTGGAAAATCCCATGGATGGAGGAGCCTGGTGGGCTGCAGTCCATGGGATCGCTGAGGGTCGGACAGGACTGAGCGACTTCACTTTCACTTTTCACTTTCATGCATTGGAGAAGGAAATGGCAACCCACTCCAGTGTTCTTGCCTGGAGAACCCAGGGACGGGGGAGCCTGGTGGGCTGCCGTCTGTGGGGTCGCACAGAGTCGAACACGACTGAAGTGACTTAGCAGTAGCAGTATACTCCTGGCATATTGCACAGGATTCGAAAACTGTTTTTTTTTTAATAAAACGTGAACTCCCACCTGTTATATATACTGTATCCAGAAAAAAATATTTTCAAAGCAACTTCTAATCATGTCCCTTGCCAATTCAAAAACTTTTCTGTTTCCCATGAGTTACCAGGTGTAAAGGATGCCATTCGTTCCCCAGGCCCACGTCTCCTCACCTCCCAAGTCTACGTGCAACTCTGGAGTACAGTCCCAAGACAGTTTTTCACCTCAGAGTCCTCAGCATCCTCTTTTCTTCCTAGAAGTGTTTCCACCATTACAGGAGCTTGTTCTACTAAAGGTATAATCTAGAAGCTGAGAAAAGTCAAAACCCTTGAAGGCAGCTCTCACCAATGTGATTTGGGAGCCATTGGCTGAATGCCTCAGTCTTCTCTCTCTTTAGTAGGGCTCAGTTTCTCAGAGAGCCCAGTGCCCACAGTGGTAAATCACTCACTAACCCCACGCCCAAGATAAGAGAAACCCAAGTAAGATGGAAGGTGTTGCAAGAGGGCATCAGAGGCCAGACACACTGAAACCATAATCACAGAAAACTAGTCAATCTAATCACACTAGGACCACAGCCTTGTCTAACTCAGTGAAACTAAGCCATGCCTGTGGGGCAACCCAAGATGAGCGGGTCATGGTGGAGAGATCTGACAGAATGTGGTCCACTGGAGAAGGGAATGGCAAACCACTTCAGTATTCTTGCTTTAAGAACCCCATGAACAGTATGAAAAGGCAAAATGATAGGATACTGAAAGAGAAACTCCCCAGGTCAGTAGGTGCCCAATATGCTACTGGAGATCAGTGGAGAAATAACTCCAGAAAGAATGAAGGGATGGAGCCAAAGCAAAAACAATACCCAGCTGTGGATGTGACTGGTGATAGAAGCAAGGTCTGATGCTGTAAAGAGCAATATTGCATAGGAACCTGGAATGTCAGGTCCATGAATCAAGACAAATTGGAAGTGGTCAAACAAGACATGGCAAGAGTGAATGTCGACATTCTAGGAATCAGCGAACTGAAATGGACTGGAATGGGTGAATTTAACTCAGATGACCATTATATCTACTACTGCAGGCAGGAATCCCTCAGAAGAAATGGAGTAGCCATCATGGTCAACAAAAGAGTCCGAAATGCAGTACTTGGATGCAATCTCAAAAATGACAGAATGATCTCTGTTCGTTTCCAAGGCAAACCATTCAATATCACGGTAATCCAAGTCTATACCCCAACCAGTAACGCTGAAGAAGCTGAAGTTGAACGGTTCTATGAAGACCTACAAGACCTTTTAGAACTAACACCCAAAAAAGATGTCCTTTTGATTATAGCAGACTGGAATGCAAAAGTAGGAAATCAAGAAACACCTGGAGTAACAGGCAAATTTGGCCTTGGAATACAGAATGAAGCAGGGCAAAGACTAATAGAGTTTTGCCAAGAAAATGCACTGGTCATAACAAACACCCTCTTCCAACAACACAAGAGAAGACTCTACCCATGGACATCACCAGATGGTCAACACCAAAATCAGATTGATTATATTCTTTGCAGCCAAAGATGGAGAAGCTCTATACAGTCAGCAAAAACAAGACCAGGAGCCGACTGTGGCTCAGATCATGAATTCCTTGTTGCCAAATTCAGACTTAAATTGAAGAAAGTAGGGAAAACCACTAGACCATTCAGGTATGACCCAAATCAAATCCCTTATGATTATACAGTGGAAGTGAGAAATAGATTTAAGGGCCTAGATCTGATTGATAGAGTGCCTGATGAACTATGGAATGAGGTTCATGACATTGTACAGGAGACAGGGATCAAGACCATTCCCATAGAAAAGAAATGCAAAAAAGCAAAATGGCTGTCTGGGGAGGCCTTACAAATAGCTGTGAAAAGAAGAGAAGCAAAAAGCAAAGGAGCAAAGGAAAGATATAAGCATCTGAATGCAGAGTTCCAAAGAATAGCAAGAAGCGATAAGAAAGCCTTCTTCAGCGATCAATGCAAAGAAATAGAGGAAAACAACAGAATGGGAAAGACTAGAAATCTCTTCAAGAAAATGAGAGATACCAAGGGAACATTTCATGCAAAGATGGGCTCGATAAAGGACAGAAATGGTATGGACCTAACAGAAGCAGAAGATATTAAGAAGAGGTGGCAAGAATACACAGAAGAACTGTACAAAAAAGATCTTCATGACCCAGATAATCACGATGGTGTGATCACTCACCTACAGCCAGACATCCTGGAATGTGAAGTCAAGTGGGCCTTAGAAAGTATCACTACGAACAAAGCTAGTGGAGGTGAAGGAATTCCAGTTGAGCTATTTCAAATCCTGAAAGATGATGCTGTGAAAGTGCTGCAGTCAATATGCCAGCGAATTTGGAAAACTCAGCAGTGGCCACAGGACTGGAAAAGGTCAGTTT
Organism: Bison bison bison; assembly: GCF_000754665.1. NCBI lineage: Eukaryota > Metazoa > Chordata > Mammalia > Artiodactyla > Bovidae > Bison > Bison bison. The sequence continues at coordinate 5,937,361 of NW_011494620.1, read as the reverse complement.
TCATTCCAATCCCTAAGAAAGGCAATGCCAAAGAATGCTCAAACTACCGCACGATTGCACTCATCTCACACGCTAGTAAAGTAATGCTCAAAATTCTCCAAGCCAGGCTTCAGCAATAGTTGAACCATAAACTTCCTGATGTTCAAGCTGGTTTTAGAAAAGGCAGAGGAACCAGAGATCAAATTGCCAACATCCGCTGGAACATGGAAAAAGCAAGAGAGTTCCAGAAAAACATCTATTTCTGCTTTATTGACTATGCCAAAGCCTTTGACTGTGTGGATCACAATAAACTGTGGAAAATTCTGAAAGAAATGGGCATACCAGACCACCTGATCTGC
>NW_011494620.1:5935276-5936703 GCF_000754665.1 Bison bison bison | reverse complement strand
GATGCTAAAGCTGAAACTCCAATACATGGCCACCTCATGCGAAGAGTTGACTCATTGGAAAAGACCCTGATGCTGGGAAGGATTGGGGGCAGAGGGAGAAGGGGACAACAGAAGATGAGATGGCTGGATGGCATCACTGACTCAATGGACGTGAGTCTGGGTAAACTCCGGGAGTTGGTGATGGACAGAGAGGCCTGGCGTGCTGCGATTCATGGGGTCGCAAAGAGTCGGACACAACTGAGTGACTAAACTGAACAAATGTTTCATTGGCTTCTCTCCTTTCCCTGTCTCATTCCCTCACTTCTTCCATTGTGACCCTCTATGATCACCTCCCAAATAAACTATCTGAACTCAAACAATGACACTGAACAAAATTTAAACTTCTTGGCCTGTCATTCAAAGCACCCCATAACTTGATGATAATCTATCCTTCCAGCTCTGTCATCTCTTCCTTACACGTACCCCACCCTCTGGCCTCACTGGTGCCCACACCACTGCACTCTAAGTCATAGTCGCTGTGCCTTTTCATGCAGTAGTAATGGAGAGAGATCACTATGATTCATTTAGACCAATAAAGTTTCTCTCCCTGGTGTAGTGAAGGGCCTCACCTACCTTAATGGAAGCCTCTTAGGGGAAGGGGACTACACTGTAGGGCTTCTCAGGTGGTGCGAGTGGTAAAAAACCCACCTGCCAATGAAGGAGATGTAAGAGACACAGGTTCGATCCCTGCGTTGGGAAGATCCCCTGGAGAAGGGCATGGAGACCCATTCAAGTATTCTTGCCTGGAGAATCCCATTGACAGAGGAGCCTGATGGGCTTCAGTCTTGGGCTCACAAAGAGTTGGACACAACCGAAACAACTTAGCACGGAAGCAAAAGAAAATGGTTCAGCTGATGGACTGACAGCCAATAGTGTCTGCCACAAACAGGCGACAGGAAGGTAAGAAAGAAAATAGGTGCGCGCCAAACTCTACCAAAAAATGCTGGAGAAGTACTGGTGAGCTGTAGGGAGTAATCTGACATATACTCCAGTAGCAGACACTTGGTAGGTGCCCACAGACCCAAATCCATCCCTTCTGGCCGCCTCCCTGACCCCCGCCATAGGGCCCTCCCAATGCTGGCCCATCCTGTGTGCAAGTGAGCATGTGTGCAGACATGCCAGGACCCCTACGCCTGTGCTGGGACCGCTTCTGCCAGAAAAAGGACCGTAAAACTACCACCCACCGTTTTTCAGAAGTTGCCACCCCCTGCTGTAAAGACTGTCTGCAAAGCCATAAGCTCCAGCTTCAGCTTCAGAAAGCCATTCCTTTTTGCTCATGGGTTTCTGTTCAACTAGGATGCAGAGAATTTCCAAGTGTGCTCCGGAGCTGCCATGGGTTATGAGATGTTAATCAAACACCCACTTGAAGTGCTTTGGAAGCACCTCTG
>NW_011494620.1:5934567-5935176 GCF_000754665.1 Bison bison bison | reverse complement strand
ACTCATGTTGAGTGAAGGTATATTTCTGGTCCAATCATGAGTTCATTTCAAGACACATTAAAGAAGGATTTTTCCTTACTGCTGACTTCAGGATATTGGTCCCTAGAGACCAGGTGCTTTTCACAGCTCCTCAGAGGCCCCTGAGGAGTGATGGAAAAATGCAGCCAGGCATTGCGCATGGAAGTCAAACATACTGGAATTCCAATTGCATACTGCCTTAATTCAGCTGTTATTGATTCTCCTGGGGAGCCCACTTCACACCTTCACACGTCTCCCTCAAATTGTTTCCATCTCAAAGGAGGAGATGAGATGGGAATTTGGAAGCACATTTTCTTCAAGACAGACATTCGTGCCCCCACTAAGTAATGGGCATTTCCTTCCATGAAGCATTTTTCACTATGGAGGAGTGTTCAAGCACATATTCCCCTTTTTTTTTTTTCATATATACTCTCCTTGCCAGAATATTTATTTTTTATTATTTTTAATATAAATTTCTTTATTTTAATTGGAGGCGAATTACTTTACAATATTGTATTGGTTTTGCCATACATTGACATGAATCTGACACGGGTATACATGTGTTCCCCATCCTGAACCCCCCTCCCTCCT
>NW_011494620.1:5924815-5934467 GCF_000754665.1 Bison bison bison | reverse complement strand
CCATCCCATCCCTCTGGGTGATCCCAGTGCACCAGCCCTGAGCATCCTGTATCATGCATCAAACCTGGACTGGCGATTCATTTCACATATGATAATATACATGTTTCAATGCCATTCTCCCAAATCATCCCACCCTCGCCGTCTCCCACAGGGTCCAAAAGACTGTTCTATATATCTGTGTCTCTTTTGCTGTCTCGCATACAGGGATATCATTACCATCTTTCTAAATTCCATATATATGCATTATTATACTGTATTGGTGTTTTTCTTTCTGGTTTACTTCACTCTGTATAATCAGCTCCAGTTTCATCCACCTCATTAGAACTGATTCAAATGTATTATCTTTAATGGCTGAGTAATACTCCATTGTGTATATGTACCACAACTTTCTTATCCATTGGTTTGCTGATGGACATCTAGGTTGCTTCCATGTCCTGGCTATTATAAACAGTGCTGCGATGAACATTGGGGTACATGTGACTCTTTCAATTCTGGTTTCCTTGGTGTGTATGCCCAGCAGTGGGATTGCTAGGTCATATGGCAGTTCTTATTTCCAGTTTTTTAAGGAATCTCCACACTGTTCTCCATAGTGGCTGTACTAGTTTGTATTCCCACCAACAGTGTAAGAGGGTTCCCTTTTCCCCACACCCTCTCCAGCATTTATTGTCAAGCACATATTCCTATAGGCACAAATGGCAGCCAGCCCTGGAGATGCTTACAAGGATATGACATCACTATTGCACGTGACAGCCTGGACCCCCATCCCTGATCTGCCACCTCTCCCTCGAAATGACCTCAGACAAGCCATTTGAATTGTCGGGGTCTCCTTTCTCTGATCTGCAGTAGTAGTAGGGATCAGTCTAGCCCTTCAGCCTCCTTCCCTGGATCCCTGCCAAGATATCCCCGCTCTGGGTCTGTGTAAACAGTTAAGCATTTTGTGAAAGTAAGCGATTCAGATTCCTACCTGTCCCTCAGATCCAGGTAAACTGTTCCTCCCTAGAGCTGTCAGTCACCAACCTGAAACTGGCAGTATCCAGATGCACAAATTAGCACTTCCCTAGTGGAGGACTCCTTGTTCTCCAGATTAAACGTGATTGTGCTTCTGCTCGGGCCAGGTATAGGAGTAACAGGAATGACCCCTCAGTTTATGTTGTTCGCTGCACAAGCGCCGTGACTCTTACGTTTGCCCGGGGTCCCCTACCAGGTGGCCTGTGTCAACATTCCTCCTCGCTGATTCAAACTGAAGAGTCGCATAACCATGATACTGAGTCATTTGGAGGAAACCCAAATTCAACAGGCACCTTGAGTTAAATAAGTGAGATCCAGAGATGGATGCACCAGGAACCAGGAATGAGGCTGGACACTCACCAGTATTTCAGTCATTTAACATCTTGAAGCATTTTAGCTCAAATCAGAAGATGTGACAGTTAATAATAATAGCAGCTAGCATAATGTTATCATTTCCTTAAATTTTATTGGGGTTTCTTTTGGGGGGGGGATGCGGAGGAGATGAGAAAAGTTTCTTCTTCGCAGAGTTTTGCTGTTTTAGAAGCCAAATATGGTAATAGATGCTGGAATTAACATAACCCACTGGAAACTGGAATGCAGAAATTGGGGCAGGGAATTGTCATCACAGCCCCACTGCCAACTATAGAAACAATCACGTAAGGCAGCTTAAAGGATTGAGAGGCTGCAAAATTAAATGGCAAATGAGGCAACTTCATCACTGATAGGCAGACTTTCTGGGGAACATGCCTAGAGTATCACTTCCTTCCTTTCTGGGATGCAGGTGAATTTTCTGGCTTAATACTACCAAATGCAGAGGGAAGAAGTTTTTTTCTTCAAGAGCAGAACATTTATCAGCAACATTTAGTACTTGCTGAATTTCTCATGGAACAGAGAGTCAGTATTACAGGTGTGCCAAAGTTATCATGGTCCTTTTATTCTATGATTTTGTCATATAAAGGAAGAGACGCGGGTAGAACAGCTGTAGAACATACTGACAGCCAAAATGGAAGGAAACCACCCGTTATAATTGCTTGGAAAGATTCTAGCATAAAGAATCCGTGTTAAGATGAGAACAGGGTGTGGAAACTAAAGGAAGCCATGAGGTGATTTTGAATCAGACCGTGGATGATGAAAATTTGGCAGAAGGGAACCTTCATATAACATATTTGCATGTCCAGATTTACAAATATGAATTCCATGGCCCAGAGTTCTGGAAGAAAACCAGCTGAAGAAACAGGTTTGAACCCTCGGTGGGAAAGATCCCCTGGAGGAGATGGCAGCCCACTCCAGTATGCTTTCCTGGAGAATCCCATGGACAGAGGAACCTGGTGGGCTACAGTCCATGAGTCTCAAAGAGTCGGACATGGCTGAGCAACTGAAAATGCATTAGAGAATAAGATTGTTGGGTTAGATATCACCTGGTTAATATTCAACATAAATTATTGGGGTTATGTGTTTCCCTAATGAGAAATTATTTTTAAATCTCTTAATCAAAGTCTTCAAATTAACAGGTGGCTTCCTTAAGTCTGAGAACTTGATTTAGGATTAAGCAGCAAGGCAAACCAAAGACATTCCTTGAGAAAATCCTTGGGTGGCCTTCACCCTCTTACACTGAAAGGATGTGTCATCCACTTTCTTGCCTTCATGCTAAATTTTGGATAATTTTTCCAACATTACTTGTGCTATTGGATTGTTGTGAAGATTAGATGAGTTAATACATGTGAAGTCCTTAAAACAGCACCTGGCCTTTACTTTGCAAATGCTATTAAAATAGATTTGACTCTGAGTTTGCACAGTTAAGTCAGGTCCACTTAATAATAATACCCAGAAAGCATTTAGAGCAAAAATCAAAAATGCTACTCCTAACAGCATTACCCTCCCTTCACCAGGAGAGACTTCCCACTGTTACAGCAGAAGAGAAATGAATAGCAATAGCTGTTGTAATTAACACTGAAAATTAGCACTAGGAGTGGGAGTGAAATGGAGCATGGAGGGGGGCGCAAACAGAGACTCAAAGGCCAAGCCCTCAGCTGCCACATCCACAGGGCCATCAGATCCCTCGAGAAGCCTGGAAACAGCCACCTCCTCACCATTCACTCTGACGTCTGGTGTGCAGAGTGTCGAAGCAGGTTCCTCACGGGGCTTCTCCCTCCTGCTGTTTCTCTGCTCTCCCTTCATCCTGTACAGCCGCCACCAGAACCTGCTGCCTAGAACGTGGGTCCAATCCTGTCACTCCCCTGCCCCTCAACCTTTAGCAGTGATCTGCTCCCTGGGTGACTTCCCACCATCTGTTCTCAGCAGACCATCTCCACCCCCGTGTCCCCCACCTGGCTCTGTAACCCTCATACCCTGTTGACAAAGGACCGCCTGGCCCCCCTCCACCACCCACACCCACTGCTCCTGCTCGCCCTCACAAAGCCGGAGCCACCCTTCACAGACACACTCAGAGCAATCTCTGCTGTGAAACCTTCCCAAAGCTCAGAGGACAGCCACCCGCCCCACCTCTACCCTTGCGCCATTCTCAGGACTCACAGGGACTCCCCGCCAGGATGTGTCACATCCTTAGAGGCCTCTCAACTATTTGACTTCACCTCTTACTTCCCGCCTCTGGTCCAGTGCACACACCGTCTCTGGTAGTAAATATTCATCTGCCGAGACTCCAACACTTTTCCTGGGGCAGAGCCTCACTGGATGCTTAGAAAACCTATTTCCCCTTCTATCAAGGTGCAGAGTCTACACTTCTTGATCAATCCCAGGCTGTGTGCATAATTTCAGGCTAGCCCAGGACATCTCCCATATATACTAGAGCCCGAGGCCCTTCCTGTTTGTGTGTGTGAGAGAGAGAGAAAGCAATGAAAAATAATACTAGAGCTGAGAAAGAAAAAACATAAAGGCAAGAAAAGCAACTCCCAGCCTTTAAGCATTTGATAGACTTTCATTGTCAAGTACACTCTTCAAATCTTGAGACTCCACTGTCCGTCTGCTTTCCCCTCTTCAGCTCTAACACATTGCTTAGGACTCAGGACTACGACCTACCATGCTGTTCTGTTTCCTGGAGTGAAAGGCAGAGCAGAACTGTATCATTTTCCAAGGGGTCAAGAAGTGAACATATTATAAGGGAAGACCTACTTCCTGAGAGGAAAGTAAGGTGAAGAACCCTAGCATTGGGTTTTCAGATGTGGAAATGACACATGGGCATGATAAGAAACACTGGGTGCAGACTCCTAGTCATACTACAGACTCGCCTCCTGTTCCTGGTGCAAGTCATGTGAAGAAGGGCGATCTGATGCTGTTCATTAGGGTTTTCGCTGAAGGTCAAAGCACAGGGAAGAAGATGAGGAAGCAGATGTCCTGCGTCCTGGGGGACACCCTCCACCGAACACTCCCGGGTTTTGTGGAGACAGCCACTCCGCCAACTGGGCCTTATTTCCAGCCGTAAATAGAGAAGGAGAGCCTGGGGTGTATCAAAGAAGAGAGTAGCTAGCTACTCAGAAGTCTGCGGCAGAGTGAGGCTTATTTTTCCTTTGTATGTCTGTAAATAAATGGTTTTAATTTGGGGAAACATACATCTGGAGTGTCGATGTATTGCCAAACAGACAGAGCCTCGTCACAATATGACAACAGCATCCAGAAGGCTGTCTGCTTTCCGTGAAATGTTGCCCAGAGGGTGCTCGGTGTCTCGGAGCTCAGCGCGATCAGTGGTTGGCCATCATGGGTCGCACGTTAACCCATTCATTCTTGGAAAGAATTAACCCGAGAATGACACTTGTGATGCTGGGGTCAGGTGTGGGAACCTAGGGTGTTCAGAATTCTTGCCCGGGTCCCGCCGCTGCCTTTACTTCATAGCAACCCCATTTAACCTCTTTGTGCCTCAATGCAACCCTTGGAAAGGGAGATTCGGCGTAGGGCAAACTCCCAGTGTGACTATTCCTTCTTTAAGAAAATTAAACTTGACATACTAGATAAATAAGGTCTGCTAAGAGCTTCATCATGAGGTTCTTGAAGGCAGAAAACTCCATGGTATACATATAAAATAGACGTTGATTCATTTAAAAATATACTTTCATTCACACTTTCAAGAAACAGTTGTTTCTCACAGAAGAGTGCTTTTCTGAATTACATGCCCTGTTGCTGCTTAAATCAATGCCTGCTGAGCCCACAGCACTTACCAAATATAAAGCAAAAGAAGTGTTAACTATATAGCAAAATACTGCTAGCATCATTAGTATGAAATCATGGTGGCTCGGGTGGTAAAGAATCTGCCTGCAACGCAGGGGACCTGAGTTCAGTCCCTGGGTCGGACATATGCCCTGGAGGAAGGGATGGCTACCCACCCCGGTATTCTTGCCTGGAGAATTTCACAGACATAGGAACCTGGCAGGCTACAGTCCATGGGGTCAAAGAGTCGCACACGACTGAGCGACCAACAGTGTCCTTAACACATAGTATGTTAGCCCTAAACAATGATCTTGGAGATCATTTTGTTCTATCTCTCCATATTATAGCTGAGAAAACTGAAACCCACTGAGATAAATTACTGGCCATTTCTGATATTTCAAAATATGTCACCTGTGTAAAATTTTTCATAATGTTAAAGTACAGATCAGTTAAATTGAGACATCTCAGAATGAAATAGCAAGTATTTCCACAAATCTCTGTTTCCCAAAGTTATCTATTCGCATGACTATTTGTGTGTCCATTACCATTAATACCTTCTACCTTGTTTTCTTGGGGGAAAAAAAAAGACAAGATCTGAAGAGGGGAAAGAGTAGGAGTTGTGAGGGAGGGAAGTTTTTTTTTTTTCTTTCAGATCTTTTCTTATTGTTTTCATGACACAATGTGGACTTTGAGATTCCCTCTTAGACCCACAAGGATCTAGTGTGAACCAAAATAAGGCTCCCTGTTTAAGAAGACACTTGCTTTTTCTTGTTATCTACGAGGTATTTACCATGAAGTCTCACCATCTTGGTGTTCAGAGAGAGCTTGGAGAAATTCCTGGTCTCCCAAACACGAGTGAGGAGGAAGCTCATTTCAGGGAAATTTGGAATGGCAGGGAGTGTGGATGGCCAGGCCATGATGGTTAGGCTGGTGTGGTTGACCTGGGGTCGCAGGCTTGCTAGTGAGGGGATGGAGAGGACTCTGCCAGAGAGATGGACACTATCATTAACCCCCTTTACGGAGGAGGCCGTAGCAGCTAGAGAGGCTCCCTGTAGAGGTCAGCCATGGATTTTGTCTCTAGGTTCCCTGGCATTCTGGAAGGAACAACCAGGACTACCCCTCCTCCATCTGAAATGGTGACTCTGGACAGTGCCTGTGACGGGGAGAGGAGTGGGAGAGGGGAGGGACATGTAAGGACACGAAAGGAGAGTCGATGAGAGATTCTGGGGTTTCGGGGTAAAATTCACCGTAACTGTACCCAACCTGGATTCCATGAATCACACTCCTTATTAAATCAGCCTATGAGTGCCGTCAGGAGAAGGAAATGGCAACCCATTCCAGTATTCTTGCCTGGAGAATCCCAGGGACAGAGCAACCTGATGGGCTGCCGTCTATGGGGTCGCACAGAGTCGGATACGACTGAAGCGACTTAGCAGCAGCAGCAGCATGCGTGCCGTCAGGATTGCGGAGATTTCCTGCTGCAGCCCATGGGGTCGCAAAGAATCGGCAGGACTTAACGCCTGAGCACGCACGCACGCACTGTTGCCTAGATACAGCCCTGGGCGTGGCTGGGCTCTTCCTGAATCATTTGAAGGGCCAGGCAGGGCTGTGCCTACACCCGGGACCACCTACACTGTCTCCCACTGACACATTCAGCACCTGCCCAGGGCTCCGACGCCACTCCAAGCCCCAGAGGAGGTGACCACATGGGGTCAGGGGATGTGGGCAGTGAGCCCTGCATCTCCAGAAGAGGCAACTCCAGGGCTACCTGGGGAGTGGTTGGACAGGGTGAAGTAAGATACATGTGTGTGTGCCAGTGAGTGTGTGTACTTGTTCTTAGAATTCCAGGAACACTCGACTCCAGGAACATCTGACACTCCCTATCATCTCCCCACAGGCCAGTTGCAGGGGTGGATTCAAGTTTTGTAGAGCTGAAAGTTTACACAATTGGAGGGCTCTCTTTATGAAAAATAATTACAAAATTATGAATACCATTTTGTGTGAAAAAAATATTTATTTAGAATGAGAAAAGAAACTACAGCAAATGACAATTTTAAAGATCTGACAAGTGCCAGAAACATTGCAAAGTCTAGAAACATGTTTTGATTCATTAATAGCCTGACACCTTTACATGTTTTTCACATTTTCTTGGCTGGTCTTTGACCCACTTTTCTTCTGACGATGATATTGTATTACCATTTTCTGCAGAGAGAATGGACAGAAGATTCAATTTCAATCTCTGCTTTCTAGCTGAAAACTTTCAGCTTCACAATTTCTCATTGGCAATGTTTTACATCTTGTTTTTTTAGAACTGTTGTCAAATGTGGGGAAATCTCTATCAAGTTTCTTTCATATATGAGCTGCAGGATTTAAGGTTATTTTGACTTTTCTAGCACAATGACTAATCCTAGATATTCTTTAAACTGATAACATTCATTAGCCAGAGAATCATATATCGTATATTGTAGTGGTGAATATGAGTTTCCTGTTTTCTTCGTTGAAGTCAATATTTTATGTTAGATCAGCAGGAAATGAAAACATTTTTCAGTGTGTTCAATAAATCATATGAATGATTTACTTTTTTCATTGACTTATCAAGTAATCCAAGAATCTGCCTATTACAGGCATACCTCATTTTATTAAACTCTACTTTATTAAAATTTGCAAATACTGTGTTTTCTATAAACTGAAGGTTTGTGGCAACCCTGCATTGAGCAAGTCTTTTGGTGCCATTTTTTCAACAGCATTTGCTCACTGTGTGTCTCTGTGTCACAGTAGATAATTCTGGCAATATTTCAAACCTTTTCATTATTGTTATATTTGTTATGGTGATATGTGATCAGTGACCTTTGCTATTACTACTATGGCTCTTTGAAGGTTCAAATGATAATTAGCACTGTCTAGCAATAAAGTATTTTTTAACTAAAGTAGGTACCAGTGCTTTTTAGACATGCTGCTGCTGCTGCTGCTAAGTCACTTTAGTCATGTCCGACTCTGTGCGACCCCATAGACGGCAGCCCACCAGGCTCCCCCATCCCTGGGATTCTCCAGGCAAGAACACTGGAGTGGGTTGCCATTTCCTTCTCCAATGCATGCAAGTGAAAAGTGAAAGTGAAGTCGCTCAGTCGTGTCCGACCCTCAGTGACCCCATGGACTGCAGCCTACCAGGCTCCTCCGTCCATGGGATTTTCCAGGCAAGAGTACTGGAGTGGGGTGCCATTGCCTTGCTACTAGACATTTAATAGACTAAAGTATAGTGTGAATATGACTTATATATGCACCAAAGGAGAAGAGGGCATCAGAGGATGAGATGGTTAGATAGCATCAGCAACTGAGCACGCGTACACACACACACACACACACACACACACACACATCAAAACATTGCAGTGGCTTGGACCCAAGCCTGAAATAGCTTTGAGATATGCCTGTATTTCTGTTTCTGGAAGATATCTCTACACACAAAATGTATTAGCCCAATAATTATACGAAGAAATGACTGTATGTCATGTATATACCTCATTAAACCCAAAATAAAGAAATTCCCAATGCAGGTGCCCTTTATTCCCTAAAATGTCCTCAGACACTCTAACACAACTGGACAATAGGGAGAAGTGAGATCAGAAACAGACAGCAGTCTTAACTGGTTGCAATAAAATATGTGTCTTTTGCAAATTTTACTGAAACATATGGACCATGTGAACACATTTCTCCTCCCAGGGTCTTGGTGCTAGAGCTTGTGCTGAGTCATGTTCAACTCTTTGCAACCCCATGGACTGCAATCTGCCAGCCTCCTCTGTCTATGGAATTTTCAAGGCAAGAATACTGGAGTGGGATGCCCCTTATATGGGAGAGTCCTAAACCACAAGCTCCCCTGGCTTCCTGGGGAACCCTCCCCTGGCTGGCATGTAGCTAGTATAAGCGATGGAGCAGGTACCTTTGGGTAATGCATCACGTAGTCAATACAGGCAACCCAAAGGAAGGAAGGGAGGGTTGGAGGCAGCCTTCCTGAAACGAAGCTCACATTTCTTCCTGGGCCCTAGAAGTTGTAGATCCTGTTTAAACAGTAGTTCCACCCAGGTTCTAATAATGGAAGACAGTTTATCAACAAGCAGAATCTAATGCCAACACTTTTTATGAAACACAGTAAAACTATTTGATGAAAGCTAGGCTGACATGATCTCTAACAATTAAGTATTCTGTCACCCACAATCTGGCTTCAGTATTAAACCATCCTATTACTTTCTCTTCTAGTATGTTTTAACATTCTAGAAGTTTGTCACAACTACATAGACCCTCTACTACAGCTTACACCTGTGCTATTTAACCCTAATATTGACTATGCCAAAGCCTTTGACTGTGTGGATCACAATAAACTGTGGAAAATTTTGAAAGAGATGGGAATACCAGACCACCTGACCTGCCTCTTGAGAAATCTGTATGCAGGTCAGGAAGCAACAGTTAGAACTGGACATGAAACAACAGA
>NW_011494620.1:5924419-5924690 GCF_000754665.1 Bison bison bison | reverse complement strand
AGTACGTCAAGACTGTATATTGTCACCCTGCTTATTTAACTTATATGCAGAGTAGATCATGAGAAATGCTGGGCTGGAAGAAGCACAAGCTGGAATCAAGATTGCTGGGAGAAATCTCAATAACCTCAGATATGCAGATGACACCACCCTTGTGGCAGAAAGTGAAGAGGAACTAAAAAGCCTCTTGATGAAGTTGAAAGAGGATAGTGAACAAGTTGGCTTAAAACTCAACATTCAGAAAACGTAGATCATGGCATCCGGTCCCATCACT
>NW_011494620.1:5882014-5924319 GCF_000754665.1 Bison bison bison | reverse complement strand
GAGACAGGGGAAACAGTGGAAACAGTGTCAGACTTTATTTTTTGGGGCTCCAAAATCACTGCAGATGGTGACTGCAGCCATGAAATTAAAAGACGCTTACTCCTTGGAAGAAAAGTTATAACCAACCTAGATAGCATATTGAAAAGCAGAGACATTACTTTGTCAACAAAGGTCCGTCTAGTCAAGGCCATGGTTTTTCCAGTGGTTGTGTATGGATGTGAGAGTTGGACTGTGAAGAAAGCTGAGCGCCAAAGAATTGATGCTTTTGAACTGTGGTGTTGGAGAAGACTCTTGAGAGTCCCTTGGACTGCAAGGAGATCCAACCAGTCCATTCTGAAGGAGATCAGCCCTGGGATTTCTTTGGAAGGAATGATGCTAAAGCTGAAACTCCAGTACTTTGGCCACCTCATGTGAAGAGTTGACTCATTGGAAAAGACTCTGATGCTGGGAGGGATTGAGGGCAGGAGGAGAAGGGGACGACAGAGGATGAGATGGCTGGATGGCATCACTGACTCAATGGACGTGAGTCTGAGTGAATTCTGGGAGATGGTGATGGACAGGGAGGCCTGGTGTGCTGCGATTCATGGGGTCGCAAAGAGTTGGACACAACTGAGTGACTGAACTGAACTGAACATAGTAAAATCACTTCAGTAACTTTATAAAATTCTGTTGCCAAGACTCCACCCTCAGTGACTAATTGGCCCAGGGAGTAGGGTCCAGGCTTCAGTATCTTTTTAAACTCCTAATACGTACCCTGGAAAAAACAACTGGATTAGATTTCAGTACTCACTCCCTTAGTATCGCCTTGTGGGCCACTCCTAGAAGCTCACAGGTAGCTATTGCATACACATAATGTAATTTTAAGGAGCTTCCCTCATGGCTCAGATGGTAAAAGCATCTGATTGCAATGTGGGAGACCTGGGTTTGATCCCTGGGTGGGGAAGATCCGCTGGAGAAGGAAACGGCAACCCACTCCAGTACTCTTGCCTGGAAAATTCCATGGATGGAGGAGCCTGGTGAGCTACAGTCCATGGGGTCACAAAGAGTTGGACACGACTGAGCGACTTCACTTTCACTTTCAATGTAATTTTGACTGTTAGTTTGTTTTGTAAGTTGATTTCTCAAACTTTGAGAAGTAAGATCAATTTGTTTCCTTACCGAAGTGCAGAAATTAAATGGCTGTATAAAATAATGGTCATTTTATTTGCTTTTCCTTGGCCACCTGATATCATAAGCAGATGACAGTGAGTGACACCCCGAAGATGGGTGGCCCGTAGGCTGCATGGCCATTTGTGACAACCCTGGTGAAAATAACATTTGAGCCAGAAATAAATGTGAATCTAGCCATAAAGAGATTGGCCTTCATATTTTCTCCAGATACAGTCTGATTACGTGGTCAGCTCTTTTAGGAGCAATTGACAATTTCCTAGCCTGGCCTTAAGGGTGGAGAGCTCTGAGAACAAAAGGTAGCACTGAAATTGATCGTTATTTATGTAAAAGGTTCCAGACTCTTCCCACAAAGGAGGTTTGGGGGAGCGAGTGCTGTAGCTCACTTCAAGTGAAAAAAAATCCAGTTATTTTTGCTTATATAATGCCAGTGACCTGCATCAGATTTTTGTCACCTCCTTAAATGAAGATTCCAGGCAGTGAAGAACAGAATCAGGAAATAACGTAGCCATTTAAATCTCGGGACTTTTTTCTGTTGTTTTTTTGAAACATCCTTGAAGAAATGTCATCTTGGTATTTCTTAATTTCTTAAGGCTTCCCTTATGTAGGAATTTTATTTATACCACAGCAGAGAGGTAGACACTGGCAGAGAGGAATGGATCTCAGGTTATAGGATACACTTTGGCTGGAATCTGAGCCACTCCCACAGCATGAGGAAATGAAGTTTCTATATCCAGGTGAAGGGTCTTCCTGTTTCAAAGGAGATCCCAAAATAGAAAACACCAGAGTTTGTCTGGAATGGACAAGAAGACTCTTGTTCTTTTGCCACACTGATTCCCATATGAGGGAACAGAATTTATCTGGGAATTTCTTACTAACCTTGGAAGATCTTACTTTGTTCCATTAATTTGATCTCTTCATAGATAACTGTCAGATCAAACCCAGAGCACTGGGAATGTGTGATCACTGCCTAACTTAATTCTTCTTTTATTAAAAACAAATCTGATCTTTCATGCTTTTGTAAAAAAAAAAAAAAATAGACCATGCAAAATGGTCCCAAGCTGTGATGTCCTTGGCTTGCTTTGTGACTCACCATTAGCTAAAAGATTAACCAAAAGCTAGAGATGGGCTAGCTTGTATCATCTACAGGAGATCTACACATGCTTTCCTAGAGGAAGCTGACCTAAGCAAATCAGCCTGTGGTCAATGGGTTCTACATTTCTTAAACCAAACAGATCCTCCTGGCATTTAGTGTCCTTCTCTCTGTAGTCCCTGGCTGTGAGACTAGGGCCCACAGTAACTTCAAAGAAGCAAATTTACCTTGAAGCCAGGCTATGCCACCATGGTCATTCACTGCTGGCCAGGCGCTTGCCTGCTGTCTCAGTCAACAAATGCAGCTTCACAGGAAATGGAGAATGGAATGTGGCCCCTCACCTCTGTTATCCTTGTTCCAGTTCTCAGTTCGATTCCTTAGAAGAGAACGATAAAAATGATGCTGAAGGAGTGAGCTCAGGCTAGATTGGGAAGGAACATGGCATTTGTCCTGTTCAGTATTTTTCAACTCAAATGATAAAGTATTTATAGTCTCCTTTCTGAACCATTCAATACTACATGTGTGTTACACATATTTGGGTTCCTATTGAATTCATTAATAGATAGCAAATGTTATTTAAATATTCTTTCAGCAGTTTAAAAGTTTCTATCAGCAATCTAAAATGTTTCTGCTGCTGCTAAGTCACTTCAGTCGTGTCCAACTCTGTGTGACCCCACGGACGGCAGCCCACCAGGCTCCCCCGTCCCTGGGATTCTCCAGGCAAGAACACTGGAGTGGGTTGCCATTTCCTTCTCCAATGCATGCAAGTAAAAAGTGAAAGTGAAGACGCTCAGTCATATCTGACCCTCAGCGATCCCATGGACTTCAGCCTTCCAGGCTCCTCCATCCATGGGATTTTCCAGGCAAAAGTACTGGAGTGGGGTGCCATGTTAACCCTCACAAAAAATGAAATTATTTTAAAGCAGTCTACAGAATTGAGATCAGGTACATAAGCTGGAAATCGATTGATCTCTGTTCACTTGTATTTCAGTTCTTGTATTTAGAAAAAAATATGACTGCAAATAAGAGTGGGGTAGATCACTTTTGCCTGATCTACTTCAGTTCAGTTCAGTTCAGTTAAGTTGCTCAGTCGTGTCCGACTCTTTGTGACCCCATGAATCACAGCCCACCAGGCCTCCCTGTCCATCACCATCTCCTGCAGTTCACTCAGACTCACGTCCATTGAGTCAGTGATGCCATCCAGCCATCTCATCCTCTGTCGTCCCCTTCTCCTCCTGCCCCCAATCCCTCCCAGCATCAGAGTCTTTTCCAATGAGTCAACTCTTCGCATGAGGTGGCCAAAGTACTGGAGTTTCAGCTTTAGCATCATTCCTTCCAAAGAACACCCAGGGCTGATCTCCTTCAGAATGGACTGGTTGGATCTCCTTGCAGTCCAAGGGACTCTCAAGAGTCTTCTCCAACACCACAGTTCAAAAGCATCAATTCTTCAGCGCTCAGCCTTCTTCACAGTCCAACTCTCACATCCATACATGACCACTGGAAAAACCATAGCCTTGACTAGACGGACCTTTGTTGGCAAAATAATGTCTCTGCTTTTCAATATGCTATCTAGGTTGGTCATAACTTTTCTTCCAAGGAGTAACCATCTTTTAATTTCATGGCTGCAGTCACCATCTGCAGTGACTTTGGAGCCCAACAAAATAAAGTCCGATCTACTTAGGGTGGTATAATTTGCCTTCCTGGAGAAGGAAATGGCAACTGACTCCATGGACGGAGGAGCCTGGTAGGCTATAGTGGATGGGGTCACAAAGAGTCAGACATGACTTAGCGACTGAACAACAACAGCAATCTGTCTTATGCATAAATAGACACTTTTGACCTAAAAGTTTTAGGAATTATGTATCTTTGGTGGTGGAAGTTAATCAGTCACACCTTCCATTTGTGGGTGGTTATATAACCGAGTTCTGGTCGGTAGACTGAGCAGAAGTGAGAAGTATCTGCCTAGGAGAACCTCCTATGTCCAATCCTTGCCCTTCCACCATCCTCTGGTTGGATGATGACGTCTATAAAGAGCAGAGCAGTCACCAGACAGAAGGAAAACAGGTCCCTGAGAGACTACCTGGAGGAGAGCCCCCACACCCCTTCTGGCATGCATTGAACTGTGTTGTGAGCAAGAAGCAGAATCCTGCATGTTAAGTAGCTACAAATTCGGGATGGGTTGTTAAAGCAGTTAGCTCAGCCTGACTAACACTCTAGACAGAATGTGCTTCAGACAAGCAGAAGGAGAGTTCTGCAGTTGAAAATGGGGATCCGTTAAGGGTTTTGAAATAGACTTGGTTCGTGATCAGGTTTGAGAGGATGTAGGACTTGCACATGGAGTTCACTGGATGGAGTTGGTTGTTCTGGGACAAGCAGGTGGCGATGTGGGTCCAGAGAGTAGGTTTAGATTCTGGGTTCAGCCCCAGAGAAGCAGTTGGCGTTCAAATCCTCCTCCCAGGAACTGGGGCTCCGTGGTTAGAATCCCCACCAGGAGTCCAGGGCAGGAAACTCGGTCATGGTAGCGGGGGGACCATGAGGGAGGAAACTCAGCCAAAGTCAATACTGAGAGACATCTAATCCTTTTCTGAAGTATGCTAATATAATACAGGCTCCAGACACAGGGACTTTGTATCATGCTTTTAAGGCTTTACTCACTGAGCGATACTTAAAGAAACAGTTTTTTCTTTGCAAGTTTTTGCATTTTAATAAGAGAATCAGAAAGCATTTTGAAGTAGGAATGGGCGATGGAAAAAGAGTAGGTGTTCCTTTCTTCTTAGTCATATCTAAAAAGCATTTGTGTGTTTTCTTAGGACTTGGATTCAGTAGCAATTATTTACTCTCAGGGCAGGAAAAGATAATGAAAAGATTTAAGGGGTTTGTCTTGCTCAGATCTTTAGACACATAACTATGGAAAACAGTCAGAGATGCAAATTCACTTCCATTTGGAAAATGCCGAGGACACTGAACATCCCTCTGATGGCACATTTTTCTTTCTTGTTATTACTGTTTTGTTGTTATTACTATTTCATTCCCTCACTGAATGAACCCTGATTGTACCCCCAAATCTGCCAGAATCTAAGGGGGGCACACAAGAGAGTTGTAAGAATGAACCACGGTCCCCTCCCATTGGGAACATTCTTGAACTCATTTGGTCAATGTTTCGTGAGTGTTTATTCCTGCCTAGGAGAGCCTCCTGTGTCCCAGCCCCACTTCTGGGTCACGCTGTTTTCGGCTTTGGAAAATGATGATGACTTCATGGTGTTCATGGAGTTCATGGTGTAACAGAGGGGTGGGCGAAGAATGAAGGAATTGTCTGAAACACCAAAATTCACAAAACTCACTGCAACCTCTGTGCCAAAAATAAATGGATTACTCACCTTAGTTTTAAAATTGAGTGCCCTTTTGGCCAAATTGGGCATAAACTGAAACCTGGGAAATCCTGATTCCACCTAAGTTTGAGACAGGGTGGAGTGGGCGAAGGGGTCCCAGGCAATGCCAGGACTCTCAGAGGATGTCTGGTTCTTCATCATCCCCTGATAATGCTGGCTTCCGCTGTGATAGCCACCATCTATCAGGGTCTCAGCCCACAGCCCCTCAATCATGCGTGCAGGGCTTCATCCAGCCTGGAGCCTCCTTATGTAGGTGTGGGCCATTCTTGAGCCCCTGAGAAATTATTCAGCAGCTCCCAGGCTGCACCAAGGCATGAAAAACTCTGAGGCTCTCTAGGTCCCATCTCTCCTCCAAGTCATGACAGAACTTGTAAGCAGGACAGTGTTACCAGTCATTCCCTACATGAGAGTACTAGTGACTCCCTGGGACTGTCAAAGCCCCACTGTTGCTTCTCTGGAGTCTTCCTGCTGCCAGGATGCTGGGAAAGCCCTTACTCATGATCCCACACACCTGCGTGGGCATCTGTCCGACCTTACCCACGCCTGCAGAAAAACACACCCCTTGTGGAAGCACTCTATTTCCCCTCCAACTCTTCTCTTTCACCCAAGCTGAGGAAGTCAGAAGCTCTACTTTTCACCTTCGCTGCTTTTTTTTTTCCCGGGCTTTGGTTTTGGAAACTCAAAAGCCAGACGAGGCTTCCCTTTCTCGGCTTTTGGTTAACACATCCTCTCCCTGAGTCAGTAAAACCACAAACAATGAGCTTTGTCTGGTTGGGAGTGAGGCAGCAGATGGGCCAAGATGTAACGATACTGTTCTATTCTGCACGCACACATAAGTGTCCTCCAGCCTCCAAATTACACAGAGATAACTGCTGCCTGGATTCACTCAATGCCCCTCTTCTCTAATGCACTGATAAAATCTGCACCGCAAACGGCTGGGTAACACACCTTGTCCCTGTCTGGATTCGTGTATTCAGTTTCACGGTTCTGTGCTGTTTGCTGATGCTCTTCTCTATTTCACTTTGTCTGTGTCCCAGCTTAACCTGGAAGACTGGTCAGATTAGTTACTCCCAGAGTGATTTTATTAACTACAGAGAACTCTGTCTGCAATTTTAAAAAGCTGTTCTGACGTGACAGTTTAGATTCCAAACATGAGATTCTTTAACAACTACATTTCTGTAGCGCTGGCTATTCCCGTTCCTGGTTGAAACTGCACACATCTGGGCAAAGGCAGAAACTTAAGATGATTTTGGTCTCCTCTAAAATGGGCTCCATAAAATGACTACTCCAAACTGTCTCATCTTCTCTGCACTATTATGGAGGGGAGTGGTATTATAGGCCCTGCTGGTTTGGGGACAGCAGTTGAAAATTCTGTTTAGAAACGATCTAGAAAAACTGTCTCCTCATTTCTCCACTTCTTTGGAGTCATTTCCTCTTCCCTTGCAGCTCAGCTGGTAAAGAATCTGCCTGCAATGCGGGAGACCTAGGTTTGATCCCTGGGTTGGGAAGATCCCCTGGAGATGAGGCTACCCACTCCAGTATTCTGGTTGGGAGAATTCCAGGGACTGTATAGTCCATGGGGTCACAAAGAGTTGGACACGACTGAGCGACTTTCACTTTGACTCTGTGATTACTGCCTGTGCTGCATTGTCTTCATTCTCCCAATGGCAGCAACAGAGGGGTTTGATGATCTCTCTCCTGCATTGCTTAAGTTTTTTTATTTAGCTGTTTGTCCACACATATGTGTGTATACACTATCAAAATGCCCCTAACACTCTTTGAGGGGGAGGATGAGCAGGGAATGATTTAATTTTACCTGGAGGGAAAAAAAAAGGCTGGGCAGGGACAGTGAAGGCCTTATGCAAGAGGTGACATTTGAAGGTCTGAAGAATGAATGGAATTTCACTGTTCAGGAGAGATGGCTGGCTACCTTGGGGGCTGTAGGTGGTAGAGAACACAAACCAAGGAGTGCGGCAGACAGAAAGTAGCAGGAACAAAGGCGTAGGCGTTTGGAAGACTGCGGTGGGAAAAGAACAGGGGCAGCTTCTGCTGATTAAAGGACATGGAAACCACATCAGAAGAGAAATATCTATCACCAGTGTTCAGCCCTGGTTGGCCGTAAAAAAAGAAACTGAAAGTCTTTAAAAATAAAACATACAGGCATGTAAAGAAGGATACCAAATCAGAAAAAGCACTCCTTCCGCTGCCATTTCAAAAACTGCCCTTTGCTTGTCGGACCTTTGTGCAGGAATCACCCTCTCCGGGGAATAAAGAGCACCCAGATAGGGAACTGTGAGTAACTCATTGCTACAACACCCCAGGCATGAACAGAGAGAGCTTCTGTCCATCGTCCTTAGCGGCCCTTTGATGAAGAAAAAGAAGCATCTGAAGGTATACCCACTACCTACATGGATGTTAAACCCACATAAAGGGGCTTTCCTGCACACCGAAACTTCTGCCTGGCCTCCAGTCCAGCCAAGTCACTTTAATAATGACAACCAAAATGATTGTGCTGAATGAAACTCCAAGGGCTTGAGTATTTGATTTGAATAAATACTCCACTCAGTGCCTCAAATTCTCAAATGATGGGGATAAAACGCGCGGCCATTAAGAGAATTGAGGTGAAGAGACACAAGAGCATCAGTGGCCTCTTGGAGTTTTTTGCCGCCCCCCCCCCCAACCTCGCCTCCGAGGTTAGCGGATTCGTTTTGCAGTGCACCACCCCAGGCTCCTCCCTCATACTCTCAATTTCTCCTTGGGCAATGTCTAGAGATTAATCAGGGTGGCCCACCCAGAGAGTGACCACGAGCGAGCCAGCAATGGTCTGGACTCCCTGTTTGGCAGGAATGTTTGAGAAGGCTTTTTAAACTACAGAAATAAGGATCATGACCCTAAGAAACATGTTGCCTGCAAGTTTACCCTTGGGAAGCAACTTCCAGCCTCTCCTAGTTTTTAAAAACTTACTGAGATAATGAAGAGATCAGCATACTCTCTTGGGATCCCAGAATGTCTCAGCTGAGAGAGCTTCCAGGAAGCAGTCAGTTCAAAAGACAGGGCCAGCTCTGGGTACACGCTCAGCCCTCCACACAGCTTGTCACTAGGCAGCTCCCAAGCATGAGGCTACGCCCGGCAATTGTCCTTCAGCAGCACAGAGCTGCTCTTTACACTTCGACGTGTCTCGGCCCCACAGTTTTCATCTTGGAGTGTCCTTTCTCTTTCTTCTAGGAGCAAGGTAACTTCTGCTTGTCTACTGTGGTAACTTCTGCATGCAGTTAGCACGGGAGATCAGTGACTCAACACTGACCTCCACTGGTTGGCGTAGAAATACCTAATCCCTTTCTCTCCAGGCCTTGCACATTTTCACAGGTTGGGCCCTCTGTCCCCTTGCTTGCATATGCTAGCGTTTCAATGGTGATTGAAATTTTCAATGAGTATGGACCTACCTCATGGGGTTACATGTGCAAATTCTGAAAACTTCTGGCCCAACAACATTGAATCTTGGGACCACAGACCTTGAATTGCCTCGAGGCCCCTGCACTGCCACTCACCAAGCAGGATGCCGCACTGTTTTGCTTGCCAGATGTGGACGGTCAAGGTTCCGTTCACAGCGATCCGAGAAATCTAGATCCATCTATTCCCCTGGTGATACTAATAACTTCTCAGTTTCCAGTATGGGCTTTGCAGGTGGCTCAGTGGTAAAGAATCCATCTGCCAGTGCAGGAGACCCAAGAGAAGCCAGTTCAATCCTTGAGTTGAGAAGAGCCCCTGGAGAAGGAAATGGCAACTCGATCCAGAATTCTTGCCTGGAAAATCCCATGGACAGAGGAGCTTGGTAGGCTACAGTCCTTGGGGTCGCCAAGAGTTGAACACAGCTAAGCATACTCACACACAGAGTTTCCAACTCATTTATTATTATCTTTTAAATGCTATAAACTCACTTTGGCATTGGTACCCCATTTTCGATAGTACAATAAACTTACCTAGACTCACCTTGTGCCAGGTACCATGTTATCAACGCCTTCATTATCTGCCAGGATGCAGTGAGATCAGTGCCCCCAAGTTTGGGCTGTAATTCTCCTCACGGGGGTCATCAGGGTTTGGAACCAGCCAGCCATGGTTTTCTGGAAAGATGGAAGGCAAAGTCAACAAGGGGATCTCTAGACCCTGAAAACGTGCAAGCCCACTATTTTTCCTGGAAATGTGTCTGGAAATATTTATAGTACATCCTTTAAGTCCAGAGCAGCCCCTCAGACACTGAGGCTCTTGCTGATGCTGATGGAAGGCTAACGGAGGCCTCCCACTCAGGAGCTTACAGTAAGGGAGCAATTGGAAGAGGAGAATCTGATTTGGAAATAACTGCCATTTGGTCCCACTGAACAGAGGTCAGAAAGGTCTAAGCAAATAATATAACAGGTGTTCCTGACTGCTAAGAAAACCAGAGCCAAAACCAAAACTTTAGGAGAGCAAACCTGTGTTACTTGGGTTGGTGCCTGCATTTGGAACAGGATGTTGCCTTAACACCACTATGTCAAGATGAATTTTAAGCAGAAGTTTTAAAAGATACATTTGCAATAGATATAAAAAGTTGAGTGAAATAGTCTCAATGGATATCGTTGTTGCTTCAATGCCCTTTAATATATTTAAATATTTCATATAAATTTTGAGTAGGTAATATATTGAGCGTCCATGGGTACTCAGTTGCTTTGGTGTGTCCAACTCTTGGCAACCCTATGGACTGTAGCCCACCAGGCTCATCTGTCCATGGGATGTCCAGGCAAGAATACTGGAGTAGGTTGCCAATTCCTTCTCCATATTACTATATAGGAGGAAATTCTGTCTATAGGATCTGTATAGGAAATCCTACTATAAGGATCAATAAACTACAGGACAGCTCCTTGTTTTAATAAATAAAGTTTTGCTAAAACACAGCCATGTTCATTTGTTTACATATTGCTTTATGATGGCAGAGTTGAGTAGGTCTCAAGAGAGACCGTATTGTCTACAAAACCTAAAATATTTACAATCTGGCTGTTTAAGAAAAAGTTCGCTGGCTCTCGTTGTAAAAAGTTGGGTTTACATTTCAATATGTGTCACTGAAGACTCTTACAACTTTTTCTCATCTCAGCGCCCACGGGCATCTTCTTTGTGGGGCCTCTTGTGTCCTTGTTTGACCCTCTCTGATTTTGGAAGACGACTTTCTCATTTTTCGTTTTGGGGTCTCTGTTATTTCCTAGTTTTACAAAGGATAAGCTTTGTATTACTATTTTCCCTGTTTTCCTTTCTGTTTTTGGGTGGTTTTCCTGAGAAGTGAATGAGAAAATGTTGAATTTGCTCTGCATATTAAAATTAGAATTCCTCAGATGATATTCCAAGAAATTGTTTTTCGTTTGCCTCTTTGGCTGGCTCTTTTGGTCATTGAAGAGAGATCCTAGCTTACTAGTTGTCTTTGTCCTAAATACATCTAGACATTTTCTTTTTAATTGTTTGTATGAGTTTTATAATTCTCTTTAGGTATGATTTAGTTCTCAGTGGAAAACATAAACACATATTTAAAATCTTTAAATATATAAATACGTAAGAGAAATTTTATAATTTTATATTTTCTGTTGTCCTAAATCCTGACTCATATGGGATAGTTCAAAGTGATATTTAGCATTTTAAACTTCGGAAGTTTAAAAACCTGCTATAAATATTTTAAAAAAGAGATGGAAATAATATGCTTTAAAGCACTTCCCAACTTCACCCTCAAATTTTACTGCTATCTAAGTCTTATTTAGTTACATACTGGGCTTATTTTTAAATTATAACAATTTTTTAGAACTTTAATATATTTGCATATTTTCCAAAGCCATTGTGTCCAAATATCTTCCCTAAATTTAATTTCATTTTTACTTATAAATTTAATTTTTAAAATGAAGTGAAATTTTAGTTACATTTATACAATTCAATAGGAAGCTTCTCTGGTGGCTCAGATGGTAAAGAATCTGCCTGCAATGCAGGAGACCTGGGTTCATTTCCTGGGTCAGGAAAACCCCCTGGAGAAAGGAAAGACTACCCACTCCAGTATTCTTACCTGGGGAAATCCCATGGACAGAGAGACAAAAACTTTTTCAAATAAAATACTATTCAGTATTTTATTTCTGTCTGCTTCTCTGCCTTTTATTTTTAAGAGTAGTCTGTTTCGGCAGACTTTGTTGTTGCTATTGTTTAATCTCTGAGCCACATCTGACTCTTTCGTGACCCCATGGACTTCAGCCCACGAGGCTCCTCTGTCCCAGTTTCCCAAGCAAGAATACTGAAGTGGGTTCCTGTTTCGTTCTCCAGGGGATCTTCCCAACCCAGGGACTGAACCCACGTCTCCTGCATTGGTAGGCGGATTGCTTACCAGTGAGCCACCAGGGAAGCCCCTCTGCAAACTTTAATGAAGTATTTATTAATGATACTTAATGGGGAATTCATGCAAGGAGAGAGTCTTTTGGAAGAAACGCACTTGCATGTAATTGCTGTGAAAACAGTTCCATATCTATCTTGTATCCGACTGTGTCTCCAATACCTAAAGCAATGCGTGGCATATAGTAGACACCCACTATTCATGTGTAGAGTGATGAATGGACAGGAGACCCTGATGCAAGGTTTCTTCTGTTCTCTTGCTGTTGACTAGGTAGAGAACCAAAAAGTGAGACAGGAACTCCAGGAAGGGGAGTCAGTCTCGGTGTAGGTAAGGGTGAAAAGGATGACTGATTTAAAAACTGGGTTTAGGAATCAAAAGTTAAGCTCCAGCAATCAGGAATAGCATTACATCTTCAAATGAGAAATTGTTGATATTCTTGCAAATTGCACTTTTTCTATAAAATCATGGAATTAAAAATCTTTCTTCATTTCCAAAGAAAAATAGAAAAGTCAAGGGCAATAACCAGAGGAATAAAGAAGCCATAAAGGGAACTACTGTGGTGTCCTGGGGTACATTTTAAATTAGAAGGCACTTTAGCAAAAATCTTTTGTGTTGAAGACTTTTTAAAAATTGGATCAATTCCCAGTTTCCCAGGCAATTTACTGTTATGAAGCTTGTCTACGTGACTGACCCAACCATGAAAATGATAATAGCAACTTGATGAACTGTCAGATAAAGCTTGGCGACTTTTCCTCACCAACCACTGGCCCCATAGGAAATATTAATCACTGCAGTTTTTACCTTGTACCAGATATTTAAAAACTAAAACCTAAGAAATTCATTTCCATGTGTTTAAGTAGGAAAAAAAAGAGAGAGACAGAGAGAGAGGTTTCACTCAATCTATTCCAGAAATTATAGCTGCCTTGGGACTAAACAGTTCTTTCAGCCTTAGCCCAGAGGCAATCATATGGGGACACTGTATGCATTTGGGGTGATAAAAATTGAGCTGTGGTCTAACCTATTGCATAATTTTCGTTCTAAAATTACTTTGCTCTGGACATAATGACCCTATCAGTCAAGCTATCATCTGGCTAGTTAAATGAAGTCAGAAAATAATCTCAGCCGGTCTCAGAGGAGTAGGAATTCAACTGCCTGAGGGGCTGAGATTTCCTGAGAGTTTGTTCTAGATCTATTGGGCAGGCATTTGGTCTTACCTTCAGTCTCCACAGAGAAGGCCATTCGGGCCAGGGAAGAAGCTGCTTTACACGAGGCCTCTAACCCAAGATGGAAACACTTAACAGGGCCAGACTTTTTTTTTTTCTTTCTTCCTTTCCGATCGAATGCATGAGATTGTTCCTAATTAGGCAGAGTCTGCCTCGAAAAGTACTCCCTCCACAAATGCAGGAAAGAGCTCTCCTTTAAAAATGTCTTCGAAACAAAGATACATCAGGCTTGAAAGTCCGTTTTCATTTAAGGAATCACAGCTGCATAAACAATGTTTGTTTGCTACAAGAAGAAAATGTCTCATATTTGTCAGGATAAAGTAAGCACGTCGGGGACTCTGTTAGTGACACGGTGTCATCCTGCCTGGTCCTTTGAGACAGCAGGCACTAGAACAGTTCAACGGAGGCAGCTTTCATGTCTCACATTTCAGAACGATCCTGCATTCATACCATCTAAATTGCTTTAAGTGCTGGGAAAAGAGGGTGAGGGACCATTTACCATCCTTATTCTCTATACTTTCTGGAAAAGAAGTTCTTCAAAAAAATAAAATAAAATTCACATTCTTTGAAGAATTTCAGTGGTTGCAGGCATTCACTCCTCGTCTTAGGGTCTGACCCAGCCTTACAGCAATGTTTTCCTGACTTTAAATTTCTCGGAGAGGTAAAATTGGTTTTAAAACGAATACAGAGTTTCCATCTTTTAATTTTATAAAGAGAAAGGTCCTTTAAACCAAACAGAATATGTCTGTCATCCATGGGCCTCACTTTTTGTAAAAAATGAACATTTTTAATACCAAAAGAGAGAGGCAAGAAAAGCAAAAATAAAAATCTGAAAATAGAAGACAGAGCCAGCCATACATTTAGCTATATGAGACAGTTCAGTCTCTTTTCTTGGTCCTTCTTGTCTCACTACCGAAGTTGAAGACTATGTCAACAACTGGCCCTGGCCCACAACTGGCATTTGGAAATCACTCCATTAGGGAAAAGACCACAGAGAACTTCTGGTGCCAAGAACTGTAGAAAGAGGAGGTGTCTGGTTGCACGCTGTCTGTGCATAGCCCTTCACAGTCATCCATCACGACCTATATCTCAGCAATCTGTAAGTGTTCTAAAGGGGCCTGGGGGGGAATCAACTGTTGTGAATTTTTTAGTTTATTTAAAAGTTTGGCAAAACTTACATTAAACACCGCAAGAGTCTTAAATCTTTAAAGCCCTGTGGAGTTTCAAAGAGCTTAATGATGTTTTCTTTTTAATGACCTTGACCCTAGAAATTAATTTTTTTAAAGTAGTGTTACTGTATTATAGAAAGGGTTCTGAAAATTTTCAAGACATCGTGCAGTACCAATGAAAACACATAGACTTCCTGGTGGTTTCATGCAGGAAAATGTATACGTGTGTGTGTGTGTGTGTGTGTGTGTGTCTGTGACTGGTGTGCAAGCTGGAAACACCTTCCAGGAAGAGCCGTGCTTTTATTTGTCAGGGCCCCAGAAACTTGCTGTGACCCCAATAAACAAATTCTGCAATTTCAGTGCTTTATGCTGCTGCTGCTGCTAAGTCGCTCAGTCGTGTCCGACTCTGTGTGACCCCATAGACAGCAGCCCACAAGGCTCCTCCGTCCTTGGGATTCTCCGGGCAAGAACACTGGAGTGGGTTGCCATTTACTTCTCCAGTGCGTGAAAGTGAAAGTGAAATCGCTCAGTCGTGTCCGACTCTTAGCGACCCCATGGACCTACAGCCTACCAGGCTCCTCTGTCCATGGGATTCTCCAGGCAAGAGTACTGGAGTGGGGTGCCATTGCCTTCTCCATCAGTGCTTTATAGGGGGCTTCTAAACAGGAAAAAAAACAGCTTATTAATAGAAGAATGCAGGCAGAAACTGAATGTCAAGAACCCAGAGAAAGCATTTAGAAAGGGAAGCAACCAGAGAGGTTCCCGGAAGAAGACCATCGAGGGAGGGAGTGGCCCTATCAGACCTCTAACAGAGTGTCCTTGGGCCTCTATGGACCCATGGTGGTCCTGACTGGAGCCTCATAACCTCTCTCTTTTCTGTAGACTCCTTCCTCTTTAACAGCAATGCTTATCATTGGCTGGAATCTTCTATCCCAGAAAGGATTGTAACAACTGGCATTTCTGAGAGGGAAATCTGCTCACCTGTGAAAAGCTCCTGGCAGGCATCTCTGTGGTCAGGCCCATGGAGAAAATGGACCCCCTCCAGGGAGCTGAGCTTTAATGCCCCTCTCACCTTTCATCAGCCCTTCATCTGAGCCACAGGGCCTGGTAGCCCCAAGCCAAGTAGAGAAAGACTAGCTTCTCCAACAGCCTGTGTTTTAGCCATGAGGCTTAACAGCAGGAAGGCTGAATGAAGAGTCGGGAGAACTGGATTGGTCTCTACCTGCAGAAGAGTTGCCCAGATTCTCTGGCCTTGTGTTTAAAAAATCTGTAAGATGAAAAAAAATGGTGTTTATCTGTTTTTTGGTTTGCTTTTTATTCATTTCTTTACGGTATTTGTGTGTTGTTGTTTTTTCACTTTTGTTTTCAGTAGTGGAACCCTATTTTCAATAGAATTGCCATTTGAAAATTGATGTAAATAAATGAATGTGAAACTGGCCTGATGATCTGGAGGAGGGCAGGGGTTAGCGGGTTGCAGGAACTCAGGCCTGAGGCACACCCCTTGGGCTGGATGGGCCCACCTGCTCTGAGAAGCTCCTGGTGAAGCCACAGGATAGTGGGGTTCAACATCCTTCCTGCCCCTCACAGCTACTGACTCTATGCTAGAACTCTAGAAAATCTATTTGGGTGTATACACATAGATGATGTTTTCAAAGATGAGTTTTTGTCTGTACATAGAGACGTAGGTGGCGCAGTGGTAAAGAATCCACCTGCCAATGCAGGAGACACAGGAGACATGGGTTTAATCCTTGGATCAGGAAATGGCAATCCACTCCAGTATTTTCACCTGGAGAATCCCATGGACAGAGGAGCCAACATGTTGGGCTACAGTCTGTGGGGTCACAAAAGAGTCAGACACGACTTAATGACTAAATAAAAAAAAACAAAAGATGTAGGGTAAAGAACAAGAAAGGCCATGGTGAGATAAACAGTTTACTTCTGAGCACAAGAAAAGCAGTTATGAAGGACCTAAGGTCTATTACAGGACACTGCAATCAGCCAGTTCAGCAGAAAGGCATAAACTTCAGCCTGCAGAATTAAAAACAAATGCTTTTCCATCAGTCACAGTTGGGATTGAGGGTGTATGTGGCTTGTTGATATACGTGAATAGTTGTATGTAGTTTTACATGTGTAACTCTAGTTCATAGATAAGTAGATATTTAAAGTAATGGAGAAAAATCTTGAACATAGCAAAAGCTGTAGAATGAATGAGAAAATATATATATATATACCTTAAAACTTCTGTTCAAAGTTTGATTCAACCTATTGCAAGTGACAAGCCAAATTCTCTAAAAGATAAAAAACTAAATGAATTCTTTTATTCTCAGAGTAATCTACAGCTATCAGAACTCTTCAGATCGGTGGTATGATAGCTATGTCATGTGAAATGTACTTATACTGATACGTCTGAGTTTGACCAAAATTGCTGCAAGCCTTGGAAAGGAGGATAACTCTGAGTTTAAATATATTCCCTTTAACAACTGTTAGTTAGTCAATAGTCTCTGACTCTTTACAACCCTATGGACTTACAGCCCACCAGGCTCCTCTCTCCATGGAATTCTCCAGGGAATAATACTAGAGTGGCTGGCCATTTCTTTATCCACGTTAACAACTGAAAAGTCTCCATAATTTTTATCCAGCATAAGAATATATAAACACTTTGGGGTAAATGATAGAGGTCTTAATTTAAATATTGACGAGATCCTGAAATTACATGGTAAAACAAAGAAGTGCTGTGTTTTATGGCTCAGCCATCTTATGAGATATGCATTACTTTGTATAAGTTCTATTTATTTTCCATGATTTACTTTTTTTATATGAATAATACCAATTTTCTCTCTAATTAGCTTGAAATAGAATTTCTAGGAGATATTTCTTTCTATAAATGTGTTCTTACCAATTTTAAAATGAAATAGCAAATGTCATATTTTGATCTTTGAAATGAACAGTTTATATTAAAGACCTTGAACTTCTATATTTAATGTCTAGAATGACAAAAAGAACACAAAAGTGACATTTTAAGCAATATATATTTAAATTAAACTTCAACATGGAAAGTTTTTAAATTAGCAAACATCTACACCTGATAGAAGACCAAATGAGCAATATTTTACAGTCTAGTTTAAGATACAGAAAAATGCATTAGAAAGGGAGAAGACTGGCTCTGCATCTATTTGAGTGAGGTCACTGTCACCACTATAATATTTGAAGGGGTCTGTTGTGAAGTGAAAATAAATGCATTCATTTAAAGGGACAGAGGCGCATTTGGAAATATTTACCTCTTGATTTTGTCATATGGATTTAAGAAAAGAGTTCACATGTGGAAATTTCATTCTGTCAACCCAAAGTAAGAGAATGCTCTTACTTTGATGATTTTGATGAAGATTTTCATGGCGGTCATTTTTGTCACCAAGAGCTTATCAACTTGGCAGAATGTCCAGATATGAACATTGAATGGGTTTCACAAAACTCTTTTATTTAGAAAATGAATTTTGAAGACAAGAAAAAGAAACAAATAGAAGTTGACTCCATGAGTCCTTAGCTCTCCTCTACAAACCAATCTAGTCTTTGGTTAAACAGACCAATATTAGTGGAGCGCCGAGCAACCAGACCATCTATCCATCCATCTGTCCATCCATATATATATTTTTGAGAACTAATATAGTTCCTGCAAGTAAATTGAACTTTAATTTAGTCATATAAATTATGTTATTTTTTTCATATAAGTGAATGTTTATTGGCATGTTCATTGGAGTAATGCAACGGTTTGTCTTTTTTTATTGGAGTACATTTGATTTACAATGTTGTGTTAGTTTTAGATGTACAGGAAAGTGATTTATGACTTAAGTCTATTTTTTTCAGATCATTTTCCCATATAGGTTATTACAGAACATTAAGTATAATTCCCTGTACTAAACGAAATGTCCTTGCTGATTATTTTGTATATAGTTCAGTTCAGTTCAGTAGTGTATATATATTAATCCCAAACTCCCTTTTGGTAACCATAGTTTGTTTTTTAAGTCTGTGACTCTATTTTGTAAATACGTTCATTTGTATCATTTCTCTAGATTCCACATACAAGTGATAACATATGATATTTATCTTCCTCTGACTTAACTTCACTTAGTACAAAAACCTCTAGGCCCACTCATGTTGCTACAAATGGCATTATTCATTCTTTTTATGACTGAGTAATATTCCACTGTATATATGTATCACATTTTCTTTATCTGTTCCTCTGTCAACAGGCATTTAGGTTGCTTCCATGTCTTGGCTATTGTAAACAGTGGTGCAATAAACATTGGGGTGCATGTATATTTTCTGAGGGTAATTTTCTCCAGATACATGCCCAGGAGTGGGATTGCTGGATCACATGGTAGATCTGTTTTTAGTTTTTAAGGAGCCTCCATACTGTTCTCCATACTGGCTGTGTCAATTTACATCCCCACCAACAGTGTAGGAGGGTTCCCTTTTCTCCGCACCCTCTCCAGCATTTATTCTTTATAGACTTTTTGATGATGGCCATTCTGAGCAGTGTGAAATGATACCCCCTTGTAGTTTGGGTTTGCATTTCTCTAACAGTAGTGACACTGAACATCTTTTCATGTGTTTTTTGACCATCTGTATGTCTTCTTTGGAGAAATGTCTGTTTAGATCTTCTGTTCATTTTTTGATTGGGTTGTTTTTTGCTTTAGAGTTGCATGAGCTGATTTCACATTTTGGAGATTAATCCCTTGCATTGTTTGCAAATGTTTTCCCCATTCTGTGGGTTATCTTTTCATTTTGTTTATAGTTTCCTTTGCTGTGCAAAAGCTTATAAGTTTAACGAGGTCCCATTTGTTTATTTTTGTTTTTATTTTTATTACTCTAAGATCCAAAAAGATATTGCTGCAATTTATGTTTTATAGTATCCAGTCTTACATTTAGGTCTTTAGTCCATTTTGCATTTATTTTTGTGCATGGTATTAGAGAATTCTCATTTCTTTCTTGTACATGCAGCTGTCCAGTTTTCCCAGCATGACTTATCGAAGAGACTGCTTTTTTTTCCATTGTATATTCTTGCCTCCTTTGTCATGAAATGAATGACCATTGTTGTTCAGTTGCTAAATCATGTCCAACTCTTTGCAACCCAATGGACTGCAGCATGTGAGGCTTTCCTGTCCTTCACTATCTCTGTGAGTTTGCTCAAACTCATGTCCATTGAGTCAATGATGCCATCCAACCATCTCATCATCTGTTGCCCCCTCTTCCTGTCACTCTCAATTTTCCCCAGCATCTGGGTCTTTTCCAGAGTCAGCTCTTTGCATCAGGTGGACAAAATATTGGAGCTTCTGCTTCAGCATCAGTCCTTCCAATGAATATTCAGGGTTGATTTCCTTTAGGATTGATTGGTTTGATCTCCTTGCTGTCCAAGGGACTCTCAGGAGTCTTCTTCAACTACACAGTTCAAAAACATCAATTCTTTGATGCTCAGCCTTCTTTATGCTCCAACTCTCACATCCATACATGACTAGTGGAAAAACTGTAGCTTTGACTATACGGACCTTTGTTGGCAAAGTAATGTCTCTGTTTTTTAATACATTGTCTAGGTTTGTCATAGCTTTTCTTCCAAGGAGCAAGTGTCTTTTAATTTTTTGGCTGCAGTCACCATCCACAGTGATTTTGGAGCCCAAGGAAATAAAATCTGTCACTATTCCCACTTTTCCCCCTTCTGTTTGCCATGAAGTGATGGGACTGGATGCCATAATTGACCATAGGCTCAGGGGTTTATTTCTGAGCTTTCTGTCCTATTCCACTGTAAGTCCATCTTTGTGCCAGTGCAACATCGTTTTGATTACTATGCCTTATAGTATAGTCTGAAATCAGGGAGCCTGATTCCTAGAGCTCCATTTTTGTTTCTCGAGATAGCTTTGGCTATTTGGGATCTTTTATGTTTCCACACAAACTTGAAGATTTTTGTTCTAGATCTGCAGAAAATGGCATTGGTAATTTGATAGGGATTGCATTGAATCTGTCGATCACCTTGGGTAGTATAATCATTTTGACAATATTGATTCTTACGATCTAAGAACATGATATATCTTTCCATATGTTTGTGTCATGATTTCTTTCCTCTTACAGTGTCTTATAGTTTTCAGAGTACAGGTCTTGGAACAGTTCTGTTTTGACTGTAGTGGTTACAGAAATCTCTACTTAGAATCAAATTCCATAGGACTACTAACTACTACTGGACAGGACAGTACATGTAGAGACTGATAAAAACTGAATAATGTTTGTAATCTGGTACTGGTTACAGTACCAATGTCAGTTTCCTGCTTTTGCTATTTTTTTAAGCCAAAAAGTATTATTTAGGAAGAGAGAATGTTAAGAATGTTACCAAAAAATTGGAAAACATTGTAAGCATCACAAAATCTGGAATTATAGCATGACATAGTTTTTCTATAGTCATATAAGATTTCACCATGGGGAAAACTGAGTGAAGAGTTTATGAGACCCCGTGCAATATATTTAGCAACTTCCTATATGAATCTACAGTCTTTGAATAATATATTAATTTATAATTATTTTAAAATAAAAGGTTAAAAATAAGTAGATGCATATGTAACAAGTTATTGGGATACACATAAAAGCCCCTGAGCATTTTACTTGGCAAACTCTATTCTTCACTAGTCTTACTGCTTTACCAAGGCCCACCTTCATTTTCCCAGAAACTCATTTATTTGCAATGAACAGTTTTAAAACCTTTAATGAAAAGACCTCTGGAAAATTATGATGTGATAACTAGTACTCAAAAATCCCATTTAGGAACATGTTAGGTATGTAATCATTACTTTCAGTGGGTGTCATCCTGGGATTTCTTGTTTTTATGGATACCCACTGTAGTACCCTTGCCTGAAAAATCCCATGGACGGAGGAACGTGGTAGGCTACAGTCCATGGGGTCGCAAAGAGTCAACACAACTGAGCGACTTCACTTTCACTCTCATTATTA
Organism: Bison bison bison; assembly: GCF_000754665.1. Lineage (NCBI taxonomy): Eukaryota > Metazoa > Chordata > Mammalia > Artiodactyla > Bovidae > Bison > Bison bison. Next base: position 5,902,897 of record NW_011494620.1, on the reverse strand, counting down.
ATAGAGGGCTTCCCTGGTGGCTCAGTGGTAAAGAATCCACCTGAAGTGCAGGAGCCACAAGAGATATGGGTTCAATCCCTGGGTCGGGAAGGTCTCCTGGAGGAGGGTATGGTAACCCACTCCACTATTCTTGCCTGAAGAATCCCAGGGACAAAGGATCCTGGCGCACTACAGTCCATACGGTTGTGAAGAGTTGGACACGAGTGAAGCAACTTAGCCTGCACGCATTGTTAATAGAAAAATACCTCCACTCAAAGATCTTTTCAACCTATCGATATTAAACTACTGAAATGGGTAAAGAAAAGTGTGAGGGGACACTTGGAAATCACATGTTTATTGATACAGGAAATCACGCACACACACGCACACACACACTCCTGCTAAATTGATTGGATTTGTTGTCAACTCTCTTCCTATAATTTCCATACTAATTAGATCAACTGTTGAGCCGTTTCAGTCATCAAAACACCTGGAAACAATGGACCCATTGTCTCTTGCATCTAGACTAGATGGTGATTTGCACTAGAGTTAGGCCCAAGTTAGATAAGAATGTATATTTATTGATCCTTTGGCTAAATTTGAAGTAAATAAGCCCATGGACCCACTTAGAAAGAGAAAGTGAAGTCGCTCAGTTGTGTCCGACTCTTTGCGACCCCATGGACTGTAGCCCACAAGGCTCCTCCATCCATGGGATACTCCAGGCAAGAATACTGGAGTGGGTTGCCATTTCCTTAGGCTGCACCTAAGTTTGTGAATGTTTGTGACTTGACATTGCAATATTTCTTCCAGAAGAAGCAAGACCTGGGAACAGGAGCAGAACAACATTCTCATGGCAGTAATTCCAGCCCTATTAACTTAAGCACTCCTGATACTTGAAAAACAGCAAAGCTACCTTTTTAATGGAAAATTCAAAAATTTAATTTCAAAACAGGAAATATTCTTGAAGCTACCAAAAAAAGCATAGAATTTCATAATATAGGGTAGTATAGGTATTGTATCAACTATTTAACTTTAATCAAACAAAAGTGTGAAGAAAATTGCATCAACAAGGTTTATCTTATTCTTTTTGTCCTACGATCAAAATTGCCAGCAGACAGGAAAATGGATAGAAGAGCTTTATTCACATTCTAAGTATGACTATTCACCCTATGTGAGTGTAAACAGTCTTCCTACTATATACACATTTAGTTCAATTCTGAGTTACACAGGAAATAGATATCTAACAATTATTTAACTGGGACTCTAAGAGAGGCAAGGAAACCCAAGAAAAATCGAGAGACAAGAATCAAAGACCAATAGCTCTTAACTTTAGTTATATATGAGAATGTTTAGATACAAAACATTATACAGTTAATAACTTTATGAGTTCCTTTGACCTCAAAATCTATGCATGATGGTCCAAGACCTAGCGAGAGGCTGAGAGGTGAGAGGAGATGGAGACTGTGTATAAAATAGCTGTCACATCAACTATATGCAGATAATCAACGGCATGAAAGGGATTTGATCAAATCAATAAACCAATCAAATTCATTTGATGACTTCTTCATCTTCCAAATTACCCCACTGCTTTCTTTGTGTTTAGGCTTATAACACCAGGCCCAGGTATTCTTCCTCCCCTGACCTCCCTTCCTCTGGCCCAGACACACACACACACACACACACACACACACACGTTCTAAGCATGTGCTGCGCCCCTATATGCCTCCATTACATCTAGAACTAGATTACACAGGCAGGAAAGGGAAGGGCATTTATGTAACCTCATCTCTTCTCTCTGTAACAACTTAAGCCAACACTGTCTTTGGCCACATGTTTCTCAGATCCCTGTGAATTTATTTTTCCATCAGATACCCTCTACACTCCACAGACATTTCATAATGCTTCCTTAAGGAAAAAGAAAATGAAGCCATGATGATAACGAAGTCTTTATCCAGGCAAGAGGAACAAATTAGTGTTACTTCTGTCCTGGGAAAGATTCCTGTCAACCTTGAAAGTGTCTCCTGATTTATGACTGTAAGTGTGGAGTAAGTATGAACTTGTCTATAAGAATAGAAATTTATAAACCAGGGCTCAACTTTAAATATCACTTCCATTGAGCGCAGCAGCACAGAAGGCATCAGATAGAAGCAAGCTCTCTGGTAACATACACCAGGACTACAACAGCCTCGACTTTCGGTTCTGATGTGAGCTAAGTGAAACCAGGATGGTGGTAATTTTTTGGCTGTAGAAAGGAACACTGGGATCCTTGATGCGGATACCCAGATTATGCAGAATACCTCTTATTCAAAGTTATGCTGAATTTAATGTGTCTTGGAACTCGTGAATCCACAGAACTGACACTCCTCTGACATAGATTTACTGCATAAGTATCTGGAATCAGAACATGAGGAACAATGGAGAATGGGGCCAACTGTTTCAGAGACTCTTTGGACATGAAAGATGTGATTCTTATAGTCTTGCGTTCTGCACAGAGCAAGTAACTGAATGATTTCCTACTCTTTAGTGGCCTTCATTTAAACCAAGGAAACTAACCCACTTTGGGGAGAAGCTGTAAGAAGAGTAAGAGCAGTTAAATGAGAGAAGAGAACTGATCCTGAGGAGGCCAAAGAAAAAAAACACAGCCAGAGGAACATGAAGATAGCTTCTGTACGAGCATAAGGCGTGTGGTCAAAACGCTGTAGGATCAGGCCAATCTGGTACCTGGCAGAGCTTCCAGAAAAGCAAAGAAAAGAGTGAGGAGAGTATCTAGGGACAAGAGAAAGCATTGCAGGTATGACCTTGTCACTTGTCTGCCCAGCTCTGCTTAAAGTCCTCAACATGGCCCCTATTTTTATTCCACAAGCAAATATGCTTCCAGAAATCTATTGCTAAAGAGCATACAAACATAAGAGTCCAGGGGAATGGGAGGGTTCAGTATCTAAGGAAATCCAACAAAGAAATTATCAGATGACTCAAATTTTTCTCAGTATTATGAAGATACCCTCAAACAGTCCTGATGCAAGTGTCACTCTTGTTCAAGGTGCTATATGGTATGAAATGAGACACACACACACACACACACACACAGAGCCTGGCTCCAAGATGGCCAAGTGTCCCCCAAATTTTGCCGGAACCACAAAAATGTAGAAACTTCTATTAAGCATGATGATGGTGCCATGGCTGTAGAAGAAAATAGTCCACAATAATAAAGTTTTAAAATGTGCCTTTAAAGGCACTTTTATGCAGCTTTAGGGTAAAGACCCTACTCTTCTGAGTGTCCTAGGCTGGCCCAGTCACTATTAAGATGATCATCCTGGTTGTTCTTTTGTTGTTCAGTCACCACGTCATGTCTGACTCTTCACAACCTTATGGACTGCAGCACTCCAGGCTTCCCTGTCCTTCACTATCTTCCAGAGTTTGCCCAAGTTCATGTCCATTGAATCCGTGATGCCATCATAGTTATTAATGGTGATCATCATAGTTATTAACCATTTATTTAATGATAGCTGCATAATTTTTAAACTCAACACCTGATCAAAATGTGCTGATTGTTTTAACCGTTAATACTGTCCTTTTAACTTTTTTCTCAGATAGTAAGGAATCTGCCTGGGTTCAATCCCTGGGTGGGGAAAATCCCCTGGAGAAGGGAATGGCTTTCCACTCCAGTATTCTTGCCTGGAGAATTCCATGGACAGAGGAGTGTGGTGGGCTACAGTCTATGGGGTCACAAAGAGTCAGACACGACTGAGCAACTTTCACCTCATTTTAACTTTTTTCTTTGAATTTAGATATTTACCAAAAGATGCATAAGACTTGGGGGATTTCTGGAGAAATCAAACTCCTCCATGAAAGCACAAACAAAGCAGCTGAGAGGACTAACCACGTGACTTGTATGTCTTCATTCATCAGACATTTATGGGGCTGCTGCTCCGTACCAGGCTTGTGCAGCACTGGAGATATCGCCATGCACGACATCCCGGCGCTTATATGCCAGTGGGGAAAGGCAGGTGTATTCATTTCTTATGACTGCTGCAACAAGTTATTACAAACTGGGAGCTTTAGAGCAGCAAAACTGTATTCTCACAGTTCTGGGGACGAGGAGTCCAAAACCCAGATGTCAACCGGCAGCTCACCCTGTGAAGGCTCTGATTATTACTATCACCTAATTTTTTAAACGGGGCTTCCCTAGTGGCTCAGACGGTAAAGAATCTGCCAGCAATGCAGGAGACCCAGGTTTGATCCCTGGGTTGGGAAGATCCCCTGGAGAAGGAAATGACAACCCACTCCAGTATTCTTGCCTGAGAAACACCACGGGCAGAGGGGCTAGATATAGTCTTACCATACAAACCCAGTTTACAATTCCTTCAGAAAATAAGTTACATGTATACATTACACTCTTTTTTTTTTTTTTTAATCTAAAGCCATTTCTGCTAAAACTTGAAGAGAAAAGCAGCATTTCAATTTACTTTTGTTCTCAATACAGTCACCATTAAAAAATGGAAAACTTAGTTTTCCCTAAGCACATGCAGGGGACTTCCCAGGTGACTCAATGCCAAGCAGGAGATGCTGGTTCCATCCCTGGGTTGGGAAGATCCCTGGAGAACGAAATGGCAACCCACTCCAGTACTCTTGCCTGGGGAATCCCATGGACAGAGGAGCCTGAGGGCTACGGTCCACGGGGTCGCAAAGAGTCGGACACGACTGAGCGACTAAACAGCAATGGCAACACATGTACAGATCATTGTTGTTGCAAAAAAAAAGTCACTCTCTTTTCCTAGGTCTAAATGTTTAGGGAAACTTGCTAGTATATCCACTCCCTCCTTTTTTTCACCAGAATTTCCTACTTCAATGGGAATGTTTAGGAAGAGCACGAGGAGCTAGATGTTTTCACATGAGACTTTAATAACACTGTACTTTGTATTTACATGCTATATCGTCTCGGTACGTCATAGCTCATTATCGTTTCAAATTTAGAAACCAGTATATGAAAGCACAAGTTTTAGAAGCAGCTCTCCCCTGCCCGACAGCAAGTTATTCATGCCAGGATTGGAACTCAATTACTGACACATGTGTTTGTAGTCCTACAACTTTCAAAGATCATTTTCATAACATAAAATGAAGTGTTCAGTAAGTAGGACATATCAATTATCAAACATTCCGTTTATTCAAAATAATGTTAAGAACCATGGCACTTTAATCATACAAATAACTATATTAAACCCCATGTGTGTTCAGTCACTTCAGTCGTGTCCAACTCTTTGGGACCCCATGGACTATAGCCTGCCAGGCTCCTCTGTCCTTGGGATTCTTCAGGCAAGAATACTGGAGTGGGTTGACATTTCCTTCTCCAGGGATCTTCCTGACCCAGGGATCGAACCTGTGTGTACTGCGTCTCCTGCATTGCAGGTGAATTCTTTACCACTGAGCTATCAGGGAAGCCCCATTAAACCTCATAGGCCTCCATTAATATGAATATAGATTAAAGATGTCATTCAATTAAAATTAATATTTAATATAGATTCATAAGTGTATATACATATATAATCTAATTAGCTCCACAAAGTGGAATGTATTTCAATCAAAAAGTCAGCACACATGTTAGCACACTTAAAAATGTGAACTACTGCTTTAAAAAATTTTCACCAACATGCAGTAATTCCAAAGGGCACAAATGCCGCTGGTCAGATTGCTATGTATGCTATCAAGTGTCTCCTCACTGGAATAAAAGCATCCACTGTCTGCTGATTTACTCAGGAACTAAGGTATCCAGTTCTCTAAGCAGTGCTCACTGTTGTTTTAATTCCAGCATCTTGAACACTCATATGTTGGGGAGATTCTGTAAGATCTGTCTCCAGGAAGCACAGGCTACCATGTGGGCATCATAAGGAATATTAGCAAGTGACTGAGTCAGCTTCTTGATTATTGTTTTCAAACACTGATGGGCAGCATTCAAATCTCTGTCAAACTGCTGTCCTTCAGTTTGTACAGCCAAATGACTGCAGATGTTTCTAAACTCAACACTGTCCTGAAGTGAAGAGCAAACACAAACAAGCAATTAGGTTACAGAGGACAGTTTTCACTCCCATCTTTTCTGATAACAGAATCTCAATTTTCTTCTCAGAGCATCATTTTCCTCCATTCTCAGCCCACATAGTTTGACCAAAGCTAACCCTACTCCACAACTCCAGGGGCAAGGTCAATCAGAGCACATCATCCCTCAGCCACTTCGATTGACCAGGGATGGGCAGATGACCTAAGATGGATCAGCAAGCCACAGTCCCAGGAGATTGCTCAACTGGGAAAGAGAATTTCTATTTAACTGGAGCTGTTGGAAAACATCTTGCTACCATAAGGAGAGAATTCAAATGAAAATAAAGCCAACACATTAAAAAAAAAAAGTAGAAACAAGAGATTAAAAGAGACTGACTTCAATTACATTTTCTGAGCATGTCAATATATCTGTGCTTGGACAATAAATCCCAGGATTTTTTAGCTATCTGAATCAATAAATATTTCTTTCTACTTAAGCCATTTGGAGTTGAATTTCTCATGTGTGCTAAGTTGCTTTAGTCATGTCCAACTCTTTGCAACTCTCTGGACTGTAGCCTGCCAGGCTCCTCTGTCCATGGGATTCTCCAGGCAAGAATACTGGAGTGAATTTCTCTTATTTGTTCTTAAAAGAGCTTTGATGAATACACAGATAGACTCTGTTCCTTTTATTCCACAATTACTATCTTCAAGATTCCAAAAACAGGATTTGGTATTTAATGAACATGGTCCCAAGAAATATTTGATGCAAATCTAGAAAGAGTTCACAAGTAGTTTTAAAGAATGAACTAATTAAATAGATCTTTAATTTTCAAATATTTCACATTCTAAAATCCATTGCATGTAAACGGTACACGGAAATTATTCCCCATCAGAGATAATGTTGACTATATGTTTTATTTTAAATACAGTTGACTCAAACAGCACAAGATTGAACTGCACAGATACATTTATATGCAGATTTTTTCCAATAAATATGAACTACAGTACTAGAGGTTCAGACAGTAAAAGTCTGCCTGTAATGCAGGAGACCCACATTCGACCCTGGGTCAGAAAGGGCCTCTGGAGAAGGGAATGGCTACCCACTCTAGTATTCTTGCCTGGAGAATTCCATGGACAGAGAAGCCTGGCAGGCCACAGTCCATGGGGTTGCCATGGCTGAGCGACTAACACTTTCACACTATCCATAGTTAGTTGAACCCATGGATTTGGAACCCTGGAGCTGGAGGGCCAGCTATAAAATTATACACAGATTTCTGACTGCTTGGAGGGCGAGCACCTCTAACCCTATCCTTCAAGACTCAAATGTACATGAAAACGACTCCGCCCAGACTTCTGGTTCTGTCACTTGGCACATACAGTTTCCCTATACGGTCTTGCTACTAAATTCTAAGCAGTAGAACAAACATCCTTTCTGAGCTTGCAAGGGAGTAATGGAAACTTCCAAGGGCCAATTATAAAAGAAAGGCAAATTACTTTAGCTGCGTGCCAATACCTATCAAGAAGAGAAAGTTGGTCTCTCTTGAGCTGGGTTTGGGGTAGAAGGTAAAGTTGTCCTTATGAATGTGCAACGGCAGACCTGTACACACAGTAGTTCCCGTTTGGAGTTGCCCTCTATACCATATACATGTTCGTAGAGCACTCATGCCAAGAAGTTAATTTAAAAATTGGAACTGGTCTGAAATATCCATGGACACACGGCAAAAGCAAACAAAAGCCTATTCCACAGAAACCTGTTCACAACCCATGCCCCACAATAGTACTGCCAGAAAATCTATTGAAGACAAACTTAGAATATGAAATTTAAAGTACAGTCCACCCTGATATAGTATATATAATGCAGGGCAGAATTAGACTCCAAGAATTTCAGGTATAAATTACAAAATATATGTATCACGGTTAAAGATATAAAAGAAAAAAGTCAGAAAAAACTCCCAAGAAAAAAACAAGGTTGAAAAAGAAACTAATCCCACTTCTGGAAATGACAACTATCACGACAAATTAAAAAACTCAATGGGAAACACATTAATAAACACAGCTGAGGAGAAGATTAGTAAAGTGGATGATAAGTTTGAGAAAATTATCCAGAATACAAAATAAAGACTTGGGAAATATGAGAAGTTAACTGACATAGACGACAGAATGACAAAGTATGACAAATACATTTTCAGGAGAGAGAAGAAAGAACGAGAGAGAAGCAGTGGTCAAAGAGAATAATGGATAAAAATTATCCCAAATTGATTCAAAATGTGAATCCTAAGATTCGGGAAACAAAACAAGCTTTGAGCAGAAAAAGGTAAATGAGATGCAAATCTAAACTCATTAAGGTAAAACTGCTCTTAAAAGCAACCATATAGGAAAAAGATGGCACTCAGTCTGGATAACCAAACAGCTAAGTTCCAGCCAACTTCTAAGCCACAGCAATTGAAGATAACAAATCTTCAAATAACTGTCCACCAAGATTTTTTTTTAATTCCACTGAACTACCATTTAAATCTCAAGGCAAAATAAACGTGCATTCATTTCAAAGCACAAAAGGAATTATCACAGTAGACATTCACTGTCAGGTCTTCTTAAAGATATAATTCAGAAAGAGGAAATTCAGAGAAAGAGATGTAAGGCGCAACAGTGAACAAAGAAACTTACAAACACAGCATAAATCTAAAGATTTGGTTAATCAAAACAAAAATTTTAACAACTTGGGTTTCACGAAAGCAAGACGGTTGTAAAACACTGAGGTGCAGTCCCATGTAGGACGCGGTGGCGTTCTAAGGCATTGCATCATTGAAGACAAAAGTGGCAAAGGTGATCAGTTTTAGGCTTGTTAAGTATGCCTGTGAGAAATGTAAGGATCATTGTTAAAAGGAGAGAAATACGAGGCCAGAAAAGTGGTGCCACGCAGGATGGAGCAGTAGTGTTCAGATGCCCCTTCCCAGACCGAGTAAAGCATCCCAGGCTTTGAGGCCCCTTTCCTGTGGCTGCAGCAGACTTCGACCATGTCCAGAAGATAACAGTGCTGGAGTTTCTGTCCATGGGGAACCTTCTGTGGTATACAAATTTTTTTCAAGTATAGAAATAGGACATAATATTTCAGAGTCAGCAGAGGGAAAAGATATATCGAAACTTTATTGATCCTACTGATAGAAGGTAAAAACGGAGAAATAAAGGATTCAAACATAAAGCAAGATGAATAGAAACTAAAATGTGGCACAAATAAACCTATCTACAAAACAGAAGCAGACTCAGACGTAGGGAAGAGACTCGTGGCTGCCAGGGTTGTGGGCGGCAGGGTAGAATGATGGTCTGGGGGTTTGGGGTTGGTAGACGCAAACCATTATATATAGGATGGATAAACAACAAGGTCCTACTGTAGAGCTCAGGGAACTGCATTCAACATCCTGTGATAAACCATAATGGAAAAGAATATAGAAAAGAATGTATATATGTGTAAAATGGAGTCGTTTTGCTGTACAGCAGAGATTGGCGCAACACAGCAAATCACCTATACTCCAAATGAAAAAGCACCAAATAAGTCACTTTTTGAAATACAGTGGTTCCCAGGTTGGATATTCAAATTTTATCTGAATGCTACAAGCAAAACATTTAAAACTAAAAACATCCAAGATTGAAAGGGATACTAAATATATATCAAGCAAAGTAAAAATAAATCCGGAAAAATCATTTTTAGGGATAAAATAAACTGCAACATGGACTATTGCCCAAGAAGACAGTTTTGTACTTGTGTGTGTCTAATATGATAACCTCACCTTACACTCAATCCACAGACATAAAGACTAATTTTAACTCATCTTTCTCAGAAACTGATCAGACAACAGGACAATCAGCCTAGAGAGAAAAGACTGAAAATCTTTTCTAATCATAAGCTTGGTCTAATGGAGACAAGCAAATATATGTTATTCTCAAACATCTATGGATTACCTATGAAAGATGAAAGTGAAAGTCGCTCAGTTGTGTCCGACTCTTTGAGACCCCATGGACTATACAGTCCATGGAATTCTCCAGGCCAGAAGACTGGAGTGGGTGAAAGTGAAGTCGCTCAGTCGTGCCCAGCTCTTTGCGACCCCATGGATAGTAGCCTGCTTCAAGCTCCTCCATCCATGGGATTTTCAGGGCAAGAGTACTGGAGTGGGTTGCCATTTCCTTCTCCAGGGAATCTTCCCAACCCAGGGATCGAACCCAGGTCTCTCACATTGTAGACAGACGCTTTACCATCTGAGCCACCATCTGAGGTACTGGAGTGGGTAGCCTTTCTCTTCTCCAAGGGATCTTCCCAATCCAGGAATTGAACCAGGGTTTCCTGCATTGCAGGCAGATTCTTTACCAACTGAGCTATGAGAGAAGCCCTATGACTTTATGGTAATGCCACAAAAAAAAAAATCTCAATTAATATCAAAGGTTATATCATTCAAATCAGAAAGGAAAAAAATGAGAAACCAATAATATAGATAACCTTCCCCAAACAAGTATGACTTAAAAATCCACTTCTAAATAACTCATGGGTCAGTGAAAAAAATAATTGAAACTTTAAAATGCTGTATTTGTTGTTGTTCTTCAGTTGCTAAGTCCTGTCCAATTCTTTGCAACGCCATGCACTTCAGCATGCCAGGCTTCCCTGTCCTTCACTGTCTCCCAGAGTCTTGCACAAACTCACGTGCATTGAGTCGGTGATGCCAACCAACCATCTCATCCTCTGTTGCCCACTTCTCCTCTTGCCCTCAATTTTTCCCAGCATCAGAGTCTTTTCCATTGAATTGGCTCTTCACATCGATGGCCAAAATATTGAAGCTTCAGCATCAATCTTTCCAATGAATATTCAGGGTTGATTTCCTTTAGGATTGACTGGTTTGATCTCCTTGCTGTCCAAGGGACTCTCAGGAGTCTTCTCCAGCACCACAGTTCAAAACATCAAGTCTTGGGCCTTCAGCCTCCTTTATAGTTCTGCTCTCACATCTGTACATGATTATTGGAAAAACCATAGTTTTGACTAGATGGACCTTTGTTGGTAAAGTGATGTCTCTGTTTCTTAATGTGCAATCTAGGTTGGTCATAGCTTTTCTTCCAAGGAGCAAGTGTCTTCTAATTTCATGGCTGCAGTCACCATCCGCAGTGATTTTGGAGCCAAAGAAAATAGTCTGTCACTGTTTCCATTGTTTCCCCATTTATTTGTCATGAAGTGATGGGACCAAATGCCATGATCTTAGTTTCTTGAATGTTGAGTGTTAAGCCAGCTTTTTCACTCTGCTCTTTCACCTTCATCAAGAGGCAGTTTAGTTCCTCATTGCTTCCTGCCATTATAGTGGTATCATCTGCGTATCTGAGGTTGTTGATATTTCTTCTGGCAATCTTGATTCCAGCTTGTGAGTCATCTAGCCCAGCAATTAGCATGATGTACTCTACATAAAAGTTAAATAAGCAGGTTGATAATATATAGCCTTGATTTACTCCTTTTCATACTGAACAATTATGGAAATAACATATTACAATTTGTGGGATGTAGCTCTGATGATAAAAGCATAGACTTAAATGCTTACAGAAGTAAAGAATAACCACTTAACCAATGAAAATCCATGAGCTATGCATTCAAGGCAATAACTTAAGAGAAACAGATAATGAAAAAAAAAAAAACCTAAAAGTTGAACAAAGTTTGACAAGGAGCTAGTTTTTTTTTTTTTTCCCCTAATTCTGTGTGAAAAGGGAAGCTATTCTTCTCCCTAATAAAAACTCTTTCTGTTGGGTGAGAAGAACCTGGGTTTCTGGCAAAGTGTTTACTAGAAAACATTCTCCAAGAAACAAAACAAACGTCCATTCATTCCATTCAGCAGACAACAGCAGCAGGACTCCGTGTGGGCTAACACAGCATAGTCACCTTCAGGAGTATTCACAGGTTACCACCCTTCTAGAATGCTTTTCTCCTTAAAGCATTCTTGTTTCCCTGCCTTTGTGTGTTGCTTATTTATTTTCTGCTCAGAAGGTATTAAGGGGCCCTGTAGATAATCTGTCCCACAGGTTTTGGAGTAACCTATATTGCTGGAGCATGTTGCTTGGAAATGAGAAAGCAGAGGGAAAAAATGACTCTGGACTGCTTTCCCAAGATCCACATCAAGGGAAATTGTCCAGTTGCTTTATAGAAGTAATCCAACTCTAAGTACAAAGTGGAAGGATCAAAGACAACATGCAAAAGGAAATTTAAAATAAAAGGAACCACCAAAATGTGTGCTGACGTGTGCCTATTACCCAGTCTGCAAAGGCATTCATCACCCAGAGAAGATTAAAATGCCTTTAAAAACATATTTGTAGGCTGAAAATCTGAAGCCAATTTCACATTTACTGTAAAGAATCAAAGAAGGCATCTTTAGGGAAAATTATACATACAATAAAATTCCACTGCTGAGCTATACTGGTCCCTGAGGCCCTAGGTAAACTTCAGATCTCTGGCGAGCTTTGCAAAGTCTCTTTATTTTACTATTTTAGTACAGTATTTCCATTTAATCCTTTCTCAAATATATTAACAGTCAAAGAAAACAAATTAATAGGAATAGGCTTTCCATGGGACTCTTAAGCCAAGGAAGGGAAAAATAAAACAGGTGGTTGCTTCCCTTCCTTTCTGGAAGGTCTGAAGGCCAACTATGGATCCAACAACCATGACCTCCAACCCAACCTCTCCTGCAGAAGGCAGGGGCACCAGTGACAGCCTTAAAGAAACAGCATATAAAATGGCACATGGGTTTTCAGTAGAAACTCACATGATCAATATCGGTGATGATTTCACTTATGGTGCTTTCCACTCAATGACAGAATGCATCCTCCCAGCAGCTTTTATTTAGCAAGTCCCAGATGCTTCCAGAAATGACGTAATATCCTACACGGTGCTTTGAGTGCTTTGCCAGAATTAGAACACGATGGTGGCTGAGCAATCAAAAAGCAGGTTTTGGAACATCTAAAGCCTTGTGTAATCTCAGATTTTGGATATGAAATGTATTGATTGCTACAGTGGTCCAAATCGATGGCCAGCACTTACATTTTAAAATGAGTTGAGATAATCTCTCATGACTTAACTAATCTACTGGGACAATGGCCTCAGTCTGTTTGCCTGTTAATAAATCTGTTAAATTTATTTCAAATGTGTACCTAGCCTCTAATACATGACTTATTACTACACTGGATAAAAGGCAATAAGACACGGCACTTGACCTCTAAAGAGCTTATAACTTAGTAGAAGGAATCACACACATACGGCATATCTCCCAGTGTCCAATGAAATGTGATGAGTGAGGGATATGGTAAAAAAAAAAAAAAACAAAAAACACATAAAAACCCAGTCCTACAGAAGAACAGACATTTATAGACTCATGGTCTAAACATTGTACACAGTTCATTCTGTGGGGAAATGCTTTCAATAGCATAGCTGATGTGTGATTGCCCAAAATTTGCAAGATGCGCAAGACGAAAAAGCTATGAAGATTGTCTGAACAAAAATGTGAATGTACTTAACACTACCCTTAAAACAGTAAATTTCGCTTTGTTTTTTTTTTCTTCCTACTACAATTAAAAAAAAAATAGTAGTTGAGACTATCAGGTTACTGCCAGCCTTTGTAGAAGGGAGTGGAAATTTGGATGAGGTATCAGCGAAATGGTAGGTGAGAAGGACTGCACAGTTGCTATAAGAGAGATGGTGTTGGGGAAAGCAGTATTTGACTCATAGAGGAAAGAGATGGCCCAGAATTAGAATGAATGATACTGTTACTGAAAGGTGTGTGGTCTGGCTGCTTACTGCTCAAAAGCCAATAAACAGGCCAGACTGGTGGGAAGGAAAGTCTGCTTTATTTCAGAGGCCGGCAACTGGGGTGGGGAGGGTGGCAGACATCTGGAAGGTCGACTCCCCCTCCGCCACCCCTCCGCATTGGCAACCAGCGTGCAGCTTTTATAGATAGAAGTGGGGAGGGGGCTACATGCAGGAACAGCACAGTCAGCTCTGACAGTCATCTTCAAATTGGTCATCAGGGGTCTGACCAGCATTATGTTGGTTATCTAGGTACAGTTATTCTTCAGTTCCAGGGTCCACTTGTTTCCATTTTTTGCAGTCAGTTCTCGGAATTGTGGCAGCTCATGTCCTGAGTACAGTCTAGTCATCATGTAGTTAACTTGTCCACCTCGTGTTTTAGTATCTATGAGACAGCTCACAGGATATGGCTCAGAATATTATCTATAGCCCTTGAGAAAGAACTAAAGGTCCTTGACTATTGTTAATAACTACATTATTATCATTTAGTCTCCTTTGACTTTTTTCTTTTTTTTTTTTTTTGACTCTTTTTTCTTTGTTTCCATGTTTCTCATTTCTCTGATTAAATTTATTCTTTGACTAAAATTTTCCATAGACAAAAGGCAAACATAGGTCAGGGGCCGGTGGGGGGTGGAGGCAAGGACCGTAGTGTCCTGCTCAGTTTCAATAGCAGCGAAAACCTGGAGCCAAGTCGGGCCTGGGACTGGGAGGAGATCAGTCTGAAAAAACAACAGAGCATCATGTTACCTATTCAGAATAAGCTGGTGCAGAAAGCCTTGAATGCCAGTCAAGTCCCTGGAACTTCTGAGCATGGCAAACCAGCATTTGAAGAACACTGGTCAAGCCTATGAGCCTGAGCACCTATTAGGCGCCAGGCTCCAAGTGAGGCTCCTTATACGCCATATTTCACTCAGCCCTCACAATCATCCAGGAATTAGAGATGAAAAGAAATGCTGCTTGGAGAAATTAAATGACATCCCTAAATCACACAGCAAGTAAGTGGCAGAGCTGAAATTTACCTCTCTCTCAAAACTCAAGTGTTCATCAAAGACTCACCCCACATCAGAGCCTGGGCCAGATGCCAGGGCGACAGAGAGCAGAGCTCGCCATCCAGTGCTGGAGACGGACCAGTGAATGGGAGGGGCAGAGCTGCAGATGCCACTGTGGGGTGAACAGGGACACCGTGGAAGCCAGCTAAGAGCGCCCAACTAGCTTTAAGGGAGGAACAAAAATGTCTCCTTGTGAACTGTTACATGTTTCTTTTCTGGCTATATTCATGCTGTTTTTCTTAAGGTTAACTAAGCGTTACGAAGCTCAAATTGGCGGTGCTCATATCCAAACTGAAGACTGTCCCGTTGGTCCTGCCCTCTTCTCTGCAACATATTTGAGACGGCTTGGTTATCTGGAAAGGATTCAAGGCATGGAAGCTTCCACGGCCCATGTAAAGCCAACTCCTAGCTAATCAGAGACCTCCTGGCCAGAGCTCTCCCTTCCTCTGCTCTGTTCTCTCCCACCCAGTGTCAGGGAGGTCTCTTACAAAATCCACCCCACGTGTGCTTCTCTGCATCATACACTGTGTTTATTAAGAATGCACACGTCTGGAACCTTTGAACAACTGAAAATGCACCTGCAAAGTCCAGAAAGGGAAGAAAAGCTAAGCTCCTTTTTAGCTTTTTACTGAAAATAAACACTCCCATCAAAACCAAAGGCTTGAAAGCAAAAAGAATCTGGCAACAGGAGTCAGTTTCAAAGCTTGTTTTCTGAAACCAACACCAATGGATAATAAAGTCAAAAATAAAAAATGACTTTATAGGTTCTATAATACAGATAACTTTTAAACAATACACGAAGGTTTTTTTACCCCCCCCCCCACCACATCACCTTCAAAATCATGTCTAGATCTTCATAAACTATAAATCAATTCATATTCCCTTCACCTCTGGCTTTAAGATAAGTTAGTTCTTTCCAAAACAGTCCTGTCTTGAGCTACTTGCTCTTATAATGGTCTCCACAAGCTTGTTTCTTCTCACATTCTCCCTCCCACTCTCCCCAATGCCTAGCATCTTCTGCAAAGAGTATTAATGAAAGAGCTTCTCCCCAGCTCTCTGTGATAAGGCCTGACCTTAGTGAACTTTGACCTGGACAGCCGACCACTCTCCACTAAAGCTGCCCAGGGGCTGGCCCTACAGGGGAACACGGACCCCTCCCCTGGACCCATCAGAGTACTCCACATTGGATACGCATGTAAAATGGGACTGTCGTTTCTCTATTTTAGAGGGATGTTATGAAAACCACACTATCAGGAACAGTATACTACAAATTGCCCCAGCTGCTCCTCGTTCATTGGTATCTGGCTTTAAACCACAAATTCACAGGGCCCAGAACAGTCACCAGTTGCCTAAACTCAAGGTCAATCTCAAGTAGATACGAACTGCGTATTAATAAAACACCCAATGAAGAACCACGGTATCTGCCAGTCACCATAAAAAGTCTATCGTCCACAGGAAATTAAACATTTTTACTTGTGGTGTACCCAGTGTAAACGCTCACAAGTGACTATGGTTCCTTATGCATTTGCTTTGGGTACAGTACCATTTTCATTAGGAAAGTCCAGTGAAAAGCACTTTGTGATGGATACAAGCACTTGATTCAAGTGTGCTCACAAGGCAAACCCCAAAATCGTAAAATGAAGCACAGCCGCATTTCCACACGACATTACACATTTAAGTATTTAGTTTTGTTTTAGGGCCATCTTGCAATATCTTTCCCCAAATGTTGATTTCGGAAAGATTTTACATCCTGGTTTTCACATCATTCACCTTATAAGGAAAGACAAAGCCACAACAAAGCTACTTCTAGGGCTGCTACTGAGCCTTTCCTGACATAGACATGCAATTTTGTCCCAAATAAAGAGCACTCCCCTGGCCATGGCTACTAATAATATAACCATGAGAATTTACTTATTCAATTGGAATATTAGAAATTTGTAAAGACGCCATTCTCAAATTTGCAGAAACTGGCTTTATTAACCAATATTTACAGGGGAAAAAAGCATTCATCATCAATGTCTTCCTCTGAGTAACTCAATATTCACACAGAATTTGCAAAGAGCCTTAGCAATTACTGTGAAGCCAAAGCCAACGGTTTTACAACCACTACTCTTGCTCTGTGGAATGAGAAAACCAGCTCAAACCACTGAACGTGATGAAATTATTGGTACCAGAATTAGTTGAATTCATAGGCAAGTTGAGCTCATAGGCAAGTGAGCAAAGGCAGGCAGGGAAGTTTTTCTGCCTCCAAAAGCTGGCATCAACCATAGTTTCCATGAAACTTGCTTCAGAACAGAACTCTTGGAAACCATAAATGTCTTCAACTATCAAAGGAAGATAGACAAAACTCAATTAGAGTGATTTCATGATTGGCTGAGTTAACGGTCTCTATGGGTTGGTCACTTTTAGCAGTTTTTAAAATCCTAGACTGGCTTCCTTCTGGTGCTCCACACATTTCTATGCTCCCTTTGGATGGACAGGATTAAAGCCTCTTTGCTAGTATTACTAGTTTGATAATGATTTCCCACAATTCTCTGGGCTTTTTGTCACTATGTAAGGTAACCATGAGAACTTCCCTAGTGGCTCAGTGGTAAAGAATCCTTCTGCAATGCAGGAAACACAGGTTCGATCCCTGGTCTGGGAAGATCCCCTGGAGAAGGAAACGGCAGCCTGCTCTAGTATTCTCTCCTGGAAAATCTTACAGACAGAGGAGCCTGGTGGGCTACAGTCCATGGGGTTCCAAAGAGTCAGACACGACTTAGTGACCAAACAACAACAAAGGTGACCATGATTTAAGGAGACACAAGTCATTCAGTGTTATGGACTGAACTGTATTTCACCAAAATTCATGTGTTGAAAAACTAACTTGCAGTTTGACTCTATTCAGAGATAAGATCTTTAGGAAGATAATTAAAGTTAAACTAGGCCATACCCCTTCTCCAGTAGGATTAGTGTCCTTACAAGGATAGGAAGAGACATACGAGATATCTTGCCCTGCGCCCAGAGGAAAGACCACACGATGACACAGTGAGAAGGTGGCCATCTACAAGCCAGGAAGAGAAACGTCCCTGAAACCAAACTTGCTCTTAAACTTCCCAACCTCCAGAACAGTGAGAAAATAAATGGCTATAGTTTAAGCCACCCAGTTTGTGGCATTTTGTTATGGCAACCCAAGCTAAGATACTTAGTTACAGCCTGACTGTTGTGACCCAAGCTGTGTGCAGATGCACGGCAGGTACGACCATGCCCTCTCAACTGTGCACACTCATGTACTTGATTTCTGTGTGATGTTCACCACACCCCCATGAGCTAGCACTGTGAAAAGAAAGTGAGAGTGAAGTCACTCAGTCATGTCCAACTCTTTGCGACCCCACGGACTGCCTACCAGGCTCCTCCATCCATGGGATTTTCCAGGCAAGAATACTGGAGTGGGTTGCCATTTCCTTCTTCAGGAGATCTTCCTGACCCAGGGATTGAAGCTGGTCTCTCGAATTGCAGGCACACACTTCATCATCTGAGCCACCAGGGAAGTCCAGCACTGTGACTGGTATCAATCGAAAGAGTCAGACAAAGCCACGTTTGAATCATGGGCTACCACTTCTTGAGCAAAGCTCTAAATTCCTCTGAGCCTCAGTTTCCTCCCATAGTAAATTTTTTTTTTCCATAGTAAATTTTTATTAAACTGGTTAACTCCATCTTCTCCACCAAATTTAACAAGACTCAGTTTTGTTAAGCATTTTTTCATCCACCATGAAAAGACTCACTTAATGTTTTGTTTTGTTTTTTCACATGAGTTTGATGATTTCTTCCCTGGTCTCTCAGCAGTAAAGAATCCACCTGCCAATGCAGGAGATGTAGGTTCGCTCCCTGGATCGGGAGAATCCCCCCAGAGGAGGAAATGGCAACCCACTCCAGTATTCTTGCCTGGAGAATCCCATGGACAGAGGAGCCTGTTGGACTATACAGTCCATGGGGTTGCAAAGAGTTGGACATGACTTAGTGACTAAACAACAACAACAAAATACTCAAAAGGAATATGAAGTGCTGGCTTCTCTAAGAAAAGAGTAAACTACTATAAGGATATGTATTATTATTGTGGTGCGGGTTTCTCTCCTTTCATGCCTGGAAATTTCAGTCCCTTAATTCTGGTGGTTTGATAGGCGAGTCACCCGGTGGTCACACCTCTCAGTCAGTCATTGGCCATGGACTAATGCTGACCTCTGGAAAGTCACTTCCTAGAAATGTCTTTGGGTCATTCTAACTGTTTTTGTCAACAACCTCAGAAAAGTAAATACAGAGTTTATAAGTCAGATCCATCAATATCAAGAATGAAATACAATAATCAATAGTCAATAAAGACTACTAAAGAAGATTGAGGCATCAGTCTGTCAATAATAACACTAGTAAAAGTTCAAAAGTATCGCAGTTTACCATGAGCAGCCAGTAGCTAAGACTTTATATGCATTATCTCAATAACCTTCATAGGTCAAATACCACTGTTCCCACTTTACAGGTGAGGAGACTGAAGCACAAGAAGGCTAAATGACTTAGCCAAGAGTCTACAGCAGGAAGCAGCAGAGCAGATCTGAAATGCTCCATGGGACCAGATCACTGTGCTGTTCATCCTCTTCCTCTCTGTGGCAAGTAACACTGTGGGATGGATCTGACGTTGGGGAAATTTCCACACACTTTTAAGTGACACACAAGTGTTGTTTCCTTCAGCACAAATCCTCCTGAAGCCATTCTGGTGTACAGAATCAACCTGCATGGTCTTAATTTAAAAATATAGAAGACAGGCATCCAAATCACTTGAGTCAACACTAGTAATGATGATGCCAAGTCTGTATAACCAGCCCCCCCGGAAAGACAGACTGCTATGTCCTTGAGTCTAAGTGCTTTGTAATCGTTACCCTACAATCCAAACTGAGATACTGCCTTCTCTCCTAACAATAAACCAAGCAAGATGCTAGCCAGGAGACAAATCATCCAGAGAAACCACTTCTCTCTCTTCTGAAAGCACTGGCTGTTCTCAGGAGCCCTGAAACTCATTATTCCCCTGAATGTGAACAGCAGAGTCCAGTTTGCAAGCAAGTTGAGATCCCTTGTTCCTAATGAGGACTCTGGATGCCTCTAAAAACACTGGCAGCATGAACCCAGAAGTCTGCATGTTTGCTTGCGATGGAGAAGAAAGGGACCAGGACTCCAGGGGCTGGGTGAGTGAGGGAAGATTTGAGCATATTTATGGATCAAGAGAACTGGCAGAGGGAATGCATTGGAAAATACAACGTGAGAGGAGAGAATTGAAAGAAAAAACTCCAGGGGTAGAGGAAAGATTTGCTCCAGCACTTAAGAGAAAGAATTTATTTGGGGGGTGGGCAAGGGTGGGAATCACACAGTTTTTCTTTATTAGAGGCAAAAAAGAAGATAATTGGAAATGAAATCTTTTAGGTAAAATGAAAGATATTTGTGTCAGATGGCCTCAATTTTCTCAGAAAAGGAGTGAGAGGGCTGGGGTTTGGATGAAGAAAGTTTGCAGAGAATAGAAAATGTTTAGGACAAAAAGTCAAGTAGAGAGGGTTAAAAGGATTACCAAGTAGAAGTGGCAGCTGTGTTAACCTCAAGTGGCATGAGCTGTAGTCCAGAGCAGAGGGTGGCCTTGCTGTTAAGCCGGGTCAGGTCCTCCGACAATGGTTTCTGGCCTGACCTTGCCTCTGTGATTTATCAGGGTCCTCACTTCAGTCATTTCAACAGCTGCCTTTTTGCCTGCAAGATAATCCAAGGTCCTCAGCGTGACCCAGAGGCCTTTTGCATCTGACCCCTAACTCTCCAGCAACCTTTTTTTTTTTTTTTGCCTTCTGCCATACTGAACTAATTTTAGTTCCCCCAAAGCCCTAGGTCCTTTCATTGCTTCTGGGCCTGAAACCCCACAGCTCCTCAGAAATGTTTTTTCCCTTTAATGCTTGGAGAGTAAACATTCTTTAAAAAAAAAAAAATAACAAAGCAACT
>NW_011494620.1:5863615-5881914 GCF_000754665.1 Bison bison bison | reverse complement strand
TCACCTCCTCCAAGAAGCCTTCCTGGATCACCTAATGTAAAACTGATCACTCAGCTTTTCCTTTTGTCAACCCACCTGTGCCCTGTATAGGTTCCTGGCATGATAGAGTACTTCATGTTTCATTAATTCTAAGATGCATGTTTTTTCACATTTCAAAAATCTCTGAAGTGAGGATATGTCTTATATTTGATAGTGTGTCGCAGTTTAATTGGTAGGGTTTTTATTATTATTATTGTTATTTCTCAGTGGTACCAAAAAGGTGCATCTTACCTCAAGAGCATTGGTGAAATGCAGCTTCGTTTTTAAAAACTTTTTAGAATGAAGCAGTGATTTGCATATGGAGGTGATCTCGTTTTCCCTCCCAGCACACACACTTCAGCAATATTTGGTTCTGTCCACTGGTGGGGAGGGTATGCTGCTGGCATCTACTGGGTAGAGGCAGAGAATGCCCAGGACACCCCCCCCTCCACCCCCATACACACATACAAAGAATCATCCTGTCCAAAACGTTACCAGTGTGAAAGTTGAGAAACCCTAGTCTAGGGTGACAATATTTATTCGGGTATATGCTATGCTTTATTATATTTGATTTTAAATCAATCTTCTAAGAGTATAAAGTTCAACCTAATGTATATCAATGTTTTCCAAACGTTGGCATGTAGAGCAAGAACATCAACTCTTGAAAAATGCCCTTTCTTCATCACCCCTCCCCCATGTCCCTCCACTAGACTCCCCAGAGAATGAATGAAGCAATATTAGGGATCAAAACTGGAAGGCCAGAGGGTCTAAAAGAGATCTGTGACCTTAAACAAATTAGGAGAGTTAACAGCAAGGCCAAGACTGGATTCCAGACCCCTAGATTTCCCCGCTCCCACGCAGCCTGGGAGGCAGGCCGCTCTGCTCTCTGCCTAAGTTGGCTAACACAGTTTGGTACCTTAAGAGGAAACCTGTGCCCTTCAAATATGAGCAGCGCGACTTAGCAGGAGTTTAGCCTGAGTATTCACGCTTCAACACCCAGCACCCACGCCACTCTGGTGCTACTTTATGAGAATTTAGGTTGACTCTGTAAGGCCCCCTGAGCAATTGGATTTATGCAAAAATAACTGCGATTCATAAGTGTGAAGGAACTTCAAATACATGTAGGTGATTTCGTCATACAAACGGCAGAGGGAACGGAATATGTGTATTTGAGGCTGTAGGGGAGCGGTTATTAATTTGGAAAGAGAGCAGGAGGAGCCGTCCTCCACTGCACGTGTGAAAAGGGCCTCGAACTGGAGCTGGAAGCTGATTCATGTGAGCGAGGGAGGCGTCCCAGAGGAAGGTTTTGGCAAAGCCTTTCGGTGTTTCCGTGCTGCAGTCAGGTGGGCCCCGATTGCCCACTCCCCCGAGCACCACCTTCCTCCTTCCCACTCCGAGGGCTGGATCACTGAGGGAGGCTCCACTCTGGATCCTGTGGCCCAGCCTCGTGTCCGCCAATCCCCTCTCCACCCGGAGCCGCCGCAGGGGGATGGATGCCGGAAGCCAGGCTCACCTTCAGGCGGATAGGGAAGGACCGCTCCTGCTGGAGGGGGCCCAGGAGCCTCTGTCTGCTCCACTCTGACCAGCTCCGAGGGCCAGCGCGCTGCACGTCGCCATCCGAGCCAGAGTGCAGGGCCCGCGGCCCCCGGGGAAGGGCAGCAGTTCCGCGCCCCCTTCGGCACCTAGCACAGCTTCCACCTCGGCGGAGCTCGCCTGCGTCCTCGGACCCCAGATTCCTGATCCCCCGGCTCCCGCCCTCCTCTTCGCGCCCTCTCCTGGGCCCTGCCAGCCCTGGGCCTGAACAACACGCTGGGGCGGTGGGCACGTGGTCTAGGTCATGCGGGCTCCCGGGGGCGCCCGGACGGTCCCCCGAGCCCTACTCCTGCTGCAGCAGCTAAAGGGTGTGCAGAGCCACCATCTGATGGCCGGTGGAAGCCTCTAAGGGCGCGGGGCAGGCCCTCGCCTCTGCCGCCTGCTCGTTGCGCTCCACCCGGGCAGGTGCAGCCGCGAGCGTATGGAGGCGGGGGCGCGTGGGGTCGCTAGGGTCATTTTCCCAGCCCGCCGCTCCTCCGCCTCCCGGCCTCTCGGCATGTGGGGCCGGCCCCACCTCGCGCCCGAGGTCAGCGACCCGCGCTGGCCCCAGCATTCGGTTCGAGTCCTAATGGGCTTGTTCTGACTCGAGACTGCCTGAAGTCCTGCTCCCCACCACCGTGCACTTGAAAACCGGCCAGATGCTGCGCGCTGGTTCCGCCTCCTCTCCAGGGCTTGGCTGGGACAACCTGCCGTTTTATGCGGAGGCATCTATCCAGGGATATCCTGCCCCCGTCTCCTTTGAAGAAGGCCTACCTGAGATCCTTTTGGGGCTGGGATTGGGGTGCACGAGTTAAAGACCCACCAGGAAACGAAAAGCGTGCAGGACCAGAGAAAAGCTCACGAAACCAAGACGGTGCGTGATCCCCCTCCCGCCCTTTCACAACCCTAGGGGAATTTTCAGGGACTTCGTGGAGTGGCCTTCAAGGCCCCTATCCCCAAACACAGAAGAAAGGGACTGTGTATCTTCTCAGGCCCCTTGTGCTGGGAGGGCCTGACTGCCAAGGGCAAAGTTGCCTCAGGGCGCAGCCAGGCCTGCTCGCATAGCAACTGGGGAAGCAAGGGCTTGGCACTGCCTAGATGAGGAGCCTCAATGTTTTTTTGTGAAACTCCCGAAGGACTTAGGCAGCAGAGTTTGGAGCTAAATCCTTTTACCAGCCATGAACCCGGGACAGCTGTACAAATAGTTGCTGGTTTTAATTAAACCTAACTTCAGCTACTTCCTTGACTTAGGAAAAAGGACTGGCAAATTTATGCTTTGATAAATTGGAAACTATTGGTGTGTGATTACACTTAAAAAAAAAAAAAAGACATTTGAAGGGACTGGTAGGGAGGACTGTCGCAGAGCAGAGTGGTTTCCACTCTTTTCTTGCATGGGAAACAGTTTAGAATCTAAATTTTAGATAACCCCACAACCAAGTAAAATGGGACAAGGGTGCAGGCTCATGGCAGACAAGTAGACCCTAGCAGACCCAAAGGATGGGGTTTCATTCTTCCTTTAGAAGGGAAAGTCCATCTTTGAGGCTGTGAAGTAAGATCCGGGGAGGCCCTTGTATGGGAAAGTTTCTCCAGGGAGTCCATTAGTCTAGAAGTGTGGTCATCAGAGATACAGGGAGGGATTGGGGGTCCTTGAAGGTCTCTTTAACTCTGGGATAATATGACCCCATATAATCCTCCCAACTCTCCAGTGAAGGTTCCTTCTCATTCTCAGTATTTTCTTCGCCTATGAAAACAAATCTGAATGCCAAGGTAAAGAAAACCTTTCTTAAACAAAAACAAGTATGTTCACACTAATTATAACTCAGTGAAAATGCATGTCTGTGCATTGACAGAGAGGAAATTACTTTAGAGGGAGGTAAATAGTTTAAAATTGATTAGATTCTCTTGAAGTTACTTAAGTTCACAATGAAAAAGAGAGAAATTCTTCTTTATGTTTTTTGTGTTTTTTTTTAATCCTCTAACATTGAACTACATTAGTTCCCAGAGACTAACTGGGAATAGCAAAAACTAACCCCTAATTTTCACAGAGCATGTCAGGTCTCCAGGGGTGCTCCTCTTTCCAGATACGCAAGAAATCCCACTGTTCCACTATCAAATGACTGACTGTGAAAGCTTCTTGACAGATGGAATTCCAGCCAACTGCAGAATTGAAATCACCCAGTGGAGACTGACCTGAGGCCCCACCGTTCAAGATACCAGGCTGACTCTGAGAGCCATAACACCAACGGAACTGCCAGAGCTAAGAGAGATGGGACCAGAAAACCATGGGCCTGGCATAGGATGATACATGAGGCTTCATGAGCTGCCGATGTTTTCTGGTATCCATTAGAGAGCACTGGATTATCTAGAAATTCAAAGCTTTGTCTGTCTTTGGAAAGGAAAAGGCCATGACACCTTTTCCTTTGCCATGACCTTGAAATGGCTGATGATATGAGGCCCCAACTGAGGAAAAGGATCCATAAACTATTGAGGTGAGTCCATAGCAGAGCAGATCTACCTTTGATCTAAAACACTTCCAAAGTTATATATGCTGGGCTACCAGACCAGGTAACTAATTACACAGTCCCTACTCACTGTTCAAACAAGTTAAGGCCACTGGACAATAAAAGTCACATCCAAAAGGATGAAGGACTGGACACCTGGTATTTTTGCTTCACAGTATCTACTTCACTGTTTTATATAAGCCATACCCTAATTTCCCAGTGGCTAGTCTTTCTCCTCTAGGTTCAGTCCATGTCATCAGGTGGGATGAACCCATTCCATACAAGTGGGCTGGAGCATCTAGGCGGAGGCCAATCACACATCAGTCCGAGTCCCCACTGTGAATGGTCCGGACTGGGCACATGACGTGACAGGAGCCAATGACGGTATCATTTAGAATGCTTTTAGCTGAATGTACCACATGAGAGAGAGTAATGAAACTAGAATAAAGTCCAGGCCAAACGATGAAACAGCAAAAAAGATGAATCCCCCTGCAATAAGAAAGCTCCATATAAAATAGTTTAATCCATAAGTTACTGTCTCAGATCACAAGTCTTAAGATAGGATGGCTCCAGGGTTGAGTAATCTTCGTGTCAGATATCCAGGGGTCCTCCTCTTTCCCGAAACTCTGGAAATCCAGCTTTATCAGGCTGGCACTCCTAATATCAAGTGGCTGACTGCAGTGACCCCTTGCGGATGTGAAGCCAAGATGTAATTTGTGGAGCTTCTGCAACCATCTTGTGAGTCTGAGGAGAGAGTCTGCCTGTGAATGAGCAACACTAAAGAGAGCAAAGTCAAGAGATCTGGAGAGAGAGACTTGTGGTCTTATAACACCATCTGAGCCCCATATTGTGCTGCATAAGAAGAGAGGCCCATCTCTGAGCTTTTCAGTTAATTGTTGTGTTGCTCAGTCATGTCCAACTCTTTGCAAACCCATGGACTGCAAAACACCAGACTTCCCTGTCCTTTACCATCTACTGGAACTTCCTCAGACTCTTGTCCATTAAGCCAGTGATACCATCCAACAATCTCAACCACTGTCATCCCCTTCTCCTCCTGCCTTCAATCTTGCCCAGCATCAGGGTCTTTTTTAATGAGTTGTCTCTTCGCATCAGGTAGCCAAAGTATTAGAGCTTCAGCTTCAGCATTAGCCCTTCCAGTGAATATTCAGTCCTTTAGGATGGACTGGTTGGGTCTCCTTACAGTCCGAGGAACTCTCAAGAGTCTTCTCCAATGCCACAGTTTAAAAGCATTAATTCTTTGGCACTCAGCCTTCTTTATGGTCCAACTCACACATCCATATATGATTACTGGAAAAACCTTGGCTTTGACTATAGGGACCTCTGTCGGCAAAGTAATGTCTCTGCTTTTTAATATCTGTGCTGTCTAGATTTGTCATAGCTTTTCTCCCAAGGAGCAAGTGTCTTTTAATTTCATGGGAGGCTTCCCAGGTGGCACTAGTGGTAAAAAAAAAAAAAAAAAAAAAAAAAAAAAAAAAGGCCCTCCTGCCAATGCAGGAGACATAAGTTCAATCTCTGGGTTGGGAAGATCCCCTGGAGAAGGGCATGGCAACGCACTCCAGTATTCTTGCCTGGAAAATCCCATGGACAGAGGAGCCTGGCGGGCTATAGTCCATGGGGTGGCACAGAGTCCGACATGATTGAAACGACTTAGCAGCAGGGGGCGGGGGTGGGGGAGGAGATGGGAAGAAGCAATGTTTAATTAGATTGCAGCTACATGCCCCAGCACTTTTTTTTCAGTTATACAAACCACTGAAATCTCTTTTTGCTTTAATTTGCTTTAGATTGAGTTTACTGCCTCTTGCAGCAGAAAGTCACAACTGAAGCAAACTGCTTGAACTATATTATGGAGTGATCCTAGGATCCAGTGTTTCTTGGGCAAAACCCTGCTAAAAGCTCCCTCCAGCCATTTCCAGCAATGCTGATTCATTTACCTCATCTCTCTAGTACCTCAACAGTTGTGGGAAAAGATAATCTGAACAACTCTGGTCGTTCCTAAAGACTGACAAGAGCATTGGAAAATGACTAGTGGAGACACTTATGACTCACGATAATGTGGGATGGAAAAGGGAACAGAATAGAAAAACTCAGTGAAGTAATAAGCATTTTTCTACCCATTAATAGACAAGGTCAAGGGTTGTTAGGTAAATGAGTATTCTGATGCTTATTTTATTACAAAGGTTCTTTTTCCACATGAACAACAGATATGATCCCTTATGTGGAACTATGAGGAAGCCAGGCACAGTGAGAACAGAAGGGAGCTGGAAGAAGGTGCAGCTATGTGGAGCCTTTCTCAAAGGCCTTGGCAGAGCCCAGATACATCTGAGCCCTCCTTATATACTTTGGCAGTTTTCTCCAAAAGGGATCCAAGAAAATTCCAGAAATGGGGCCGTTAACCTTCAACACACTCCAGTGGAGTTCATATGTGGGGGCAAAACAAAACATGTCCAAAAGAGACCAAAGAGTTATTATTCTTGAATGAAAATCATGATTGAGGAGAAACAGATGCTTTAGCGATATACCAAGATATGAAAATGTACTATAAAAGAGAAAACAATGGAACTAGGGAAAAAATGGAAGCCCAAAGAAGAAAGAGCAAAAAAGATCAAATTCCCTTTTTAAACACACAATTGTAATGTTTGAATATGCCAAGTCATAAAAATGCACATGCGATTCTAACTTTGGCCTAAACATTTGATTTTCAAAAAAAAATGCAGTCCTGCCACGAAACCTCTGAGTTGCCAAAAACAATTGTTTACACAGGGCAATGTGTTTTCAGGACGTCTTATATGTGCTACCTGCCCAGGCCCTGTTAAGCTGGTGAAACTAAGTGAAGCTTAGTAAAACTAAGTGTAGAAAAATAGGGAAGTCTAGCAAAAGGAGGGAAAAGAGAAGTCAAAAATGTTGAACCCCACCTGCTTGTGCTGACATAATCTGATATGAAATTCACCTCCTCAATATAGAAAACACAGAATGCCATTCCTTCTGGACACATACATCGTTTTACTTGGTTCTGTCTTAATAAGTTTATGTCCAGGAAGAATTTCTTGATGTTGGCAAAAAATAAATTCAAAAGTGGATTTTAAAAGGGTCAATATAACTTTTCTTAATTCTTGTGCTTTCAATAGATGGTTTCCTGCTTAAGGGTAAGAGGACGATCATGGATTTTCCTGCTGCTTGCACCTGATTCCAACAAGACCACCCTGCTGTGCTTTCCTCTGTATTTCTGATTATAAGATGTCACCCCTGAAGAATATCCTTTCTCTTTGTGGGAAGAATTAAAACGTGCTTTAGTTCCTGAACTATTGGCTTGGCCAAAAAGTTCATTTGGGTTTTTCTGTAAGATGTAATGGAAAAACTCAAACAGACTTTTTGGCCAACCCAATATTTCAATTATATGTGTAGATGTGACTTGTAATACTGAAACTGGGGGAGAAGTAGTAATAACTGAGAAGGGATAAACATGGGGAGTGCTTAAATCGGACTAAATTCTAGGTTCTTTTTTTAATTCCAGATTCTTTCATCTTAATGGAAAAAAAATGTCACCACCCTCATCATTCTTCATGATCACCCTTATTTTCAAGCTCTGGTAGTACCCTTTTAATGCAATGAGGGGAAAAATGCTTGACTTGAATTGATATATTTTTAAAAATTTAATCTTCCCTATCCCTTTCCTTACGTTCATCCTCATACCCTTATGCATTTTTTCTCTAAGAAATTATCTACTCCAATGTCTTTTCTGTCAGGCTTCATGGTTGAACAGACACTGGGGTTTTAGCCACCCTCTCATTTTCTCCTCTCTTCTTTCTATTTTTCCAGTGATCCCTTTCCTATAGTAATTATAATAAAAAAGGGGACGGAGAGAGGGGATTCGGAGCCCCATGTTTTTTTGTTAGTTTTCTCTACAAGATCACTATGCCTGTGTTTCCATGAAGTCAAAACTTCATACTGGGAGATTCAATTTGGTCTCCAACTCTTTTTTTCAGTCTCCAGCTCTTAAACCCTGGGTGCAGCAAGGGAGAACTAAATCCAGTTTAGAGAGCTGGATTAGTGCCTTCCCACACTGGCTGTCTGTGCTAGGAAAACAAGAGAGGCCAACAGAGCTGCTTGCTTTGTTTGGTTATTTTAATCATTTTGTTTCAAAGTATTATTGAGAATGGTCTGAAAAGTTGAAATCAGGTAAAAATCACTTAAAAACAAAGACCTGCTGACCATGATTGAAATGACCCATATTTTTCCTTGGAGGAAAAAGATAAAATACTTTTAAGATGTATGTTTACATAAAAATATGACATTACATCTTTTAGTGTAAAGACGGTTTTTCAATTCTTATCATATGGTTCTCTGACTGCTCCCTGTTAATTAGCAAGTGGGCTCTTATAGATGCTAATCTGAACATAAAGTTCAAATATTCCATAGAAGTGATCAAATTTCCAAGTATTTGTTCAAAAAAAACTACATGTAAATTTTATTTGGTCTGTGCTTCCCATTTGAAAATTGAAACCGCATTCAATAGGATCCTTAATGCCCTGTTCATATATCTAAGCTTCCTCAGAAGCTTAAATTGTAGCCTTTGATGCCTCTTTCTTAGATAATGGTAGATAATTTGTTAAAGAAACATTAAAGGAATTCTTAATGTCCTACTCTTTAGCTAAGAATAAAATCTAAAATGTTAGGTGAATATTATTTTAATACACAATTCTGTTTAACAATGCCTTATTTTTTTTAAGTTTAATGACTGTTATTCCAAAGCCAGGGTAAAATATAAAATACCTATAATGGGCAAGAAGTATACCTTGAAATCTCTCTGTTCTTGTTGTTGTTGCTCAGTCGCTTAGTCGTGTCTGATTCTTTGCGACCCCATGGACTGCAGCACGCCAGGCTTCTCTATCCTTCACTGTCTCCCGGAGTTTGCTCAGACTCATGTCCATTGAGTCGATGATGCCATCCAAGCATTTCATACTCTGTCACCCCGTTCTCCTCCTGCCCTCAATCTTTCCCAGCATCAGGGTAAAATCTCTTATTTACTGAAATTTACACTATGTTTTAAATTAAAACTTTTTTAGCTCCCATAAATGTCCATGCTAATATTTTAAATTCCCAAATTTAACACTCATAGGGGAAGGGAAAGTAATGTAGTATGGAAGCTAACAGATTGGGCTCTAATAGATGATAAAAACATCTACCTAAAGAATTTTAAAAAATTAACAGAAAAACTATACGAAGAAAGAAGAATTGACTTTATATACATATATAGAAAACATATAAAACCTGATTCACTTTCCTATGCACCACAATGGACGATTAGAAATGTCAGGGGGAAAATGGCCCAATTCTTAATAACAACAAGCATATAAAATAGCTGGAAATATACTAAACAGAAGGCAATGGCAACCCACTCCAGTACTCTTGCCTGGAAAATCCCATGGACGGAGGAGCCTGTTAGGCTGCAGTCCATGGGGTTGCTAAGAGTCGGACACGACTGAGCAAGGTCACTTTCACTTTTCACTTTCCTGCATTGGAGAAGGAAATGGCAACCCACTCCAGTGTTCTTGCCTGGAGAATCCCAGGGACGGGGGAGCCCGGTGGGCTGCCGTCTATGGGGTCGCACAGAGTCGGACACGACTGAAGCGACTTAGCAACAGCAGCAGACATTTTCAAGACTTATGATTAAAACCCCATGTAAAACAAAATTACCTCAAACTATAAAAGAAGATGTAAATAAATGGCGAAAAATATTCTCTTTCTGATTAAACAGTCCATATTTGTAAACTATCAATTTTCTCTAAGTTAATCTAGAAACCCAATGTAATTCCAGTAAAACCTCAACATAATCTTTATGAAACTAAGCAAGCTCATTCCCAAATTGATCTTCTCAAGTTGACCTAGAAGAGAAAGCATCAAGATAGTCAAGAAATTTTTCAAATGGCAACAATTAGGAGGAACTTTCTCTGCCACATATCAAAATGTGGCATAAGCTATACTAATTTTAAAAGTGTGATAACGGTACTGAAAATGGACATGTAGATCAATAGTCAAAACAGTGTGTGTGTGTGTGTGTGTGTGTGTGTGTGTATACACACTAGAAGCATAATCTATATATAAGTATAATTTCATTTATGTCATATCAGTGAAGGTAATGGTATGCAACTGGCTATCATCCATTTGGATAAAAACAAAGTTAGATCTGTTCCAACTTCATATGCAAGCATAAATAATAAAATGCTAAATGCTTTAGTTAGAAAATACTATTTGAATGTTTATTGAGTGGGAAAGGCATTTCTAAACACAATATGATATGTGTACATCATAAAGGAAAAACTGGATAGATTTTATTACATAAAATATTGAAATATTAAAAATTTAAATATTTAAATTTATTAAATATAAATTTGATGAAAGACATCATAAATAACATTTAAAAACAAGTGCAGAAAATGTTTTGAAACATAAGATACAGGCAGAGGATTAATATATGAATATATAAAGAATAATTATAAACTTTTTTATGAGAGATTTTAATTAAATATAGGCAAAGGATATACAGAAAATCAATGGTCCAATGGATATATGAAAAGATAATGAACCTCAATGGTTATCAGGAAAATGCAGATGAAATCAGCATTCAGGGTACAACCACTATGAAGAATAGAATGGGACTTCCTTAAAAAACTAAAAATAGAAATACCGTATGATCCAGCAATCCCACTCCTGAGCATATATCCAGAGAAAATTACATAATCTGAAAGGATACATGCACCCCAGTGTTCACTGAAGCACAGTTTACAATAGCCAAGACATGGAAGCAACCTAAATGTCCATCAACAGAGAAATGGAAAAAAGGATGTCAGACATATATATATGGAATATTACTTGGCCGTAAAGAAGAATGAAATAATGCCATTTGCAGCAACATGGATAGACCTAGAGATGATCATATTAAGTGAAGTGAAAGACAAGGGTGGAATATCATAGGTGGAACTGAATTTTTTAAAAAGACATACAAATTAACTTATTTGCAAAACAGAAACAGACTTACAGATATTGAAAACAAATTTATGGTTACCAAAGGGGAAGAGTCAGGGGGAGTGATAAATCAGGAACTTGGGATGAAGACACACTACTATATACAAGAGAACCAGCAAAGACCTACTGTAGAGCCCAGGGAACTCTGTTCAGTATTCTCTGATAACATACATGAGAAAAGAGTGGTGTTAGTATTATCCTAACATCAAAACCTGCAAAAGACAATAAAGGAAAACTATAGACCTGTGTCCTTCAAAAACAAGCCCCCAAAATGCTGATAAAATTTTAGCAAATTGAATCCAACAATATATAAAAATTTACTACATCATGGTCAATTAAGATTTATTCAGTAATACAAGGTTGATTTAATATTTGAAAATTATTCAGTGAAACACACTGAAAAACAGAAACGATGTCATCATATCTATAGATACAGAAAGGCGTTTGACAAAACACAGCATCTCTTCCTCATAAAAACTTGCTGCAAACTAGAAATGGAAAGAAACTTCCCCGATCTGGAAATGCACAACTTTGGAAACCATACAGCTATACCATACAAACGGTAAAAGACTGAATGCTTTTCTCCTGAGATTTAGGACAAGGAAAGAATATTCACCATCACCATTTTTATTCAACTTTATTCTAGCAGATTCTAGCCAGTGGAAAAAAGAAAAGAAAAATAAATTAGGCATCCAGATGGAAAAGAAAAACTACCTTTTTCTGCATTCAACGTGATTATTTATGTAGAAAATCCAATGAGAATTTATTTTAGAAAATCACTGGAACTAACAAACATAGCATGTTTGCAGGAGCTCAATATTAAAAAACCAAAAAATTCGAAATTGAAACTTTAAAGAAGTTCCATTTATAACACATCAAAATGTAAGAAATATGGATACATATGACAAAATATGCACAATACTTGTATGCTGAAAATAATAAGAAATTGCTGAGAGAAATTAAAGATTGAAATAAATACAGAGATACTCCATGTTCATTGATTAGACACATTCAATTTTAAGATGTCAATTCTTCCTAAATGGATATACAGATTCAACGTTATCTCATTCAGAATTTCAGAAGGCTTTTTGGTGTAAGATGACAAACTGACAATAAAATTCATATGGAAATGCAAAGGCCGAAAATAGTCAAAAGAACTTGAAGAAGAACAAAGTTGGTTTCAAGACTTTTTATAAACCATAGTAATCAAGATAGTCTGTTGCTGGAATAAGCAAAACAAATAGATCAATGAAACAGAGTCCAGAAATGTCAATCAATTTTTGATGAAAATGATAAGGCAGTTTAATAGTAAAAGAAAATCATTTCAACAAATGGTGGTAGAATACTTGTAAAAGATTTAGAATAATGAGAGTTATTCTGAAAAAGAAGAATGGAGCTAAAGAACTTTATCTATCTATCTATCCAGATAAGGTCTGTCTAGTCAAGGCTATGGTTTTTCCAGTAGTCATGTATAGTTGGACTATAAAGAAAGCTGAGTGCAGAAGATTTGATGCTTTTGAACTGTGGTATTAGAGAAGACTCTTGAGAGTCCCTTGGATGCAAGGAGATCCAACCAGTCTATCCTAAAGGAAATCAGTCCTAATATTCATCAGAAGGACTGATGTTGAAGCTGAAACTCCAATACTTTGGCTACCTGATGCAAAGAGCTGACTCATTTGAAAAGACCCTGATGCTGGGAAAGACTGAAGGCAGGAGGAGAAGGGGACAACAGAGGATGAGATGGTGGGATGACATCACCGACTCAATGGACGAGTTTGAGTAAACTCTGGGAGTTGGTGATGGACAGGGAGGCCTGGCGTGCTGCAGTCCATGGGTCGCAAAGAGTCGGACACAACTGAGTGACTAAACTGAACTGAACTGATCTATCCAGATAATTTTTGCCAAAAATCAATGAATGGGGGTAATGAAAATCTTTTTAATAAATGTAATTTTATTGAGAAAATGATTTGCCAAATCACAAACTGGAGAAAATATTTGCAATAAATATTAACATCTGACAAAAGACTATATCTTAATATACACAAATTGATAATTGAAAAAAAAATCCTGGTTTTAAATGAGCACAAAATTTGTATAGACATTTCACAAAAGAAGGCATATGAATAGTCAACAAACAGGAAAAGTAGCTGCACATCATTAGTTATCTGAAGAGACGAATTAAAACCACAGTGTGCTGCAATTTCAGTCAGTAGAGTGGCTTTAAAAAAAGAAGACTGATGACAAGAAATGTAGGGAGGACGTGGACCAATTGAAACTCACACGTCGCTGGCGGGGCACAGGCAACGTGGAGAAGTATTTGGCAGCTTCTTATAAAATTAAACATACATGTCCCCTATGACTCAGCAATTACATTCCTAGGTACTTAGCAAGAGACGTTCGAACATATGTTAACTAAAGGACTTGTAAAACAATATGCATACGATTCTTACTCAGAGTAGCCAAAAACTGGAAAAACACACATGTCAGTCAAATAGGAAAGTAGATAAACAAATGATCATATATTCACAGAGTAGAGTGTTTTCCAAGAAAAACACTTAAAATGATTGATAATAGCAAAACAAGCCTGAAACTTACAGATACTAAATAGACTGCATTAAGTGAATGAAAAAAGAAAAAGAATCTTTACTGCAGGTAGCAAAATTTTGGCCTCATGACTTTGGTCATGCTGTTATTCCTGTAAATATGTTACATGACATAGCAAAAGAGACTTTGAAGATGTGATGGAGGTTATCAGTTAAAATAGATTATTCAGGATTATTCTGGGGGGTGGGGGCTCCACTTAATCATGTGAATCCTTGAAAGCAGAGGCTGAAGGGGAAGTGAGAGTTACTGAAGCTTGAGAAGAACTCACATTAGTTTGAGGATCTGGAGAAGGCCATGTGGAATGTGTGAGAAAGAAATGGATTCTTCCAACAATTAGTGCTTAGAAGATGACCTTGAAACCCCAGCTGAGACCCTCCCCTCAGCCAATGCTTGATTTTGGCCTTGTGAGATCACGAGAATTAAGCCATGCCGTGCCAGATTTCTGATCTATAGAAACTTCGAGATAATAAAGATGTGTCATTTAGGCTGCTAAGTTTGTGGCAATGTTTTACACAGAAACAGATAATACACTATATGATTCCATTCATTTTAATCATTCAGTTCAGTCTCTAAGTCATGTGCAACTCTTTGCGACCCGGTGGACTGCAGCACGCCAGACTCCCCTGTCCTTCACCATCTCTCAGAGCTTGCTCAAACTCATGTCCATTGAGTCAGTGATGCCATCCAACCACCTCATCCTCTGTCATCCCCTTCTCCTCCTGCCCTCACTCTTTCCCAGCATCAGGATCTTTTCCAACGAATCGGCTCTTCACATTGGTGGTCAAAGTATTGGAGCTTCAGCTTTAGCATCAGTCCTTCCAATGAATAGTCAGGGTTGATTTCCTTTACGATTACTGGTTTGATCTCCTCTCTGTCCAAGGGACTCTCGAGAGTCTTTTCCAGCACCACAATTCAAAATCACAATTCTTCAGTACTCAGCCTTCTTTATGGTCCAACTCATATTTGTACATGACTACTGGAAAAACCATTGCTTTGACTATATGGACTTTTGTTGGCAAAGTGATGTCTCTGCTTTTTAATATGCTGTCTAGGTTTGTCATAGCTTTTCTTCCAAGGAGCAAACATCTTTTAATATCTTGGCTGCAGTCACCATCTGCAGTGATTTTGGAGCCAAGAAAAGAAAATCTGTCATTGTTTCCATTTTTTTCCTCATTTACCATGAAGCAATGGGACTGGATACCATGATCTTAGTTTTTTGAATACTGAGTCTTAAGCCAACTTTTTCACTCTCCTCTTCCACCTTCCTCAAGAGGTTCTTTATTTCCTCTTTGCTTTCTGCCATTAGGGTGGTGTCATATGTGGTTGTTGGTATTTGGTCATATCTGAGGTTGTTGATATTTCTCCCAGCAATCTTGATTCCAGCTTGTGCTTCATCCAGGCTGGCATTTCCCATGATGTACTCGGCATATAAGTTAAATAAGCAGGATGACAATATACAGCCTTGATTTATTCCTTTCCCAATTTTGAACCAGTCCTGTGTTTCATGTCCATTCTAACTGTTGCTTCTTGACCTGCATACAGGTTTCTCAGGAGGCAGTAAGTGGTCTGTTATTCCCATCTCTTATAAGAATTTTCCAGTTTGTTGTGATCCAAACAAAGGCTTTAGCATAGTCAATGAAGCAGAAGTAGATGTTTTTCTGGAATTCTCTTGCTTTTTCTGTGATCCAGCAGCTATTGGCAGTTTGATCTCTGGTTCCTCTGCCTTTTCTAAATCCAGGTTGTACATCTGGAAGTTCTCAGTTCACGTACTGTTGAAGCCTAGCTTGAATGTCAATTATTAGCACAGCCAAAACTAAGCTGTGATAATAGAAGTCAGAAAATAGTTATCTGTGTGAAAGGAGAGAACTAATTGAAAGGGGTACAAGGGAAATTTCTGGGGTTAATAGAAATGTTTTATATGTTGTTATACATGGTGATTACATTGTTTATAAAATCATCAAAATTAAGTACACTTTATATCCCCATCAAACACAAACAAACACAGTGAGACACCCTATATGCCCACTAGTCTGGCAAAAATAAAAAGGACTGACAGTAAGTGTTGGCTAGACTGTGAAGCAACAAGAACTCTCACGTACTTCTGGTGTGGGTATAAAATGGCATAACCAGCTTGGAGATGTGTTTGGAAACTTCTTATAAAGTTAAACTTACATTTTCACCATAACCCAGCAATTCCACTTGTAGGAGTTTACCTAAGAAAAATGAAAACTAGGTTTACAAAAAGACTTGTGCAATAATGTTCATAGCAGCCTTATCCGTGATGGCCCTAGTTGGAAAAATAACCTAATGTCTGTCAAGAGGAGAATGGAAAAACAAATTGCAGTATATCCCTACAGTAATACAGTATATTGTTGTTGTTTAGTTGCTAAATTGTCTGATTCTTTTTGTGACCCCATGGACTATAGCCCACTAGGCGCCTCTGTCCATGGAATTTCCCAAGCAAGAATACTGGAGTGGGTTGCCATTTCCTTCTTCAGGGAATCTTCCCAAGCCAGGGATCGAACCTGTGTCTCCTGTTTGGCTAGCAGATTCTTTGCCACTGAGCCACAGAGATGCCCAATACAATGTATACTCAGCAAAAAAAGTAATGAATGATACTCATAGAAACATGAGTGAATCTTAAAAATATTATATTGAACAAAATAATTTCTGTACAAAAGAATGCACACTGTTGATTCCATTTATATGAAGCTGGTGAACAGTAAATAAATAAATAAATAAATAACTATGGTGATTAGAACCAGGAATTGGTTGCCTCTGGATTTGGGATGGATGATTAATTGGAGAGGGTCAGCACTGTCTGGGGTGATGGTAATATTCTACAATTTGTTTCAGATGGTGATAACACAGGAGTAAGTAATTGTCAGAACTTATTCAACTGAACATTGGAGTCCTGTGCATTATATGTAAATTTGTCGCTTTGTAAATGAAAAAGAAATCCTAACAAAGTGGGAATAGTATTTATTTGGTCAGCATTTACTCTTAATGTAATGAATTAAGCGTCTTATCTACTGCACACCTGACCCTGTGCTGACCCCTCATGCTGGAAGACCATTTTGTCTTGATTTTATCTGTTTATTATCTTGACAGATGTGCTTCAGATGCTTCCTTAATGACAAATTTCACAAGTTCAAACAGGCCTTTATTACATTAACAGTGAAAAGTTACATGCAGTTGTCCACAGATGCTCCATGTACAGTGGTGTGGTATTTGCATATAATGTACACACACCCTCTCATATATCTTAAATCATCTCTAGATTATGTAAAATACCTACTACCATGTAAATGCTATATAAATAATTGTAAATACAATGTAGATGCCATGTGAATAGTTGCCAGAGTGTGGCAAATTCAAGTTTTGCTTTTTGGAACTTTCTGGAATTTTTTTTTCTAGATATTTTTGACCTATAGTTGGTTGAATCTGTAGATGAAGAACCCACAGATAAGGAGCATTGACGGTATCATAATTGCATCCCATCCCCAAAGCCAGCAGTTTTAAGGCTTCCCTCTTACTCGTCTTGCTGCTGCTGCTACGTCACTTCAGTTATGTCTGACTCTGCAATCCCATGGACTGTAGCCCACCAGGCTCCTCTGTCCATGGAATTCTCCAGGCAAGAATACTGGAGTGTGTTGCCATTTCCTCCTCCAGGAGATCTTCTCAGCCCAAGGTTCAAACCAAAACCCCCTCCCCCCAACCCCATCTCCTGCATTGACAGGCGGATTCTTTACCACTAGCGCCACCTAGGAAGGAGGACTGACTATTTAATAGTTACACTATTAGCCTAATCCTGAAAGATGATGCTGTGAAAGTGCTGCACTCAATATGCCAGCAAATTTGGAAGACTCCACAGTGGCCACAGGACTGGAAAAGGTCAGTTTTCATTCCAATCCCAAAGAAAGGCAATGCCAAAGAATGCTCAAACTACTGCACAATTGCACTCATCTCACATGCTAGTAAAGTAATGCTCAAAATTCTCCAAGCCAGGCTTCAGCAATACGTGAACCGTGAACTTCCAGATGTTCAAGCTGGTTTTAGAAAAGGCAGAGATCAAATTGCCAGCATCCGCTGGATCATGGAAAAAGTAAGAGAGTTCCAGAAAAACATCTATTTCTGCTTTATTGACTATGCCAAAGCCTTTGACTGTGTGGATCACAATAAACTGTGGAAAATTCTGAGAGATGGAAATACCAGACCACCTGACCTGCCTCTTGAGAAATCTGTATGCAGGTCAGGAAGCAACAGTTAGAACTGGACATGGAAAAACAGACTGGTTCCAAATAGGAAAAGGAGTACGTCAAGGCTGTATATTGTCACCCTGCTTATTTAACTTATATGCAGAATACATCATGAGAAACGCTGGACTGGAAGAAACACCAGCTGGAATCAAGATTGCCAGGAGAAATCTCAATAACCTCAGATATGCAGATGACACCACCCTTATGGCAGAAAGTGAAGAGGAACTCAAAAGCCTCTTGATGAAAGTGAAAGAGGAGAGTGAAAAAGTTGGCTTAAAGCTCAACATTCAGAAAACGAAGA
>NW_011494620.1:5860606-5863196 GCF_000754665.1 Bison bison bison | reverse complement strand
AAGAGTTGACTCATTGAAAAAGTCTCTGATGCTGGGAGGGATTGGGGGCAGGAGGAGAAGGGGACGACAGAGGATGAGATGGCTGGATGGCATCACTGACTCTATGAACGTGAGTCTGAGTGAACTCCGGGAGTTGGTGATGGACAGGGAGGCCTGGCGTGCTGCGATTCATGGGGTCACAAAGAGTCAGACATGACTGAGCGACTGAACTAACTGAACTGAACTGATTAGCCTAAAACGTGTATTTCCAACAACTATAGCATGAAACACAGTGTAGCTTATTTTCATAGGAAATGGAAAATTATGTCTAAGGAATAGTTTGATTTAGAATTCTGAGTCCACCCAAACCTTATGGAGTTGAAAGCTTTGAGATTAAACTGAAGGAAGATATTGAGATTTACATTTCTTTTTCACTTATTTCTATTATGGCAGTATTTGTTTGCTTTGGATTATTTAGTCACTGCTTTAATTCTTGTTGATACCATACAAGATATGTTTTTAATATTATGCTATGGTGAGTATGAAGATTTGAAGGTTTTATAGAGAGTAGAGGGATTATTATAGAGATATAAAATTTATTTTAAAATTTCATTTTGCCCTTGCAGAGCATTTTGCTTCAAAATTTAAAGCAGTTCACAAAAGGAGAAATACAAATGATTAATAAGCATATGACAGAAGTTAAGCCATTCCAATAATGAAAGAAAAAGAAATTACAAATTAGATACTACGCTTTTGCTTCTCAAATTACCAAAGATTTATATAAGTGATGTTATCCAGGTTTGCCTGGGTCATAACATGGGTTGATGGTAGAAATGTAAACTGGTAGAATTTTTGGAAAAGTGATGTGGCTTTGTGCATCAGTACCCTTACAAGTATAGGCAGCCGTCTCCTTGCATGGTGCCATGTTTAACTGAAACTCATTCATATCAGAACCATGCAAAGTAAGGAGTGTCTTTATGGCTTTAGATATAATAATTCTGCCTCCATGAATCTATTTTGAGACAATAAACAGAGATGCCTAACAGATTAACATATATTTATGGGGCACTATTTATAATAAAATGAGAAATAATCCACATACTCAACAATAAGGAATTGGTTAAATAAATTATGGTGCTTCCATATAGTGGAACACTCCGCTTCCATAAAAATGATGTTTTCAAACAGTAGTTAAAGACATTTGGAAATGCTTATGATATAATATTCAATAAAAAAAGGAGAATGCAAAAATTACATGCAGAATGAGCTCAATTTTATGTGCATCTGTGCAGCCATGCTCCCAAGAATATACACACATGATTCTAGTTTAAATTGAACCAAAATGTTAAGAAGGCTCTTTCTGAGTGATGAGATTATGGATAATCTGTAATTTTTTTTAAGTTTTCTGTACTTCCCCCAATTTTGTTATAAAACTATTCATTCTTATTTTATATTTTAATACTTATAATAAATATATTTTATAGTACATTTTTAAAATCTGAAACTGTATAGAGTAAAAAGGTAAAGTGCCCAGTCTGTTTTCCTCTACAAATGTCCAAACCATTTTCTATGCCCTTGCATAATGATAAAAGCATTATCCAAATTAAAAATGACTTCATTGAAAATTAAGCTACTAAAACAACAGAATGGGAAAGACTAGAGATCTCTTCAAGAAAATCAGAGATACCAGTGGGGGAGGAGCCAAGATGGCAGAGGAGTAGGACGGGGAGAACACTTTCTCCCCCACAAATTCATC
This sequence comes from Bison bison bison, assembly GCF_000754665.1. Taxonomy (NCBI): domain Eukaryota; kingdom Metazoa; phylum Chordata; class Mammalia; order Artiodactyla; family Bovidae; genus Bison; species Bison bison. The sequence goes on along the minus strand of NW_011494620.1, from coordinate 5,861,461 downwards.
AAAAGAGCATTTAAAAGCCGAGTAAATTCCACAAAACAACTTTTGAATGCCGGCAGAGGACATCAGGCACCCAGAAAAGCAACCCAAGTCTTCGAAAGGAGGTAGGAAAAAATATAAAAGACAAAAAAAAGAGACAAAAGAGGGAGGGACAGAGTTCCATCCCGGGAAGGGAGTCTTAAAAAGAGAGAAGTTTCCAAACATCAGGAAACCTCACTGCCGAATCTGTGCCGAGCTTTGGAAGCACAGAGGGCAACATAACAGGGAGAAAAAATAAATAAACAATTAAAACTCACATATTGCGAGCCCTACGGTAACTCCCCCAGCGGAGAAGCAGCGCAGACGCCTGCACACGCCATTAGCAAGCGGGGGCTGCATCGCTTAGAGTAAGGACCTGGCCTGAATACCCTGAGCACTATCTGAGCGAAATAATCTGGGCTAGCAAACCAGACTGTGGGATATCTATCACGCGAAAAGTCAGCCCTAACCTAAGACACCTCCAGGCCCGCGCATGGAACAAAGGACTGAACAGAGATAGCCGGCTGCAGACCTTCCCCCTCCGGTGACACGCAGCCAGAGCCGGAAGAGGGCAATTGCAGCCCCAGAGAGACATTATCTATAAAACTGTAAGCAGGCTTCTTTACTAACTAAAACTTCTTGGGGGTCTGGATGGTCAACATCTGCCTGAGAAGGTGCGCTGGTTGTACACCTAGATAACCGAGCAGCAGGGAGGCGATAAGTCGCAGCAATCGCGCTCGCTAAACACCTCATCACCTGAGCTGCTCGGACCTGGGAAGGGCACAAAACGCAGGCCCAACCGAGTGTGCGCCTCTGAGGACTACCCGAGTGCCTGAACCC
>NW_011494620.1:5859746-5859960 GCF_000754665.1 Bison bison bison | reverse complement strand
CTTCTTTTATATAACATTGTATATGTGAAATTCCAAACTCTACTCTAGATTTTTAATTTATGCTTTTTGGTATTTGATATCAATTTTGTACCTATATTTTCTTTATAATTTTCGCGACCTTGTTTGTTTTTGTTTGTTCATTTTTTCTCTTTCTTTTCCTTCTTCTTTTCTTTAACATCGTATTTTTAAAATTCCAAACTCTAGATTTTTAATT
>NW_011494620.1:5857801-5858624 GCF_000754665.1 Bison bison bison | reverse complement strand
TCCTTCTGGCCACCTCTGTCTCCTTCCTCCTTCTTCTCTTCTCTGTATAACTCCATGAACATCGTCTGAGTGGTCCAGTTGTGGAGTGCACATAAGGAAGTGATTACTGGCTAGCCCACTCTCTCCACTGTTGATTCCACCTCATCTCATTCGGGTCACCTCTAACTCCCTCCTCCCTCTTCTCTTCTCCATGTAACACTGTGAACCTCTCTGGGTGACCCTCACAGTAGAGAAACTTTTCATCTTTAACGTAGATGTTTTATCAATGGTGCTGTATAGAAGGAGAAGTTTTGAAACTACTGTAAAAATAAGACCAATAACTGGAAGCAGGAGGCTTAAATCCAAACCCTGACTCCAGGGAACTCCTGATTCCAAGGAACATTAATTGACAGGAGCTCATCAAACGCCTCCATACCGACACTGAAACCAAGCACCATACAAGGGCCAACAAGTTCCAGGGCAAAACATACCAAGCAAATTCTCCAGCAACAAAGGAACACAGCCCTGAGCTTAAAGACACAGGCTACCAAAGTCACCCCAAAACCATAGACATCTCATAACTCATTACTGGACACTTCATTGCACTCCAGAGAGAAAAAATACAGCTCCACCACCAGAACACCAACACAAGCTTCCCTAACCAGGAAACCTTGACAAGCCACCTGTACAAACCCACACACAGCGAGGAAACGCCACAATAAAGAGAACTCCACAAACTGCCAGAATACAGAAAGGACACCCCAAAATCAGCAATTTAAACAAGATGAAGAGACAGAGGAATACCCAGCAGATAAAGGAACAGGATAAATGCCCACCAAACCAA
>NW_011494620.1:5856270-5856520 GCF_000754665.1 Bison bison bison | reverse complement strand
TAGGGACCAAAAGAAAGCAGGAGTAGCAATACTCATATCAGATAAAATAGACTTTAAAACAAAGGCTGTGAAAAGAGACAAAGATGGTCACTACATAATGATCAAAGGATCAATCCAAGAAGAAGATATAACAATTATAAATATATATGTACCCAACACGGGAGCACCACAGTATGTAAGACAAATGCTAACAAGTATGAAAGGAGAAATTAACAATAACACAATAATAGTGGGAGACTTTAATACCCCA
>NW_011494620.1:5854356-5855239 GCF_000754665.1 Bison bison bison | reverse complement strand
AAGCCCAGGTCCAGACGGCTTCACAGCTGAATTCTACCAAAAATTTAGAGAAGAGCTAACACCTATCCTGCTCAAACTCTTCCAGAAAATTGCAGAGGAAGGTCAACTTCCAAACTCATTCTATGAGGCCACCATCACCCTAATACCAAAACCTGACAAAGATCCCACAAAAAAAGAAAACTACAGGCCAATATCACTGATGAACATAGATGCAAAAATCCTTAACAAAATTCTAGCAATCAGAATCCAACAACACATTAAAAAGATCATACACCGTGACCAAGTGGGCTTTATCCCAGGGATGCAAGGATTCTTCAATATCCACAAATCAATCAATGTAGTACACCACATTAACAAATTGAAAAATAAAAACCATATGATTATCTCAATAGATGCAGAGAAAGCCTTTGACAAAATTCAACATCCATTTATGATAAAAACTCTCCAGAAAGCAGGAATAGAAGGAACATACCTCAACATAATAAAAGCTATATATGACAAACCCACAGCAAACATTATCCTCAATGGTGAAACACTGAAAGCATTCCCTCTAAAGTCAGGAACAAGACAAGGGTGCCCATTTTCACCATTACTGTTCAACATAGTTTTGGAAGTTTTGGCCACAGCGATCAGAGCAGAAAAAGAAATAAAAGGAATCCAAATTGGAAAAGAAGAAGTAAAACTCTCACTATTTGCAGATGACATGATCCTCTACATAGAAAACCCTAAAGACTCCACCAGAAAATTACTAGAACTAATCAATGATTATAGTAAAGTTGCAGGATATAAAATCAACACACAGAAATCCCTTGCATTCCTATACACTAATAATGAGAAAACTGAAAGAGAAATTAAGGAAACAATTCCATTCACCATTGCAACG
>NW_011494620.1:5852740-5853878 GCF_000754665.1 Bison bison bison | reverse complement strand
GACAAACAGTCTCAAAAATATACAAGCAACTCCTACAGCTCAACTCCAGAAAAATAAATGACCCAATCAAAAAATGGGCCAAAGAACTAAATAGACATTTCTCCAAAGAAGACATACAGATGGCTAACAAACACATGAAAAGATGCTCAACATCACTCATTATCAGAGAAATGCAAATCAAAACCACTATGAGGTACCATTTCACACCAGTCAGAATGGCTGCGTCCAAAAGTCTACAAGCAATAAATGCTGGAGAGGGTGTGGAGAAAAGGGAACCCTCTTACACTGCTGGTGGGAATGCAAACTAGTACAGTACAGCCACTATGGAGAACAGTGTGGACATTCCTTGAAAAACTGGAAATAGAACTGCCTTATGATCCAGCAATCCCACTGCTGGGCATACACACTGAGGAAATCAGAAGGGAAAGAGACACATGTACCCCAATGTTCATCGCAGCACTGTTTATAATAGCCAGGACATGGAAGCAACCTAGATGTCCATCAGCAGATGAATGGCTAAGAAAGCTGTGGTACATATACAGAATGGAGTATTACTCAGCCATTAAAAAGAATACATTTGGATCAGTTCTAATGAGGTGGATGAAACTGGAGCCTGTTATACAGAGTGAAATAAGACAGAAAGAAAAACACCAATACAGTATACTAACGCATATATAAGGAATTTAGAAAGATGCTAACAATAACCCTGTGTACGAGACAGCAAAAGAGACACTGATGTATAGAACAGTCTTATGGACTCTGTTGCAGAGGGAGAGGGTGGAAGATTTGGGAGAATGGCATTGAAACATGTATAATATCATCTATGAAACGAGTTGCCAGTCCAGGTTTGATGCACGATACTGGATGCTTGGGGCTAGTGCACTGGGATGACCCAGAGGGATGGTATGGGGAGGGAGGAGGGAAGAGGGTTCAGGATGGGGAACACATGTATACCTGTGTCAGATTCATTCTGATATTTGGCAAAACTAATACAATTTGTAAAGTTTAAAAATAAAATAAAATAAAAAAAAAAAAAGAAAGTAAGAGAAAAAAAAAAAAAAAAAAAGAGATACCAAAGGAACATTTCATGCAAAGATGGGCTCAATAAAGAACAGAAATGGTATGCACCTAACAGAAG
>NW_011494620.1:5825191-5851285 GCF_000754665.1 Bison bison bison | reverse complement strand
CTGAAACTCCAGTACTTTGGCCACCTCATGTGAAGAGTTGACTCATTGGAAAAGACTCTGATGCTGGGAGGGATTGGGGGCAGGAGGAGAAGGGGACGACAGAGGATGAGATGGCTGGATGTCATCACTGACTCGATGGACGTGAGTCACAGTGAACTCCGGGAGTTGGTGATGGACAGGGAGGCCTGGTGTGCTGCAATTGATGGGGTCGCAAAGAGTTGGACACAACTGAGCGACTGATCTGATCTGATCTGATCTGATACAGTAAACCACATCCATTTGAAGTGTACAGTTTAATGAATTTGACAGATGCACCTCTCTGTTAAACTGGCACCATAATCAGAACATAAGACATTCCCATCACCCGCAGAAGTTTGGTCATGTCACTTTACAGTTCAACACTCCCTCCACTAGTCAATTTTTGTTATCTTATTTTAGGACTTTATGTAAATGGAATTATATAGTATTTAGTCTTTAGTCTTTTGCTAATTTTGCTTATCAATATGGTTTTGAGATTCATCCATGTGGTGTGTATAGAAAGAGTTCCTTTTTTACTGCTGTAGTATTTAATTGCATATATATAAGAAATGCTGTTTATATATTCACCTGAAAATATTTGACTTATTTCTAGTTTTTTTTACTATTACAGATAAATCTGCTTTTATCATTTGTACATAGTATTTGTGTAGACATAACATTTTCATTTTTCTTGGCTAAACACCTGGGAGTGTGTATTAGTCTGGGTTCTCTGGAGAAAAGGAACCAAGAGAATATATGTAATAAATATCTATATAGATATTACATAGATAGATATATATAGAGGTAGATAGAGAGACAGAAAGGATTTACTATAAGGAATTGGCTTCCTTGACTGTGAGGGCTGAGAATTCCTAAAATCTGCAGTTAGTCAGCTGGAGACCCAAAAGAACTATTGGTATAGTTTCAGTGTGAGTTCAAAAGTCTGAGAACCAGAAGAGCCTATGGTGTAAATTCCAGTCTGAGTCCAAGTCTAAGGGCAGGAGAAGACTAATGTTCTAGCTCAAAGACAGCTAGACAGAGAGAGTGAATTCATCCTTCCTCCGTCGTTTAGTTCTATTCAGGTCCTCAACTGATTGGGTGAGGCCTACCCTTAACAGAGAGGGCAATCTGCTTTACTGTACTGATTCAAACATTTATCTCATCCAGAAACACCTTCACCGATACACCCAGAATAATATTTGACCAAATATCTGGGCTCCCAGTGACCCTATCAAGTTGACACATAAAGTTAACCATCACAGAGTAGAATGAATGAGTCATAAGGTAAATGTATGTTTTACATTTTTAAGAAACCATGAGAAGTTTTCTGCCGTGATTGGGCCATTTTCCTTTCCTACCAGCAATATATGAGTAGTTGCACTTTTTCCACATCCTTTCCAACACTGGTACAATCAGTCTTTTTAATTTTAGCCGTTCTAATAATTGTTACTTCACTATGGTTTTAATTTGTGTTTCCAGAAGATGTAAAAACATCTTTTCATGTGCTTATTTGCCATATGTGTATGTTCTTTGGTAAAGTGTTCAAATATTTTGCCCAGTTTTTAATTGGATTGTTTCTGCCCTTACCACTGTGTTTTAAAAGTTTTGTATATATTCTGGATACAAGTCCTTTATCAGATATACACTTTATATTTTTTCCTAGTCTGTGGCTTAACAGTGTCTCTCCAGGAGCAGAAGTTTTTTGTTTTGATGTAGTGCAACTTACAATTTTTAAATTTTTTTGCATTATGCTTTTGGTATTGCAGCTAAGATCTTTGTAAATGCTGATGTAATGTAACAGGTAACAAAGATTTTCTCCTATTTTTTTCCCAGAAGATTTATAATTTTACATTTATGTATGTGATTCATTTTGAGTTAGTTTGTATATATGATGTGAGGTGTGAATCAAAGTTCTTTTTTAAAAAATACAGATGTCTGATTGTTCCAGCCCTGTTCCACTATTGTCGCAGATACTATCCTTTCTCCACTGAATTGCTTTTGCACCTCTGCTAAAACTCAGTTGTTCATCTATGTGAGAGTCTATTATTGGAGTATCTAATCTGTGTTATCATCTCTTTGTCTATCTTTATGCCAAAACTGTATCATTCTGATTAATGGAGCTTTATACTCGGTTTTGAAATTAGGTAGTGTTAATCTTCCAACTTTGTTCGTATTTATCACATTTAATTTGATTATTTTAGATTCTTATTTCCTACAGAAAGCCCTTTTGAGGCTTCTACTGAGATTGTCATGAATCTATAGATCAGTTGGAGACAGCTGATGTCTTAATATTGAATCTTTCATCTATCAACATGGTTTCAGTATGTATCTATATCTATATTAATCTATCTATCCTAAACATTGCTGAAGCTTACAGACATTATTAATATGTATATCAGCAGTGCACACACACACACAATATTGTTAAAACCATTAAACACTGCTGAGATATATATCAGGGCCTTGTGATACAGGGATAAAAGTCCCAAGACAGTTAAGATCCTAGCAGACTTTGGGAACAATAGAAGGATCATAATTTAGATGTGAGCACTCCCATGATATTCAAGTTCACATAGTCTAACATTTGAAACAGCTATTTCAGGAGCCAAATTATTAAGGATAATTTATTCCAGATCTCTGCTGGAATAAACAATGCTTCTGAGTTCTGTACAGATGTGTAGCCAACAGTGAACCGCCTGACTGCATCAGTTTCTAGACATCTTTCAGCAGAGTCAGAGCTCCACAAGGAAAGCCAAGTATTCAGGGCCTCTATGCATTTTCAGGCTCACCCTGGGGCCTCAGTCTAATAAGGGGATTACAGTCTTCTCTGTGTGTAATTTTTTCACTGGTGACAGATTTAATGTGGATAATAATGCTCACTTAATATAGCAGTACAGTATAATTTAACAGAAGTTAGTAATTCAAGTTAAAATGAATTTTCATCTACAATTTTCAGAGCATCATGTGTGTATGATAGAGAAGAACAGTGGGTGAAGAGCTAACCTAAAAATAGAAACATCCTGAATTGTGTGTTAGTGCATTCATTTCTTTTACTTAAATAGTTGAGACTATGAAAAGTGGAAAAATGTATGTCATGGTAGAGACAATTTGCATAAATAATAAGAGCTTAAACCAAAAGATTATACCAGTCACCTAACATAAGACATGAAATCATGTTTACTTACATTTTTAGCCTATCAACTAAATCAGTGTTGGCAAATGTTTTCCCTAAAAGTCCAGACTGTGAATGTTTTAGACTAAGCAGACTATCCAATTTTTGCTGCAACTACCCAACAACTCTGCCTTTGCAGCCTGAAAATAGCCATAAACAATAGGTAAATAAGTGAGCATGGCTGTGTTTTAGTAAAACTTTATTTACAAGAACAGGTAGCCAGTTGAGTTTGGCTTGAATAAAAAGGTGGGAGCAGAGGAGCTGAAATTAGACTCTCTACAAGAAATTATAAATTGTGCACAAAATGTGTTGATCTATGGCTGGCTCCGGGCAGAATTAGTTGATCTACAGCTGGCTACAGGCTGTGTGTTATGCATTAATTATGCTGCTGCAGCTGCTGCTAAGTTGCTTCAATCGTGTCCGACTCTGTGCGACCCCATAGATGGCAGCCCACCAGGCTCCCCGTCCCTGGGATTCTCCAGGCGAGAACACTGGAGTGGGTTGCCATTTCCTTCTCCAATGCAGGAAAGTGAAAAGTGAAAGTGAAGTCGCCCAGTCGTGTCCAACTCTTAGCGACCCCATGGACTGCAGCCTACCAGGCTCCTCTGTCCATCGGATTTTCCAGGCAAGAGTACTGGAGTGGGGGCATTAATTATGACTATCATGCAAATACAAGATGAGACTTATGCGTGGGTATTATATCAATACATCATGACCATTTTCCTCAGGGTGGTCAGGGAGATAGATTCTCAGTGGACTCAGTAGCTTTCCACTGAGTGGGAGAAGAATTAATTAGATTAAGATCATTTAAGTTATAGATATTTTCAACACCACTCATTCATTCATCCCACACTATGTTGTTCATATCTTGCTAGGATCTGGGAATACTAAGATAAATAGAAAATAATATCTATTTCCAAGGGCTCAGTCTAGTTATAGAAAGTGATGAAAAAATAATTAAAAGGATTTAATAAATCTCATACCCGGTAGCCCAGTGATAAAGAATCTGCCTGCAATGCAGGAGATGCGGGTTTGATCTCTGGGTCGGGAAGATTCCTGTGAAAGAAAATGGTTACCCTCTCCAGTATTCTTGCCTGGAAATGTTCATAGACAGAGGAGACTGGCTAAGCCTATGGGTGTCACAAAGAGCTGGACACGACTGACTGACTGAGCAAGCACAATCCGTAGTAAAAGCATGGACAAGGGACTCTGATGTGGGGAAAGAGAAACTCGCAACTTTTCCTGAAGCTGTTAAGGAAGGCTTTGCAGAAGAGATGTCGTTTATTTGGTCTTCAAAGACTAAATGTCTGCCAGGCAGACAGATAGAGAGAATTCTAGGCAGACAGGTAATTTCATTTTACTTTCTTCATTTTATTCTTAACCTCTGGTCATCAGGCTTCTGTCTCCACAACTTATTCTCTCTCTCCTGTCAGCTGTTTCTCAGGCTGTATATTCTTACTTTTTTCAAGGTTTCTGCCTTATGTCACATTGTTTAATCACTGTCTTCTCCTCATCCATTATTTTTTTTTCCCCTCCTTTTTTTAAACAGATACATACTTTTGGAAAATCCCTCAGCTTGAAATATGGAAAATAGATGGTAACAGGCAGACTGGTTACAATTTTATTGTGTTAATTTAAGTAAGAAATGATAGGTCTTGACCTGAGTCTTGGAGTGCTAATTGAGAGAGGGGAAAAGATTCTTGAGGTGTTAGGAAAATTGATTCCTAACAATTGAGTAGGGACTGATCAGATTTGGCACTGTGAGAGGTGAATAAGGTATGACCCATGACCCCACCAGACTGAACTTGGTGTGTTAGAAGCTTGAAAAAGCAATTGACTCCTGTCTCAGAAATACTATCACCCCTGAACACATATAAAACAGATAGATAATTTTACTTGTTTCTTTGCATTATTTTTTAATTGTCTTAAAATACACATATAAATGTTACCATTGTCACCAGTTTCAAGTGTACATTTCAGTGGCATTAAGTACATTTATGTTGTTGCGCAACCATCATTACCACCCATTTCCAGAACTGTTTCATCTTTTGTGAAACTGGAAGTCTGTATTTATTAAACAAAACTCCCGTTTCCTCCCCCTGCATCGCTGGCAACACCACTTACATTCTGTCTCTATGGATTTGATTACTCTAGGTACCTTGCGCAAGTGGAATTACACAGTATTTGTCTTTTAAGGAGTGGCTTATTTTACTTGGCATAATGTCCTCAAAGTTTATCCATGTTGTAACATATGTCAGAATTTCCTTTTTAAAAACTGAAAAATACTCTATTATGTGTATATACCATATTTTGTTTATCCATTCACCCATTGATGGATACTTGTGTTTCTCCTAGCTTTTGGAAATTTACTTACTTTCTAAAGCTTAAAATAACATTGTAAGATGCTTTTCAAACTAAGTACTATTCAAGTACTATTGTACCTACTATTTCAAACTAAAAAATCTGCAAATTATCAACATTTTCAAAAATACATGATTTTTTCACTAATTAACGTAGTGTAAAAAAGAGAGGAAAGCATAAAACTGTTCTTAACTGCACAGATATCTCAAAACTCTTCCATCTTCTATATACTGTTTTTGTGATTTTTCTCTGCCTTTCCCTTTCTTCCCTTTTATGATACAGTTAAGAAGAAACTGGCTGTTAAATAACCCTTAGAATAGCCAACATGTATAATGATTACTGTTTGGTAGTCAGAGCTTGTTTTGTTTTATTTGCACCTTTGCCAAATAAAGCAAAGATGTATTGCTTCTTACCTCCCAATTCTCTCATCTGGTTTCAGTATTCTGCTTCCTGAAGAACATAATTCAGTAGCTCTTACAACAAGGACCTAGTCGATTTCTCAGGCTTTGTTGCTCTGAAAGTCTATTTTGCCCTCACTCTTGAATGAAAGTCGGAGGACCATAGTTAGACACATCACCGTGAAACCTCAGGATACCAAGGAAAGAGAAGCCTACTAACTTAACTTAGATGTAGACATTTGGCATATGACAGAAGCAGCATTATAATTAGTAGTCTTGGGAAATTTGGCGGCTCAGATAGATGAAAAACCTAAATTAAAAAAAAATGCAATATTGTAAAAGTTTGGAAAAAAATAGAAAATAATATCTTTATCGTATTGTAATATAGTTATTACTATATAAGATTCAATAACATAAACTATAAAAAAAATAAACTTAAATATCTTAAACTTTAAAAAATCCTCATACAATACCTTATACAAGGTAGAAAAGCCACACACATGGAAGGATATTTGCATAGCACACAGCAGACAACTACTGTTATGTAAAGAATTCCAAGAAATCCATAATTAAAAGTGAAAATAGAAAAACTGGGCAAAGAATGTGAATAGGCAATTTATAGAAGAATAAACTTGAATAGCCAGTAAGCATGTGAAAAGATAGTTAGTCTCACCAATAATCAGAGAACTTAAAAATGAAGAAACATTGAGACGGTCCCTTACACTCACTGGCTTGGCAAGGAAAATATTTGAATCTAACTACACAGAATGTTGATAAGGACATGAGAGAAAAAGAACTCTTAAAAAGAGTGAATTGCAAAGTGATTAACTTTGAAAAATTTACTGCTGCCAGTGGCTCAGTAACTAAAAATTGCCCTGCCACTCCAGGAGACATGGGTTCAATCCCTGGAGAAGGAACTGGCAACCCACTCTGTACTCTTGCCTAGAGAATCCCACGGACAGAGGAGCCCGGTAGGCCACAGTCCATGGGGTCACAAAGAGTCAGACATGACTTAGCGACTAAACAACAGCTACAACAATAAATTTGAAGGCACACGTAACCTACAACCTGGCAGTTCCACATCTGAGTGTCAATTATCCATTTAATAAAATACTATAAAACAGAGATTCCTTTTCTAAAATAAGGTGTAGGGATACTCTTAATGTTATGTTCTACCTTATGAATAAATACACTTTAAAAAAATCATTCTAGGATAAGAGTAGTTAGGGTAAGCCTACAGCCAAATACCTATCAAGGTAATGCTTTCCACAAAGGTTTTAAAGTCCTTAATCGTTAGAGCAGGCAGATACACCTGACTGTAATGTATAGATTGAAATATTATAGCCTATCATCATTAAGCTTAAATCAAAAATAAGTAAAGATTAGCATCTTGGTACAACCGCTCCTCACTCAATGAGTGACAGTTATTTTCAAATTATTTTCCTGCAGTCTTTGGCATCTGTGCTGCCCTGCACAGCACCCAGCCTCACCCACCACTGGAGAAGCCAGGAGTGTTCCTGGACAGTGGAAGAGGTGCTGGGGATTTGCTCACAGTCTCCTGCTCTTCCTGATGGTAAGTGGATGCTCAGAGGCAGTTCATGTGACACGTATCCCCCTTCTTAGTATCTCTTATTCTATAAAAGGAGAAAGAGTAAAGGAGGGGAGAGGAAGTCTAGGAGACGAAAGAGAAAAGCAAGAATAGAAGATGAATTAGAAGGGCTGTGGTTTTCAAACACAAGGCCTAAATAACAGAAAATGCAAACAGAATAAAAAACTTAAGGCTATGGGACAAAGGAATATGAGAAATGAAATCTTTAATCTGAAAAAAATAATGTTTGATGATAACAAGCAACAGGAGTCTTAAGAACATCCTGAAGTGTCCTTGATTGTACTAAAGGGAGAACTGGACTGAAGTGTTTCTCGTGGTCATTTAATGTCTGTAAGAATGGTAGGTGTACATGATGTACATGATGTAAATGTAAATGATGAAAAACAATTTTGTAGGGGAAATCAAAGCGCTCCTTTGGTTTAATATGGCCCGAACAAGCTAAATACACCCACTTTATTCAAGGGCTTTGCAGCAGTCCATGGACTTTTTCGATTCTATGAGACCCTGGGGATTCCAGCCATACTTAGGATTCACTCGCCTTGTAGTTTTGGTACCAAAGCCTTACAAATGCTGTTTGTGTAGAGAAATCAGTGATGTTAAAGAAAGCCATCATTCATAAGAAAAATTCCAAAGGGAGCAGTAACACTAAATGGTGAAAATGCCAAAGATATGAAAAATAAAGACAATTGTTACAAGACACAATAGCTCTGAATGTTTGCTTTTATGTGACAGATGTTTTTAACCAAAGCTCAACGTTGGCAGTTTAAGTACACTTGTGATTTTAATTTGTATTCTATCCCCTTTTCATATTGATGTCTACTTACAACATCTGTGAAGGCTCTGTAACCTGAATTTGACAAGGGAAAGCGAACAGACTGCCTTTGGAGTATTTCCATTAAGTCCACGTAATAGAATGTTAACAAAAATCTTAAATAGCTATTCTAATCATCAACAGCAATCTTACACAAATTAAATTAGACCCAAAGGGCCCGATTAACTTTAAAATGCCTTACAGGCATGTAGCATAAGTTCAACTCTTTTTCCCTTTGGAATAGAATAGGATTGTTCGGTGTGTGTCTGATGTACAGTTTAAAAAAGAAGTTAGCGTGCATGTCGGATTCATAAGGACTCAAGACAGAGTTTCGTTTTCTTTATCAGGAAACCACACTTCTGTGCCTAGAAATTCAGTTACACCACAGCCAAGCTCCCTGTTTACATGCAAAGTAGATGCTTTGAAAGAGGTAGAGAACACAGCTCTTCTAATAAGCTCAAGGAGGTCTTGCTGGTAAAGAAAAGAAGATACAACAATAGGCATTAACATTAAAATGATGCCATCAGCAGAGGTTAAAGCTGAGCTAGAATTTCTGTAGTTCAAATCCACCTATCAAGAAATAAGCTGGATTCATGACGTGAAGTATAATTGTACTATGAATCAAGGAAGAACCGTTGTTATAAATATCTTCCATTCTTTGCTTTAGCCAGTTCCCCAGAGGCCTGTCCAAATGTACTTCTTGAATTTTCACTCATCTCAAATTCCAGCCATCATTTGTACATTTTGGTATAGTCTCCAGTCTTCATGGATAGTTGATAACTTCATGTAGGCACCTTCCTTCCAGCTGCATGGAACACATAATTTCTGCCCAAATAAATAGCAGTAAATGAGAAAGTCGATTCATATTAAAGAATGTTAACCACCCAAAATTCCCCAAACTACATATGGACATTTGAGGAAGATATGGCCTTTCGAGTCTTACAAAGCTATCACAGACACCCACACTTGTCAACACCCCTGTGTTCTGGGACCCTAACAGTAAGTTTTTTCACCCACTTAGGAGTTGTTCTCTGTGCTCCATCTCCCCAGACACTGGATCAGAGTCACGCAAAATGTCCACTGCCTGCAGAATATTCATTAGTACCTTAAAGAACCAAAACACTCTCCCTTTCACACATCTCGGGATTTAATGACCACCTAGATCACCAAGGATAGACCCAGATTCATTCAAGTCAATGGCAGTCCCCCAGCCACTGTTACTGGGCCAAGGATGGGCACATGATCTGAGGTGATATAGGCAAGGAAGAAAGAAGGACTCCTGTTAATATTTCATGCTTCAGTCTAAACCAGGAAATGCATAGCTCCCACTGCCACTGGCAGCCAAATTGTGAGCACGAAGAGAAGCAGTCCTAGGATGAAAGTGATTATGCTTTACCTTTGTGAAAGTGTCAGTCGCCCAGTCGTATTGACTCTTTTGTGACCCCATGGACTGTAACCTGCCTCTGTCCATGGAATGCTCCAAGCAAGAATACTGGGGTGGGTTGCCATTCCCTTCTCCAGGGGATCTTCTTGACCCAGGGATGGAACCTGGGTCTTCTGCATTGCAGGCAGATTCTTTACTGTCTGAGCCACCAAGGAAGTCCTGCCTTTGGGATCTAGTTATACAAAGAAATTTTCTTAGTGTTTATGCCAACCTGAGTCAGGGATTTTAATTCCCTGTAGTTGAAAATACTTAACTGATTTAAGGGGTCTTCTGAGAAATTTGTATTCCAATGTCTCTGAATTTTTCCTAGAATTCAACCTCCAGTTCATGAGGGCTGGGCCAAGACGCTGTGAACGGTAGTGTGTGCTCCATGCCTTCTCTGTTCTCCAGGGCTAGAGATCTGGTTGTGAACCAAGCATGTGCTTGGCTTTCTAAAATGGGTTTATCTCCCAAGAGAGTTCTATCCTCATGCAACTAGACTCTTCCTACCCGCCTGCCAAGTATGTTCAGGTATGCCGTAAAATATATCAGGCTAGGCTCAAACTAGAACCTTTGTTACATAAATGCATGTATTTTTTATTCAGTTCAGTTCAGTCGCTCAGTGTCTGACTCTTTGCGACCCCATGGACTGCAGCACGCCAGGCCTCCCTGTCCATCACCAACTCCCAGAGTTTACTCAAACTCATGTCCACTGAGTCGGTGATGCCATCCAACCATCTAATCCTGTTGTCCCATTTTCCTCACGCCTTCAATCCTTCCCAGCATCAGGGTCTTTTCTAATGACTCAGTTCTTTGCATCAGGTGGACAAAATATTGGACTTTCAGCTTCAGCACCAGTCCTTCCAATGAATATTCAGGACTGATTTCCTTTAGAACTGATTTGATCTCCTTGCTAAAACCCACTTTCTTAGTTTATCTTCACACCCCTCAATTTTAGATGAAACCTGGAATGAGGAAGGGGTGGCTCAGACAGTAAAGAATCCTCCTGCAATGCTGGAAACTTGGGTTTAATCCTTAGGTCAGGAAGATCCCCTGGAGGAGGGCATTCCAACCCAATCCAGTATTCTTGCCTATAGAATCCCCTGGACAGAGGAGCCTGGAGGGCTACAGTCCGTAAGATTGTAAAGAGTCGGACATGACTGAGTGAGCACAGCACACAGGCTCCAGCTAGAACACTTGTTACATAAATAAATGTATTTTTTATTCATTTGTGCTAAAACCCACTTTCTTAGTTTATCTATCTCCACATCCCTCAATTTTAGAAGAAACCTGGACTGAGGAAGGGGCCAGACTCAGGAGAACAGCTGAGGAAAACCAGAGCTGGGACTGACCTCACATCCCTGCCCTCAGTTCAGGGCTCTGCCTGAGGCAGACATGCAGCTTTCCAGGGCAACCCCAGTGCCCTTCCCCAATGGCCTGGGAGCGTAACGTATGCATTATGCTGGGGATTTGGAATAAAACTTGAAATTCTATATTTAAGAAGTCTGAATTTTTTATATCAGCCAAATTAGCTGTTTACATGATTTTTGCTATTTTTCTTGAAATAGGGCTCAGGTGCAGTGAAAATCTAAAGAAGAACCAACCACTCAGAAGGGCTCTAAGCTCCAGGTCAAAGCTCCACAGATGCCATCTGACTGATGATAAGGTTCGTCCAATTACGCTTGCCCTTTTTTCCATAGGTGTGTTTTAAATTAATTGAATGGTCATTTAACAACAAAAATTTTATATTTTATTTTATTTTTTATGGTTCTCCAGTAATAATTTTATGGGGTGTTGATTTTTACATGTGTACAGCTTCTCTAGATCAGATTGTTTTTAACTAATTTTCCCTTCCTTGAGTTTTACTCTTATATAATTTGTTAAAGTAGAATTTTAAAATTTCTAGCTACTTCTTGTAATTAACTTTCTTTTTTTTTTCCGTTTCTTATATGATATTATTCATGTTTCAATGCCATTCTCCCAAATCATCCACCCTCTCCCTCTCCCACAGAGTCCAAAAGACTGTTCTATACATCTGTGTCTCTTTTGCTGTCTCGCATACAGGGTTATCATTACCATCTTTCTAAATTCCATATATATGCGTTAGTATACTGTATTGGTGTTTTCCTTTCTGGCTTACTTCACTCTGTATAATAGGCTCCAGTTTCATCCACCTCATTAGAACTGATTCAAATGTACTCTTTTTAATGGCTGAGTAATACTCCATTGTGTATATGTACCACAGCTTTCTTATCCATTCATCTGCTGATGGGCATCTAGGTTGCTTCCATGTCCGTTAAAATATAAAATTTTTATTTATTTATTTTGTTTATAAAATTTTATATTTTAACAGAAAAAAAGAAGTAGACTTTTAATTTTCTGCATGTGGACCTTTCATTTCATGCCTTGTGCTCGTGCTCAGTCGCTTCTGTTGTGTCTGACTCTTTGTGACCCTGTGGGCTGTACCCGCCAGGCTCTGTCCATGGGACTCTCCAGGCAAGAATGCTGGAGCGGGTTACCGTGCCCTCCTCCAGGGGATATTCCTGACCCAGTGATCGACCAGTGTCCCCTGTGTCTCCTGCACTGCAGGCAAATTCTTTACTACTGAGCCACCTGGGAATCCCACTTTATACCTAATCCATATGAAATACTTGATTGTAAAAAATTGCTACCAAACAAATCTGGAAACGTGGTTTACAATATATCTCTGACCTACTCAAGAATACACACTGCTTCTTTCCTTCTTTCCCTCCCTCCTCAAGTCTAGAATTCTCTGGCTGATTCTCAAAGCATTCTGTGACCACACACCACTAATCAATTATTCCACTTCACCACCTCCCGTGCTCTCCAACATATCTGCACTATAGACAGATTCAGCAACATACTCTGATACTCGATCCGGTTTTAGCCCCCGTTTAGAAAACATCTGAAATGCCCTCCACCCTTCTACAACTAACCCCAAGAATCCTCATAACCCCCTCTTCATTACTGGTGAGCCCACACGCTTTGCTGTGGCTCAGCCTTATCCATTGCTGTGTCATGTTTTTCTAATTATTTCTTATATGTGGGCCTTTTCAAATTTGATTGTACACATTTTAAGAATAAGCAGTGATGGTATTCTTTCCTGTATTCATTCTGCAGAGCACCTTACACAGTGTGGAATGTGAATGATCCTCTACAAATGCTTGTTGATGATGGAAAGAAATAACCTGGAATACAGATGAAAAGGCACCTTCCCCTGCATCACTGGCCCCCAGAGCCTTGGTTGCCTTGGTCGTGCTCAGGTACCACTAGCATCTCTTATGTTATAAGCTCTTATGAGGACTGATGGCCAAGCTTTCTTGTTCTCTTCCTCAGTGTCCTTCTTTCTTTGTTGCACATTCTGAGTAGATCAGTAAAGATCAGTAAAGAGTAGATCATAAAGATCAGGTCTATAGAGTTGGTGGACAGAATCTCAAATTTCAGAGGACATCTGTGACATGGGTAATCCCTTCTAGTTCCAAGTAGGCTAGGATCTAAGCTGTTTCAGCAAAGCTCTTATTCTCAAAACCCCCAGGCAGTCCTGAAAGTCTTACAGAGATCTGAAATTATTTCTTATGTCTAATCCAAATCTCTCTGACCTCAACTGAAGTCTGTTTCCTTTATCACAACACTAAGGATTGATAGAAATAGAGACAGGGCTTTCTTTGCTGAAAACCATGTCCACACCCTAAAACTGACCAAAAAAAAAAAAGTATTTATCAGGCTATCTTCTTTCCAACATGAGCTGTACCTTTTCAGTCTTTACATAATATCTATAAAGGCTGTTTGTTTGGAATAATGTAGGTGGAGACTTGAAGTGTGAACCCAGAGTGCAGTGTGCCCTGACTCGCTCCTTACTGGCATAGCCAAGAGGGATCTGGAGGACGAATGAGAGGCATGGCCTCAGTGAGGCTTAATTTATTAAATAATTTAATAACCAGTGGGAATTTGGGCACAGAAGATGAAATCAATGAGTAGTCACTTCACCAAGACATTCTAAGAATTCACAGAGTATCAACAAATTTTTGATTCTTGAGAAATTATTATTTGGATTCAATAGGTTGTCCTTGAAAAGTTTAAAACCTTTAGATAAAAGTATCTTTGTTAGCCAAAAGAAATCATAATTAATACTCACTGATGAATTTTCCCTTCATAATTATTCTACAGCAATTATTCTAATTTTTAGACTTCAAAAAATTTGCTTATTCATCCACTAACGAGAATTTACTGAGCATTGATTATGCACCAGACTCTGTGCTGTGAGGAAATAAGACAAGATAGATGGGTCCCTGCCCTTATGGACCTTACACACCTCAAGGAAATATGTCACACGGGGACAAGTTTAATTCGTACTGTGACAAGGGCCCTCCAGCACCCTCTTCCTCTTCTTCACACATGTGGCTCCTTTCTTCCTTCAGGGTCTCAGTGAAACTGTCATGTTCTCCAAGAATCCTCTCCCCACCAGCGACTATGCTCTGGTCCAGCTCAGACCCCTGACTATCACTACTTACTCTCCTGTGGGTGTTTTTAGACAGTCTCTCATCCTAACTAGACTAAGAGCTCCACAAGGACACAGAGCCTGTCTCTTGTCCTGTCATCTTTGCTGACCCTCGCCAACATCTAGCACAATGCCTGGCTCACAGATGGAACTCAACAAACTTGCAAAGTGAGTGAATGAACACATGAGCCAAGAAGAGAAGGAGATCTAAGAAATGAGCTGGCTTCGTCCAGGAAAGGAGGACATGAGAGGAGTGTCAGATGGGAGTGGAAACAATTTCCTGGCAGAGGAAACACGTGCCTGATTTTTGAGGTTGGAAGGAGCATGGCATGCTGCAGAGGCAGAAAGAAGACCAAGAGACTGGAGTTGTAGGGACCTAGTAGGTAGTGGGCAGTGGCTTCCCTCGTGGCTCAGACGCTAAAGAATCTGCCTGCAGTGCAGGAGACCTGGGTTCAGTCTCTGGGTTGGGAAGATCCCCTGGAGGAGGGCATGGCAACTCTCTCCAGTATTCTTGCCGAGAGAATTCCACGGACAGAGGAGCCTGGCGGGCTACAATCCATGAGGTCACAGAGTCATACATGACTGAGCTACTAACACACACACACACACACACACACATACATAGTGCTGGGCTGGGGTTGGTTCATCTTGGCTTTGAATGCCAAGCTGAGGATTTTAAATTTTGAAACGTTGTTGGAAACCGCTGAAGGCGTTTAGGCAAGGCAGTGATTTGTTCAGGTTTTCACACCATCCGCATCAGTGCTCAAAAGCATAAGTGGATAGTGGCTACCCTAACAGAGAAAAACAGCTATAGAGCGTTCCCATCATTGCAGAAAAATCCACTGGGTAACACTGTGGAAAAAATTGGCCACTCTTGCTGTGTGGTCAGTCGATTGGAGGGGACATATCCAGTGTACGATAAAACTTGAACCTATCCAGTGACAAATCTAAGAACTTTTTTCACTGGCAAAAAAAAAAAAAAAATTTTAAGTACAACCTTGTTGAAAATGAATTCCGAGTTTTGAAAGGGCAATTTAACGGTTCAGAAAAGTACCAGTGCTTATATATTCATAAAACCAAGCTGTTCTCAAACATTTTGAAAAACTTTAAAAAGGTTTTTGAGATCTAGTTCTAAAATTTGCACTGTTTTCTAAAACAACTATATCTAAACATTGGTCTGGAGATAATGAACAGAAATCTATTAGCAAATTTACTAATTAGGGTCATGTCTACACTTTTATGGAAACATTAAACGTTTGTTTATTTGAAGTAAAGTCTCTTTAGTCAGCTACCATAAATATTGGCTGCCTGTCAGAAATGATGTGCCCGAATTTCACATGTTTTACATTTCCTAATAGTGACCCAGCTCACACAATATTTTTATATGACTACAACTGTTATGAAAGCAGAGTATCCTATATATACATTGACTTTTGATTAATGAGCTAATGGTGGTTCCCTGTTGCAAGTCATTAGGCCTTATGTGTGTTCAGCCAAAGCTCACTCAGAGTTGACAAAGATGTTGATTATGTCATCCACATGCTAGGGTGTAGCCAGAACGATCACATTACCGATTAGCCATGCTCTTTTAACTGTACATTGCAACCCATTACTAGGTTGTAAAATCAACTTAGTCGATGTTACCAGGAATAAGGAAAAGAAACCTAATAGCCTAGATTTAGAGTCCACTGAACATTGATGTGTGTAAGTTTTGGTTCGTGTAATTTTTATTTGTATGTGTGATGGCTTCATGCTGTAAAATATATTTCTTATTGTGGATGACAGTGGAAATATTTTGAGCAACACTGAGCTTTTCTGTCGTGTTTTTAGTTGCAACTATTCTTGATTGTTCTCCCCTTTTCCCTTTTCTTATCCTTTATTACACTCTTTTAGCTTTCCTTGGTCAGCCCTCTGGAGAATCCCATTTTATCTCTTCCCATGGCATATAAGGGCTTCCCTGGTGGCTCAGACGGTAAAGCCTCTGCCTGATCCAGGTTCGATCCCTGGGTTGGGAAGATCCCCAGGAGGAGGAAATGGCAACCCACTCCAGTACTCTTGCCTGGAAAATCCCATGAACGGAGGACCCTGGTAGGCTGCAGTCCATGGGGTCGAAAAGAGTTGGATGTGACTGAGCGACTTCACTTTCTTTCTTTCTTTCTGGCATATAAGGTCCTCACTTCTCCATACTTGTCTCCTGCTTCTCTTCCCCTTGCTCATTTCGGTCAAGCCACACAGCCTTCTTTGCTATCCTGTAATATGCTGTCAAAGCTGTGGGCTGGAGCTTTTGCACTGGTTGTTCCCTGTCCCTTCCCTCAGATATATACATACCTAACTTCCTTTTCTCCTTCAAGTCTTTGCTCAAAGTTCACCTTCTTAATGAGGCTGACACTGACTGTTTTATTTAAAACTGCAACCCTCCTCGTCCTCATGAGCCCCTTGCCCTTCTGTACTTCTTTCCTACAGAGGACTATGCTATGCTAAGTCACTTCAGTCGTGTCCGACTCTTAACGACCCCATGGATTGCAGCCTAACAGGCTCCTCCGTCCATGGGATTTTCCAGGCAAGAGTACTGGAGTAGGGTGCCATTGCCTTCTCCACCGACAGAGGACTAACCCCCTTCTATTAAGGTCAGACAGACTGAGCGACTTCACTTTCACTTTTCACTTTCATGCATTGGAGAAGGAAATGGCAACCCACTCCAGTGTTCTTGCCTGGAGAATCCCAGGGATGGGGGAGCCTGGTGGGCTGCCGTCTATGGGGTCGCACAGAGTCGGACACGACTGAAGTGACTTAGCAGTAGCAGCATTGCACTATAAAATCTATTTATTATGTGTGTTGCTTGTCTGTCTCCCTCCACTAGATGTAAAATACAGGAAGACAGGCATTTTTATTTATTTACTGATATAGCCCAAGGCACCAGAACAGTGTCTGAAACAGAGTAGGTATCAGCAATATTATAGAATTAATTTAGATTTGCCCATGCAGGGAGAGAGAGAGAGAGAATGAGAAGGACCAAGCATCAAAGTAACCAGGAGATTGCGTGCGTGCTTAGTTGCTCAGTCATGTCCAGCACTTTTGCGACCCCATGGACTGTAGCTTGCCAGGCTCCTCTGTCCATGGCATTCTCCAAGCAAGAATATTGGAGTGGGTAGCCATTCCCTTGTCCAGGAGGGTCTTCCCAACCCAGGAATTGAACCCCGGTCTCCTGAATTGCAGGCAGATTCTTTACCATCTGAACCACTAGGGAAGCCCCTAACCAGGAGATTGTTATTGCATTATGAGGTCATTTCCTGCCTTTTATCAAAACTTTCTGAACACTGATGCTTGTAAGCACTTTTAAAGGACAATTGCTTTATGACACTCTTAAAGAACTGTTGTTTAGTCACTAAGTTGTTTCTGACTCTTTTGTGACCCCATGGACTGTAGCCTACCAGGCTCCTCCGTCCAGGGGATTTCCCAGGCAAGAGTACTGGAGTGGGTTACCATTTCCTTAAAGAATTAGGAATACTTAATAAACTAATGAAGAAGACTCTTAAGTTTTCAGCAACGTTACATGGTCAATGTAGCTACTAAAGTCAATATGAAATTGAATATTATTCTGTTGAAGATGCAGCAGTTCTTCCTTAAATAGTCAACCATTACTTATTTTTTCTTTTGAAAAAAATCAGGTGGAATTCACATTACTAAGAAAATTGTTAATCTTTTGCAACAGATCAGCCATATTTAGCAACTGCATTTCCTATTTTTTGCTAGTTTGACAGAATGAATTAATAAAGTATCACATTACTATTTGAAAAGTATTTTATTTGTAGGGAGAGAACAGCAGAAATGTACTGCTTAGATGTTATAAATGAATGTGTATCTTTTTGTTGTTCAGTTGCTCAGTCATGTCTGACTCTTTGTGACCCCATGGACTGCAGCATGCCAGGCTTCCCTGTTCTTCATCATCTCCTGGAGCTTAAACTCATGTCCATTGAGTCTGTGATGCCATCCAACCATCTCATTCTCTGTCGTCCCCTTCTCCTCCTGCTGCCTTCAATCTTTCCCAGCATCAGAGTTTTTTCTAATGAGTAAGCTCTTCACACCCTGTGACCAAAGTATTGGAGCTTCAGCTTCAGCATCAGTCCTTCCAATGAATGTTCAGGATTGATTTCCATTAAGCCTCTTAATTGAGATCATCAGTAAAAGTTATCAGAACTAACCACATGAGAACCAGAATGTTACTGTTTTAGTAGCTAGGAGGAAGCACAGAGTTTAAAAAAAAAAACTAGAAATGAATAATATTGCTATTATCAAACTAAAAATATTAACTGAACAATTTTTAAAAATATATCAAAGTAGAAAAAAATGATTAAAGGACAACTGCGGTTAGATGTTAGTCACCAATCTTTTATTTTTATCATTCTTCTTAGTTGTAATCATGCCCTATATACAAGTTTGTATCCTGCTTTTGAAAATTAATATTTAACTGAAAAATAGCCAACATTTTGGCATTTCTCCATTTCTCCTTGTCAGATAACTCATAACTTAAAAGATACATCTCAAAAACTCTGCACTATATAAAATATTAAAAGCACATATAAAAGCAAAGTGGGAATAAATAGAACATCAAGTTACTGAAATTTTCTGAAGTGATTGCTTAGGCTGTCAGGAAGCAAAATATGTAATTATTCGACTGTCTGCTTCACTTGAGGAGTAGGAAATGGCAACCCACTCCAGTGTTCTTGCCTGGAGAGTCCTGTAGATGGAAGAGCCTGGCGGAGCTACAGTCCATGGGGTCACAATGAGTCAGACACGACTGTGCAACTGACCTACTGCTTCACTGAAGCGTGGCAGCCTAGCTCTACAGGTTGCAAAAGTACATTTTGGAGCTTAAATTGCCTGAATTTTCATACTACCTTAATTTTACATAAATATATGTAAGGTTTATGACTGTATGCACACACAGAGAGGAAGTGTGTAAACACGGTGTCAAGCTCAAGTTTAGCCCAAGAGCAACCTGCGGTTGATCAAGCAGATCGAATACTCAATCGAAGGAGGCAGAGCACAGGCCATGGGAAGTCAGGGGTGTTGGGTAGGAGGGGGCTGGGAGGAAGCTTGGGAGCGTTGGGCTCTGGCTGGCTGACCTGGGGAGGGTCTAAGGGCACAGGGATCCACTCTGGCTCTGGTGCTATGAGAAGACAGGGCAGTTCTACCATTGGTGTCTCCTCTACAAGGAGGGGAAGCTGGGAGAGGATGAAGCAGTAATTGCAAAGAAGTAGCAGTCACTCATTTCGGCTAGGAGAGGAGGTGTTCAGGATTTTGCAGGTCACCCAGTGACCTGTTTTTGTCTTTGCTTCCCCCAAATCGTGAAGCAGCCTTACTCTCTCATTTTATCGTGGTCTCAGGGCAGCCTTGTCTGAGGCTGGTATGGTCCTGGGAGAGTCACGGGACCCAGGGGGGCCAGCTTCTGAATGTCTGAGGCTGCTGTTCTTTCTCTCTCAATAGCTTTAGTCATTCTTGTTCTATAACTGGCAGATCTCAGTTTTATATGTGGGTATTTGCATATAAGATATGCAGCCTTTTGCAACAAGTACGATCCTGTTGGGTTGAATAAGAGAGTGAATATAAGAGGAAATATTATCCCCAGAAAGAACAGCTCAGTACTACTCTTTGGTCTCCCATCTAAACAGTTGGCCCTTTTGAGAACTGGTGCCCTTCTCCTCCCCATCTTTTGCTTGGGTACCACATTGCCTTCCTTGTTATCCCTAGATGAATGTTTGGCAACAGGACAAAAACACAGCAACAATCCTTTCTCAGGATAAAAATGATGATAAACTAGGATTTTCATTCTCATTTTGTTTTGAAAGAAGAATTCTCATAAGTGTTTAATAATTTATAAGAGGAAAAGAATTTTATTTCATTATCAGTTCAGACTCTGTGTTCTGATCATTACTAACCATTGCTAGAGGTCACTGGACTCTGAACTGTCTTTAAAAAAATTTTTTTCCCCAGTTCTTTTTTTTTCTTCCACTAGAAAACAAACATTTCTTATTTCTGGTATTTAGAAGAGTTTTTTTTTGTTTCCCTACTCAGAGGTATTAATGTTGCTGTTCCCTTCTTACTCCTTGGAGAATGACCTGTTGGTCTCTTTGTGTGTCGGTATAACTAGTACAAAAATTAATTTATGGAATATTTTATGATATACTAAATATAATCACATTGTTCTTGCTTATAATACTTAGGAATGCCACACTGACTTTTACCATAACTGCCTATCTACCCACATGCATGTCTACTCAGAAAATATTTGTGGGGCATATGCTATGTGCCCATACAGCTTTGTTCCAGGCATTGGGACACTAAGGAAGGAGAGAGGGGAGGCCAAGAGTCCAATGTCTGGGTTGGAATTCCTGCTCTGCCACTGCTGGGTAATTAGTTGACCTCGTTAAAGTTTACATTCTTTCTCTGTAAAATGTGGGGATCACACTGCTACTTCCCCTTAAGACCACTGGGAGGACTGAAAGAATCAGTTACATGTTCACTGCCGTGCTTGTCACAGTTAGTATGCGGTAAAAGTCATCTCCCTCTCTCTCTCTTTTTTTTTTTTTTTTTGAGGATAAATCGTTGAATTATTAGATGCTGTCCTTCTTCAAGGAACTGACTGAAAGTCAGGCTCACTCCCTTGTAAGGGGGCATCTCACTCATTCATGGGGAGGGTGTTTGGAGAGAGGAAGAGGAGTCCTAATGAGAAGTGAGCCTGATGGGTGAGGGTCCAGGCTAAGTGGAGAGTGAGAGAAAAGGCAGAGTTGAGAGCTTAGTCCATAGTTGTGTGTGTGTGTGTGTGTGTGTGTGTGTGTTAGTCTCTCAGTCATGTCCGACTCTTTGTGACCCCATAGACTGTAGCCTGCTAGGCTCCTCTGTCCATGGGATTTTCCAGGCAAGAATATTGGAGTGGGTTGCCATTTCCTTCTCCAGGGGATCTTCCCAACCCAGGGATTGAACCTGGGTCTCCTGCATTGCAGACAGACTCTTTACCATCTGAGCCACCAGGGAAGATTTAGTCCATAGTTGAGAGCAGCTCAGTTCCAACATGAGGGACACAGTGTCAAGTGCTGACAGAGAGCAGTTTCTTAGGACCTGCCAGACCGTGGTCAAGGTGGGGAGGGAGGGAAGCAGTGGAAACTGACGGGAGGGGCATGTGAGGACCAGATCTCATGGGCCATGTGTTCCAAGCTTAGGACCTTAGACTTTACCCTGAGGACAGTAGGCATCTGGAACCCATCTGGAACATCACCACTTCCAAGAAGGTTGTTGTTCCGTCACCCAGTTGTGTCAGACTCTTCACCACCCCATGGGCTGCAGCACACCAGGCCTCCCTGGTGTCCCTCACCGTCTCCTGAGTTTGCCCAAGTTCATGCCCTTTGCATCCAACCATCTCATCTTCTGACGCCCTCTTCTTCTCCTGCCCTCAGTCTTTCCCAGCATCAGGGTCTTTTCTAATGAGTCATCTCTTCGCATCAGGAGGCCAAAGTAGCGGAGCTTCAGCTTCAGCATCAATCCTTCCAATGATTGGCATGTGAATGTGAAGTCACTCAGTCATATCCAACTCTTTGTGGCCCAATGGACTCTAGCCTAGCAGGCTCCTCTGTCCATAGAATTTTCCAGGCAAGAGTACTGGAGTGGGTTGCCATTCCCTTCTCCCTTCTTCCTTGAGGATCTTCCCAACCCAGAGATCGAACCCGGGTCTCCCACATGTGGGCAGACAGTTTACCATCTGAGCCACCTCAGAATAATCCAATGATTATTCAGGGTTTATTTCCTTTAGGATTGACTGGTTTGATCTTGCTGTCCAAGACAGCAAGGGTTCCAAGAAGGTACTTAACTAATTTTTTAATGGATAAAGGAAATTGCATAGAGATGTTTGTTTCAGCACATTAAAAAAAAGAAAGTTTTCAAACTTGGACCTACAATGAATTATACTCTGATTCACAGGACATACTGACAGTCATCCACATGCCCCTCCAACCCCTCTTTTGATATTTCTTGCCTTCTCATTCCTTATCCCATTCTTTTGCCGTTTAAAGACACCCATTTCTTTCTTGTGTGTTTGATATGTGGCCTTAAATATGCATGTATCCTTCTAAAAGATATGTTGTTTTATGTATTTTTAATTTACCGATATCTTTTTTCTGCCCTAAATCTTTTCCTACTTCTTTTTTTCCCTCTTGATATAAAGCATCCACGTTGCCATGTGTACATTAGTTCACCATGTATACCTCTAGTTCATTGCTGGGCTCAGTGGGTAAAGAATCTGCTTGCAGTACAGGAGACTCAGGTTTGGTCCCTGGGTCAGGAAGATCTCCTGGAGGAGGGCATGGCAACCCACTCTGGTATTCTTGCCTGGAGACTCCCATGGATAGAGGAGCCTGGTGGACTATAGTCTATGGGGTTGCAAAGAGTTGGACACGACTAAAGTGATTGAGCACACACTCCCACTGCATAGTCCATATATAGTATACATTATAGCATTGTTCAGAATAACAATTTGAAATAACCTAAATATTGCAGGTTAAGGAATGGGTCAGTAACCATGGTACATTAGCACTGTGAAATAGCCTGTCTCCAATGATGGTTCTGGATGCCATGGGAAAGGTATTTATGGCAATGTTAAGGAGAAAAGCAGACAAAAATAGTTTTGTACTGTCCTTATTGCCAAATTCAGACTCAAATTGAAGAAAGTAGGGAAAACCACTAGACCATTCAGGTATGACCTAAATCAAATCCCTTATGATTATACAGTGGAAGTGAGAAATAGATTTAAGGGCCTAGATCTGATAGATAGAGTGCCTGATGAACTATGGACGGAGGTTCATGACATTGTACAGGAGACACGGATCAAGACCATCCCCATGGAAAAGAAATGCAAAAAAGCAAAATGGCTGTCTGGGGAGGCCTTATAAATAGCTGTGAACAGAAGAGAAGCGAAAAGCAAAGGAGCAAAGGAAAGATATAAGCATCTGAATGCAGAGTTCCAAAGAATAGCAAGAAGAGATAAGAAAGCCTTCTTCAGCAACCAATGCAAAGAAATAGAGGAAAACAACAGAATGGGAAAGACTAGAGATCTCTTCAAGAAAATTAGAGATACCAAGGGAACATTTCATGCAAAGATGGGCTCGATAAAGAACAGAAATGGTATGGACCTAACAGAAGCAGAAGATATTAAGAAGAGGTGGCAAGAATACACAAAAGAACTGTACAAAAAAGATCTTCACAACCCAGATAATCACGATGGTGTGATCACTCACCTAGAGCCAGACATCCTGGAATGTGAAGTCAAGTGGGCCTTAGAAAGCATCACTATGAACAAAACTAGTGGAGGTAATGGAATTCCAGTTGAGCTATTTCAAATCCTGAAAGATGATGCTGTGAAAGTGCTGCACTCAATATGCCAGCAAATTTGAGAAACTCAGCAGTGGCCACAGGACTGGAAAAGGTTTTCATTCCAATCCCAAAGAAAGTCAATGCCAAGGAATGTTCAAACTACTGCACAATTGCACTCCTCTCACACGCTAGTAAAGTAATGCTCAAAAATCTCCAAGCCAGGCTTCAGCAATATGTGAACCATGAACTTCCAGATGTTCAAGCTGGTTTTAGAAAAGGCAAAGGAACTAGAGATCAAATTGCCAACATCCGCTGGATCATGGAAAAAGCAAGAGAGTTCCAGAAAAACATCTATTTCTGCTTTATTGACTATGCCAAAGCCTTTGACTGTGTGGATCACAATAAACTGTGGAAAATTCTGAAAGAGATGGGAATACCAGACCACTTGACCTGCCTCTTGAGAAACCTATAAGCAGGTCAGGAAGCAACAGTTAGAACTGGACATGGAACAACAGACTGGTTCCAAATAGGAAAAGAAGGACGTCAAGGCTATATATTGTCACCCTGCTTATTTAACTTATATGCAGAGTACATCATGAGAAATGCTGGGCTGAAAGAAGCACAAGCTGGAATCAAGATTGCCGGGAGAAATATCAATAACCTCAGATATGCAGATGACACCACCCTTATGGCAGAAAGTGAAGAGGAACTAAAAAGCCTCTTGATGAAAGTGAAAGTGGAGAGTGAAAAAGTTGGCTTAAAGCTCAACATTCAGAAAACAAAGATCATGGCATCTGGTCCCATCACTTCATGAGACATAGATGGGGAAACAGTGTCCGACTTTATTTTTCTGGGCTCCAAAACCACTGCAGATGGTGACTGCAGCCATGAAATTAAGAGACGCTTACTCCTTGGAAGAAAAGTTATGACCAACCTAGATAGCATATTGAAAAGCAGAGACATTACTTTGCCAACGAAGGTCCATCTGGTCAAGGCTATGGTTTTTCCAGTGGTCATGTATGGATGTGAGAGTTGGACTGTGAAGAAAGCTGAGCACCAAAGAATTGATGCTTTTGAACTGTGGTGTTGGAGAAGACTCTTGAGAGTCCCTTGGACTGCAAGGAGATCCAACCAGTCCATTCTAAAAGAAATCAGCCCTGGGTGTTCTTTGGAAGGAATGATGCTAAAGCTGAAAATCCAGTACTCTGGCCACCTCATGCAAAGAGTTGACTCATTGGAAAAGACTCTGATGCTGGGAGGGACTGGGGGCAGCAGGAGAAGGGGACGACAGAGGATGAGATGGCTGGATGGCATCACCGACTGGATGGACATGAGTTTTGAGTGAACTCCGAGAGTTGGTGATGGACAGGGAGGCCTGGTGTGCTGTGATTCATGGGGTCGCAAAGAGTCTGACACGACTGAGCAACTGAACTAAACTGAACTGACTGTGAAAACAACCACATAAAAACACATATTCAAACAGCCAACGGCTGGGAAGGATCAGAGAAAGATGAAGATAGCTCGAGAGCAGTGCCGCTCTGCTGCCTGCCCCAGAGCTGGCCTCCGGGTGCCCCTGCTCTACCAGAAAGGCTTCCTCTCTGCCAGGTGTTTCTTGCAGTCACCTTCAGTTGCATTTGTCTGCCCTGGTGGGAAGTAGGATAGAAACAGAGAATCTTTTCAGAAGGCCGAGATGATCTAGTGCTGCAGCATTTAACTGTCTTCAAGATTAAACAAAAAACGTTAAATGCCTTAAGAGCTATGCATATTACTCTTTCATTTGTGCAAAGAGTAAGACACAGGAACTTGTTTGTGAATGGAAAAATTCTGGAAGAGCAGATAAGAGACTGATAACAGTAATTACCTCGGCGGAGGGGGATTGGGGATCTGGGGAAGCAGGGTGTCAAACTTATTCTTAAGTATGAGATACACACTTGGTACCTTTTCTAAAACCGTGTACGATTAAAATTTTATTTTTGAGAAGTTTAAATACGTAAATATCATGACTCTGACTTTGTAAACATCGCTTTTTAAAAATCTTGACTTTAACTCGTTACAAATCAACGTCTTCCAAAACAACAAATGTACATTTTGGGCCTCAAACTGTGCCCCTCTTTGGAGTAATGAGGACTAACCACAATTTGAGGTCTGCTTTGCATGCATTTTGTCATGAATCACAAAGCACACCAGATTCTGGCATTAATTCCAACGCAGATGCAAGCGCTATCCAGAAACGTTGACGGGGAACAGCGGCAGGAGGATTCGGGTGTGACGGTTCTTGTCCTCAGAACGGATTTGCGCCAGGCTTTGCGCGCTGCAAGGTGTGCGCGCGTCCGCCAGCCTACTGGGGCGGCGAGCGTCAAGCCTCCCGGTGCCCCACGGCCCAGGGACCCGGCCTCCCCGCGATCTCCCCAGGGCTGCGC
>NW_011494620.1:5824358-5825055 GCF_000754665.1 Bison bison bison | reverse complement strand
CCCGCCCCCGGGCCGCGTCACTGGGCGCCGCGGGTGAGCAGCTACCATTGGCCGAGCCGCGGAGGGGGGAGAGGCAGCGACCCTTCCCCGCCGGCGGGCGACGAGCCAGGGGGCCGGCAACCTGGGCCCGGCGCTCAATTTAAACTCTGAAATCGGGGCCGCTGGCGGACTCCGGAAACGAAACCACGTACGCCTGGCCGGCCCCGCGCCCCAGGCCCCGCCGCATTCCCGGAATCGACTCTTCTCCCGCCATTTGCCACCCGCCTTTCGCCGAGCCCGCGCTCCGAGGGCTGAGGCCCACGGCGGCCGGGAGCGGACGAGCGGCATGGCGCGCGGCGCGGACGGCGGGGACGGGGCTCGCGTCTGGCAGCACGTGTTCCTGCTCCCAGGTAACCACGCCGGCCCTGGGGCGGCGGCGGCGCGCGCGCGGCCCGGGCTCCTGCTCTGGGCGGCCCCGCCCGAGAGCGCGCTAGGCGGGTTCTCGGCGACAGGGCGCGCCCCCTCTGGCCCGCGGTCCCTCGCGCGCGGGCGAGTCCTGACTGTTGCCGATTCAGCGCCGAGTATAGGGGCCGCCGACCCTGGCCCTGCCCCCGCGGCCGCGCGTGGGGGACCCGAGTGTCGCCCGGAATACATGGTTCCTCCTCTTGGTCACAGTGCCCTCGGTTGAGCTTTTTTTTTTTTTTTTTTTTAAACCTGC
>NW_011494620.1:5811450-5824258 GCF_000754665.1 Bison bison bison | reverse complement strand
TTTTAAACCTGAGCCGGAAGCGCAAAAGCAGACCGAGTTGATTTTCCCGGTTCGGGTTCTTTGTGGGTCGGGTGGCCTGGAGGGAGCGGCGCAGGCTTGGGGAGGGCGGCGCGGGTTCAGGACCTGGGGGCCAGCCGCGAGGCCTGGAGGTGTCTGCTCTTGGGGTGTAATTTGGTATCTCCTAGTCGACAGTTGGCTTAGCGTCTGAGCCTTACTAGATGGGAACCTAGAATCCAATAGGTCCGCATTGACCTGAAGGCGGTACTGTCTTAACACTTACCCTGCACTGGGACATGCCTTGATTTGTGAGGCTGCATGGTGGCGGGGGATTCAGGCAGGTAGCTAAGGATTGGAGCCAGCCTTGTCAGCCTCTCCAGGATGGTGACCACATCCAGGCCTGCAGGGGCTAGGGATGGTGGACATCAGTTGGCACCTATGATGGCATGAAGTGGCAGAATAAATGAAGTTTGGGACCAGGGAGTGCAAGCCAGAAAGTTTTGGCCTTTTCATAGGAGGATACATTGATTTGATGGCATAATTGAATATCGGAAAGCCCATTGTTCTCTGTATCTAATTTTGAGATGTAGCTCAGCAAATGCAGTATTTTTGCAGTAAATGAGACTCTGATGTCAGGTGTAGTTGCCCAGTAATTTGGATTTTCATGTGTGCTTAGTTGCTCAGTCGTGCCCGACTCTGTGATCCCTTGGACTATAGCCCGCTAGGCTCCTCTGTCCATGGCGTTTTCCAGGCAAGAATACTAGAGTGGGTAATCATTTCCTTCTCCAGGGAATCTTCCTGACCCAGGGATGAAACCTGAATCTCTTATGTCTCCTACATTGGAGGCCGATTCTTTACCCTCTGAGCCATCAGGGAAGATTTTTATGATGGATATTGAAAATTATTACAGGATAATCTGTCAAGGGTATTTTGTGTGTGTTTAACTTTTCTTCTCTTTGTAAAGAAGTATAACATACATATTGTTGTCCCTTTATAAATAAATATAACATATATATTGTTGTTTAATCACTTGGTCATGGCCGGTCCAACTCTTTGTGAACCCATGAACTGTAGCTGGCCAGGCTCCTCTGTCCATGGGATTTCCCAGACAAAAATACTGGAGTGGGTTGCCATTTCCTCCTCTAAGGGATCTTCCTGACCCAGACCCAGATCATACCTGCCTCTCCTGCACTGGCAGGCAGATTCTTTACTGCTGAGCCACCTGGGAAGCCCATATACATATAGTAAAGTGTAAAACGTTTAAGTGTGCAAGTCAGTGAGCTTTTCATATGTATACACCCCTGTCACCATTCCACATATCAAGACCTAGATCTTACCCTGTGAGCTCCTCTTGCCTGTTCTAGATGACCTCAGTAACCTCCGTGCTGACCTCTGTCACCAGATATTTGTTCTGCCTGTTTGGTCAAGCATGTGATTCTTAATCCCTTGCATCTTTTACTCAGCGTTACGTCTGTGAGGCTCATCCGTAGTCTGTAGCTGTGGTCAGGTTTGTTGGTTCATTCGTGTTTTCCTCGCTGTGTCTATTTTATTGTATGCATAGTCATATTACTGCTGAGAATGGATATTCAAATTATTTTTTCCTGGTTATAACTATTACGAGTTGCTGCTGCTGCTGCTAAGTCACTTAAGTCGTGTCTGACTCTGTGCGACCCCAGAGACGGCAGCCCACCAGGCTCCTCCATCCCTGGGATTCTCCAGGCAAGAACACTGGAGTGAGTTGCCATTTCCCTCTCCAATGCATGAAAGTGAGAAGTGAAAGTGAAGTCGCTCAGTCGTGCCCGACTCTTTGCGACCCCATGGACTGCAGCCTACCGGGCTCCTCCGTCCCTGGGATTCTCCAGACAAGAACACTGGAGTGGGTTGCCATTGCCTGCTCCGTATTACTAGTTAGACTTCTACAAACACGTTTATGAGGCTTTAAGTAGCTGGATGTGGTCACTTCTCTGTGGTGCAAACCCAGGAGTGGAATTGCTGGCCCTGGATATTGTGTATTTAGCTTTGGTAGACATTGCTCAACAGTTTTCCAAAGTGATTGTACCGATTTATTCCCCCAACTGTATGAGAGTTCCCGTTGCTCCACACCCTCACTGGAGGTTTGTAGTTTGTGTAAGGCAAATTAATGCAAAATTCAGGGTTTTCATAGAGTCTAGTAAATAGTAAAGGGATGCCTGATACATGCTTTACAGTAGAAAATTTCTCTTCTCACTGTTAACATGTTATCTCAATGAGATTTTAATTGTGGGAACTCTAATCATTCAGAGTGCATAAAAATAATTCAGATATACATAATTGCTGAGAATAATTTGAGTTTCTTGTTCTATTTAATAAGTATTGAAATTTTCATTCTTAAATATGTTTGTATCCTCATAGTATTAAAATATTTAAGATAATTAAATATTGATTGCATCCCTGAAATTCATAGGTTCAATATGTCTGCTTTCGGACCACAAGAATTTCAGTCCAGTTCCTGTTCAAAGCTGGGACTTACTGTGACCTTCAAACTCATTGGAGGAGGCTGAGCCAGCTGTTAAGAAACTGTTGAACAGTGTGGTCAGGCAGGCTGGCTCTGTAACACTTAGAACTTGATCTTCTAGTGCCTGTAATTCTTCTAACTGGCCTTTACTGCCACCTGTAGGCTCTGGGAGTTACAGATGCTGGTGGTGTGATCGTTACCTCTGTGCAACTGTGCTTCTCAAACTTGGGGGCATCAGTCACCTGGGGGACTGAACCCTGGAGAGTCTCGGACTCAGTAGGTCTGGGGGCAGAATGCGCATTTCTAACAAGTTACCCAGTGATGCCAATGCTGCTGGTCAGAGGTTCCACTAGGAACCACTGTAGGAGGCCAGCCCTAGGGAGTGGATTGGGAGATAGACACAGCCAGCCTCAGGTTTAGCTGTCTTTATCTTTATGGTGAGTCAGAATTTCCACAGTCACGGGAGTACGTGTAAGTACAGGTTATGAGTCTTCACAGACTTCTTGTTTTTCTCCAGTAGATGGAAAGTCCGCCCCAGTAAGTTATGCATTTGAGCGGAGGAGAACCATACCTACCACTGTTGGTTGGTTGGTCGCTAAGTCACATTCGACTCTGTGACCCCCACGGACTGTAGCCTGCCAGGCTCCTCTGTCCATAGGGTTTTCCAGGCAAGAATACTGGAGCGGGTTGCCTTTCCCTTCTCCAGGGGACCTTCCTGACCCAGGGATCAAACCCATGGCTCCTACCGCATCTCCTGCATTGCAGGTGGATTCTTTACCGCTGAGTCAGCGGGGAAGCCCGTACCCTGCCATACCGCTGTAAGATATCCTTATATCTGAAAGGATACAGTAAAGGACATATTAAAAAGTACTAGTTAGGTCTCTCTGCTGCTAGTTTTCAGTTTGTCTGAGAAGTCTAGTATCCCAGAAAAACAAGAGCTGAAACTTGGAAGGGATACTTGTGAGGTAGTCAGATGTGGGGCCTTGATTTTTATAGGTCAGTGGTGACAGAACGGCCTCCTGTTTCAGCAAGGTAAGCGTTTCTTGCAGTTTGGGTTGGTCTTCAACATTTCTCCCACACGGCCTGGAACACTAGCTGGTTTCCACTTTTAGTTGCTATAAGAGACCGTGAACATCTCTACTTTTTGGAATAAGGTAGAAGTTTCCATCTCTCTTTGCTGCCCTAAAAGTAAATGTTTTAAGTTATATTTTTAATATTTTTCTCTAGTCCAAGTTTTGTATGCTTGTCGGTCCTAATAAGTTGGATTGGATGCCAGCAGGAATGGATTCAGTGAATGCAGGAGAGAGGACTGGGTGGACTGCTCCTGTGGATAAACTCTGTTACTTAGCCATCCCCAAGGAAACATGAAAGGGTTGGGAAACCCTAACGTTACATGAGGGGAAAAGAAAGTACAGAAATGATCTCAGGGATCTCAGAGATTACGCTGAAATCATGCCTTAGTCAGCCGCTGCCTGATTGGAGAGTTTCCAGGTCAAACTAGGGCTTCCCTGGTAGTTCAGATGGTGAAGAATCTGCCTATAATGTGGGAGACCTGGGTTTGATCTTTGAGCCAGGAAGATCCCCTGGAGAACGGAATGGCAACCCACTCCAGTATTCTTCCCTGGAAAATCCTATGGACAGAGGAGCCTGGCAGGCTACGGTCCATGGGGTTATAAAGAGTCAGACATGACTGAGCGACTAACACTTTCACTTTCAGGTCAGACTGGACCTTAGATAACATCTTCAGCTGTAGACAAATTTTGCAATAAAGTTATTTCCCTTTACTTTATGGAAATACACGTTTTAAAGTATTTTAGGTATTTGGTATTTTTCCCCCACAGATCGCATCAGCAATGCCAGCTTTTGGAGGGTAGATGACGGAGTGCTGTCTGGGAGATTATTCCAGGCCTGCCTGCCTTAGACATCCCAAGTACAGAAGCGACCCTTGCTTGTGAGGCGCCGTGTTAATCCCACGTAGTAATATCAGATTCATCTCTCCAGAAGAAACACAAAAATAGATTTGTATGACTGCAAGCTTTAGAGCTATATTCTAATTAACGGATTAAAAAAGAAATTAAAAAGGAAAAACGAATTTCCTATAATAATAATGAAGAATATTTATATTAATCTTACGTTTGATTAGAGACTCATAGCTTTTTTTTAACAGGCCCACAAGAAACACCTCTTGTTTGAAAAGTAGAAGTTTAATGTGGCAAAGAAAGAATTACTGTAGACCCAAATGACTTTTCAATGACCCTAAAAAAAATAAAAAGTTTTTTCCTCTTTTTACCTAAAGGCATATGGTTAGCCTCGGAAGAATGTAAGCAGTTTATTTTGTTCTTTGTCAACACCATTTGCATGTATGTATGTCTGTGCTTAGAATTGCACCTTGTGGGCTGAAAACTTCTCTACTTCCAGAAGAGCTTGATCACCTGGGGGTAACCTGTGTTAAGTTGGCCAGAGACAGGGAACCTGGCAGGTTCACGTGCTGACTTTCGACAACTTCGAATCATTCAGCTCAGGTTCCTGGAAGATGTGTCATTTACTGACTAGTAAGGCCGATGGCCGTGAGGGAGTCTCTGAGTTTTCCAGCAGGGTGTGTTTAACATTTTCCACACAAATCCTCAATCTGGTTTTGACTTTATGAAACGTTTTTGGAGTTAACCCGGCTGACCTTTCTCAGATGACCGCTCACTGAACATGCTCCCCTTGCTCTCTGAGCACGTTCTGGAGTGAATGGACTCAATCAGTTGCCAGTCAGTATAATCCAGCAGTTTCCAGAGCTTGATCCGGTCCTGCAACAATTGTTCCAAAAGGCCTTGGATGTTTGTAAGTCAGGACTCAAGACTCCCACATATTTATCCTCCAGGGCAGAAAAGAATTCATAAAAGGAAAGTAAGACATGCTCATGATTTTTTTTTTCACTTGAATAGCAGAATAGGGCCTGCTTGGTTCCCCCCTATGCTCTGAGCATTAACCATGATGTTTTCAGAAACAAACAGCTCATCAACGTTCTCAAAAGCCTGGCTATAATAAAAACACAGCTACAAGTAGATGTACACTATTTATGAGCTCTGTGTCCTTGGAAAAACTGCTCGTTGTAAAGCCTCCATTTCCTCATCTCTGCAGTGGGGAGAATAGTACTGGTCTCACGGGGTTGTTGTCTGTTGACTTGAATTAAATGTCAGTTCCTTCTTGCACCCCAAGCTGTGATGCAGACCTGGGACAGAGGAGGCATGCAATGAACATTTGCTGAAAGAACAAAGGTCTTTCATTCTGTTTCTCCCCACAGCCTTTGTCTTTGCTCATACTGTCCTTTTTCTTCCCTTTCTACTTCCATCCAAATTCTACCCTTTATTCAAGGCTTGGTTCACCTTTGTCTTCCCTGAAGCTAAGCCATTTGTATGTATCACAAAATGAATTCCAGTGTTCTTTTTCTATCTCTGCCTTGATTTCCCTATTTACTCTTACTATGTGTTTATTGGATTCCTCAGTGAAATACTTAACACTCTTTTGGGGTTACACAGCTTCTCTTTCTTTGAGTGCCCATGATTTGTGCCTGCCTGGATCCCTACACACTCTTTTTCACATGCTTTGCTTAGCAAAGAAACGTTGAAGAAATCTTATCTCTAACCCAGCGCAGGTGTCAGCTCCTGCAGGAAGCCTGCCTTCTGGGCCTCTCCCACCACCTGCACGTTTTCATCGTGGTTGCTCAGTTCGTTGTCATTTATATATGAGTATGTGTTGGGTGCCCAGTGCGTGCCTGTAGCTGGGGAGGATCCAGGCACTTTCTCCCCGGTGGCCCCATTAGCTCCTCAGTGGTAGGCTCGCCTCTGAAAGCACATATGTCACCACACCCTTCCAGCCTTTTTTGTTCTGAGGTCCTTTATATGAACCTTTAAAATACCTTTAAAAGGAAGGACCTTTCTGTTCTAGGTGTGACTGTTTGCTGAAGTGGAGTGAGCCCTCTGGTGAAAGGCTCTGACCCACTCTGAGCCCGTTTTCTGCCTCCTGAGCCTGCAAGGATCTGGGCCACTGAAGGCTCTCCAGCCAGAGTCGATCCCCCTGTGAAGGCCTGATGTCCCCGCAGCTTTTGACAGGGCTCTCTGCCGTCTCCAGCTGCTCATTTAACCTCGGTTTTGACCATTTAACTCTTTATTTAACCACATTGTTCTCCAGTGTTTTTTTTTCCAATAACATTTTTTAAGTTAGGATGGTACATAGCCAGTGTAGAAATTTTACTAATGCAGAAAAATATACAGTAAAAGGGGATTTGTCCATCATCCAGCCACTCAAAAATAACAATTTTAGGAATATTTTTTCTAACCTTTTTGCGTTGTTGGTGTCAGAATAAATCCCAGTAGTATTTTTTTCCCCTCATTTTTCTATTCCTGCTTTTCTTTCACTGTTTACTCTTATTTGCTAGAACAGTGACTAAAACACTCAGGGACATTGAGGTTACACAAGAGTACTCTGTGGCTCTGTGTACGATACTTCTCCATAGCATTAGGGAAAGATGGCTAGACTGATTTAATGCAGAGCTGTGTGTGTGCTGAGTCACTTCAGTCGTGTCCGACTCTTTGCGACTCTATGGACTGTAGCCTGCCAGGCTCCTCTGTCCATGGGATTCTCCAGGCAAGAATACTGAAGTGGGTTGCCATTCTCTTCTCCACGGCATCTTCTAGGGGGCCAAAATTTTTTTCTCCTTTTTTTTGAGAAAGACAGAAACTCAGTGACATGAATAAGCTGACGAAGAGAATCTGTAGGTCATACTTTGAGCATTGAAGAGGCTTATGACGAGTTTATTTATACTGTAAGAAATCAACCAAATAAGAATTGTCCCTTTGCAGAGTAGGCAGTACATATTAGGAATGGATTATCTTTACGAGTGGACAAAGACAGAAAATTCAGTCAGATGCCAGAAGGGTGAAGATAAATTCATAGACCCGTAGTGAACATATGGCCAGGCTAGGATGTTTTGCAAGACTTCAAAGACTTCCATTTTAAAGACTTCATTTGAGCTTGAATTTTTGAAGACAAGTGTGGTTTCCTGCAAACGACCCTGGTGTGTTTGCCATAAGTAGGATGCTTGTTTGAATGGACCATGGGTCTACCTTAGTCTGGAAATTACTCTTTCTTTAGTGTGGGACCAACGCATCCTGATGGTGTGTTAGAAAACCTGACTTACGCTTCTTCAGGACTTCCTTAGCAGGGCCACGTGTGCTTGGCAAGGGCCGGCTGTGTGGGGCGGGGTGGTGGAGAGCTCTGAGACCTCGGGAGTAGGGCGTCCCAGCACCCGGAGGTCCAGGCTGTCTGCCTCTCTCAGCGTTCACTTCGTCTTCTTAAACCAACTTCCTCCAGTCTGTATGAAACAGGCTGCACACACCCTGCACCCAGGCCTCAAACCTCCTGGTGTCAGCTGGCAGAAGCTGCCCCCTTCTCTTAGCTGTCTGTCTTCAAGACAGCCTTGTGACCGGTTCCCTGTGACTGCTTGTAACCCAGCCTCCACCCGCTGTGAGTTGTAACTGAGGAGCTGTGAGCTCCACGAGCAGCGCAGGTGGGAGAGGAGGACCACAGAGGGTGCTGAGGGTGTCCCCTTTGTCTGGAAGAAGGAAAAAGTGCAGGGCGGATGGCCCAAGAGCCAGCCCCTGCCTTCACTCAGCAGTGAGACCCAGCTCCAGCCAGGAGCCTCAGCACACGTGACCTGGCCTGTCCTGGTAATTGGCGGTCTTTGAATGGCATAGAGATACGGCAGTGCCTGCGTGCTCAGTCACTTTAGTTGTATCCAACTCTCCTTGCTTTGCCAAGGTTTATATCATTTTTAGGAAACTCATCTGCTAGGCCCCTATCTTCCGTCTCTTACACTGATGTAATACACACTGGTATATGTTATTGTATTTGACCCTCACAGCAACCATGGGAAGTAGTCCACAGAGGCTTTCCCCATTTTAAAGACTTCAAAAAGTCAAATAATCTGCCCAACACTCAGTAGGAGTTAAGGGGCAGAGACCGCCAGCTCTCCCAAGTCCTCCAGGCCCCCTGCTCTGTGCAAGGCCACTCTGCCTGCAGCTGATGGTCCTCTCCCCGATGGGGGCGGTGGGAGGGCCAGGCTGAGTGCCTTCTGTTGTCAGTGTGGTCACCAGGAGCCAGACTCACCTCCTTTCCATGAACCAGTGCTGTTATTGGACATCCCAGCCAAGTCTCTCCTTTCTACCTCTCCAGGATTCTCTGCGTCCCACGTATTTCAAGGCCTCGGCTCCATCTCCTTACGTTGCTGACCTTTGTGGCTTTGAATGGCTCTAAACCTGGAGTTTTGCATTGGTTTCTTTAATGCACAAGCCATTCCTAGAAACATGGCCACTGATAGATCAGCCTTAAAAGAAAAGAGATTGTATCTCCTATGGTCTTGGCTCAGGAGGGTTTGGCACTTTTATTTTTTTTTTCAAAACTTCAAAATGAAAAGATATTCTTAGAGGAACCCATTACTAGGAAATTGTTTCCCTAGTCCATGCCACTCCAGCTTTTCCTGGTTTGCCTCCTGTAGTGTTTGAGCAAGCAGAGAGCTTCAAAGCAGGGAAAATGACCCAGATCTCTTTGATAATAGTGCTGACATCTTGGGAAGGATTACTGAAATTAGCATTCCTGGAAGCGGGCAAGTAGCTTGAAAACTGTGCTGATTTGTCTTGCATGCCTTATTCTTGTGTCCTAGCAAAGCCTTCCCAAGGAGATATCTCTGGCTATCAGGCAGAAGGAACCAGCGGATCTGAGTATATTCTGATGGCTGGAGTCTAAAGAAAACGAACTGAGACCTATTTTAGAGCACAGCATTACATGAGCATGAGAGTGATAATCTTTTTTTTTTTTTTTCCCCTGCTGGATCTTCTTAAGAAACCTGAATAGCCTTGATATGGTATCTAAAAACAAAATGAGTGGCGCTTTGATGTCTGTTCCCTCTTCTCCGTGTAACAGTGGGTGTGTGTTGCTCAGTGCTTATCTGCTATGTGCCAAAAATCAGACAGGGTCAAGAACAAATGCCCATGGGTTCCAAGTCATGAGGACACTTGGCAAAAAGGTGGTTCTTCTCTTTTCCCCTGTTTCGTGTCTTTGAACGATATGAAGAAGCTTGTCTTAACCAAGAGAGGGATAAGAAAGAGCTGCCAGGTTTAAAAACTAGTTGATAAATATCTGCAGATGAAAAATAATGTTCCATTTTGGCTTGTGTAATACTTTACAAGTAACCTTTCAAAATTACTGAATGGTTTTATTTACAGATTAAATATTTAGAGAGGAACATAACCATGTAACTGAAAAATACCTTGATTTGATACATTGAATTATTTTATATTTTGTATTTACTGTTATCTACTGAATTTGCTTTCACTTATTTAAAGCAATGTCAGTTACCTCTTGTAAATATTGAACTTTTGTTTTCTTCCTAATGAACATGTTTTATCATGTACTGTTCTTTTCTTACCCTCTAAAATCACCATCTACACATATTCATTAAAAATTACTGAATGGTTAAGTCTGTGCTTTTGATTATGTGCTGTACACTAATTTTTAAGCATTAAAATGTCATAGATAATTGGGGGCAGGGCTGTATACAGCTGTGCATAGGATATTATAATAGGAAGATCAGTTTCTTTTTTTTTTTTTTTAC
The DNA here is from genome assembly GCF_000754665.1 of Bison bison bison. Taxonomy (NCBI): domain Eukaryota; kingdom Metazoa; phylum Chordata; class Mammalia; order Artiodactyla; family Bovidae; genus Bison; species Bison bison. The sequence goes on along the minus strand of NW_011494620.1, from coordinate 5,814,107 downwards.
CAAACTTCACTTAACTGTTTTTATCACCAGATGTTTCTTGTATCTCACGATAGATTTCTCTCATCCTTCTTTTATATATTTTTTGATCCTGTCTTTTTCTCTTTCTCCTTTTCCTTAGCTCCCCCTCCTTCCTCTTCCTTTTGCTTCACCCCTGGCATTGTGAGGTACATGCTGGCTTGGAGTGAGGGCAGCTGATTCAGCAAGAAGACTCTAAGAAGGACAGGATAGGGATTTGAGGTGTTAGTGTCACAGGAGAGCAGTTATACCAATTATCACAATAAGATAATTATTGTGCTTCAGAGCTTCCGTCTCATTTCCTGAGTTAAGAAGGATGAGTCTTCAGATTAAGAGTTTCTCTAAAGCATCATAGTTTAAAAATTTTGTTGCCTGATTTAAATATTGGCTCTCTGTATAGCTGAATAGCTCTATGACTTTGTACAGGTTTCTTAACTTCTGTCAAATTTTTATTAAAAAATTGGAAGTTAAAATTGTACCTACCTCATGGAGGTATTGTAAAAGGCAATGGCACCCCAATTCAGTACCTTGCCTGGAAAATCCCATGGATGGAGGAGCCTGGTAGGCTGCAGTCCACGGGGTTGCTAAGAGTCAGACTCGACTGAGCGACTTCACTTTCACTTTTCACTTTCATGCATTGGAGAAGGAAATGGCAACCCACTCCAGTGTTCTTGCCTGGAGAATCCCAGGGACGGTGGAGCCTGGTGGGCTGCCGTCTATGGGGTCGAACAGAGTTGGACACGACTGAAGCGACTTAGCAGTAGCAGCATGGAAGTATATTATGTATATGTATATGTGCGTATGCACATCTGCGTGCTCAGTCGCTTCAGTCGTGTCCGATTCTTTGTGACCCTGTGGACTGTAGCCCGCCAGGCTCCTCTGTCCATGAAATTCTCCAGGCAAGAATACTGGAGTGGGTTGCCATGCCCTCCTCCAGGGGATCTTCCTGACCCAGGGATTGAAATTGCATCTCCTACAGCTCCTGCATTGCAGGCAGATTCTTTACTGCTGAGCCACCAGGGAAGCCCATGTTATTAAGGATGTTGTTTGGTATAAATGCTGCATACAAATGAGCTATTATTTTACATTTACTGTACACAGTTGTCTCTGTGTCATTGTATGTTTTCTTTAAAGTTCACATGTCAGGAAAGTAGTAATCAGAGTTCCCTTTTTGTTGAGGGTTTTAGATCGGGATGGTAAACAGATGGAAGGTTTGCTGGTAGAGTGGATGGTGACCAGTGAGACATAACGGAGAAGGCAATGGCACCCCACTCCAGTACTCTTGCCTGGAAAATCCCATGGATGGAGGACCCTGGTGGGCCGCAGTCCATGGGGTCGCTAAGAGTCGGACACGACTGAGCGACTTCACTTTCACTTTTCATCTTCATGCATTGGAGAAGGAAATGGCAACCCACTCCAGTATTCTCCCCTGGAGAATCCCAAGGACGGGGGAGCCTGGTGGGCTGCCATCTATGGGGTTGCACAGAGTTGGACACGACTGAAGCGACTTAGCAGCAGCAGTGAGACATAAAATTGGATCTTTACAGAGAAGACAGAGACCATAAGGAAACTATGTGGAATTGGTTAGACATAAGAAACTTAAGTGGCAGGGCTTGAGATAATGGGGAAGTTTAAGATATTATTGAACCTGAAGTGGCACAAAAGACTCAGTACCTGCTTCTGATTTGTCTGAATTTTTTGTTTTTGTGAAAACTGTTTTAGCCAGCATGGCTTATGATGTCACCTCTTATGTAAGAGAAAACAGTCAAAAAAAGAAAGAGTAAAGCTTGCTTTTTAAAAAATATAATGTGAAGTCTTATTTTACTCAGCATAGTTTTAGAAGGTGTTTCACATGAGTAAATATTCCATATAAATGAAGTTTGGCTCATTAAATTTAAAAAGTTTCTTTTATCATTTCTTACTGATAAATTTTTCTAAAAATCAAACAACACATTCATGTAACATTTATCAAGCACATTGCATGTGCCAGAAACTGCTGAGTGTTTAATATATGTTATCCTATTTTTTGCACATAAAATTCTTTGCGTTCTGGTTTCTTAAATATGTTTTTGTTGTTTAGTTGCTAAGTTGTGTCCAACTCTTTTGCGACCCCACGTACTGTAGTCCTCTGTCCGTGGAGTTCTCCAGGCAAAAATACTGGAGTGGATTGCCATTTCCTTCTCCAGGGGATCATCCCCACCCAGGGACTGAACCCGCATCTCCTGTGTCTCCTGCATTTGCAGACAGATTCTTTACCACTGAACCAGCGGCGAAGACTATACAGGCATAATTTTATTGTGTTTTGCTTTCTGTGCTTTGCAGTTACTGCATTTCTTTTCTTTTCTTTTTTAATTAACAGTTTGTGGCAACTCTGCTTTGGGTAAGTCTATTAGCACCATTTTTCCAACAACATTTGTTCAGTTCATGCCTCTGTGTCACATTTGTAAGTCTTAGAGTGTTTCAAGGAGAAGGCGATGGCGCCCCACTCCAGTGCTCTCGTCTGGAAAATCCCATGGATGGGGGAGCCTGGTGGGCTGCAGTCCATGGGGTCGCTGGGAGTCGGACACGACTGAGCTACTTCACTTTCACTTTCACTTTCATGCATTGGAGAAGGAAATGGCAACCCACTCCAGTGTTCTTGC
>NW_011494620.1:5796955-5811350 GCF_000754665.1 Bison bison bison | reverse complement strand
CGTCTGGAAAATCCCATGGATGGGGGAGCCTGGTGGGCTGCAGTCCATGGGGTCGCTGGGAGTCGGACACGACTGAGCTACTTCACTTTCACTTTCACTTTCATGCATTGGAGAAGGAAATGGCAACCCACTCCAGTGTTCTTGCCTGGAGAATCCCAGGGATGGGGGAGCCCGGTGGGCTGCCGTCTATGGGGTTGCACAGAGTGGGACACAACTGAAGCGACTTAGCAGCAGCAGCAGCAGCAGCAGAGTATTTCAAACTTTTTCATTATTGTTGTATTTGTTAATGTTGATCAGTGATCTTTGATATTACTATTGCAAAAAGATTATGACTGAAAGAGCAAATGATAGCTTTTTAGCAATAAAATATTTTTAAATTATACTTTTTTAGGCATAATGCTATTATACACTTAATAGACATAACTTTAATGTGCACTGGGAAACCAAAAAATTTGTGTGACTCACTTAATTGCAATATTCACTTTATTACAGTGGTCTAGAACTGAACCCACAATATCTCTAAGATATTCCTCTACTGGTACTAATTTAGCCTCCTCTTAGAAAGCTAATTGTTAGGCCCTTTGGTCAGTTCTGTGCTTGGATTCTTGACTTTTATATTTTGACCTGAATATTTCTAGCACACTCTTAATGTTTCCACAGAGTTAAGAGCAAGGAAACCGATTCTTAGTTGAGTGCTTATTGCATGTTCTAGGCACTTTCACATTTAGTTAAGCCTAACAAAAACCTATAAAATAATTATTGTGCCCATTTTGTAAATGAAATAAGTGAGGTACAAGAGATTGAATATCTTGCCCAAGGCTGCACTGCTGAGTAAGAAGAGGAGCTGGGAATAGATTATGGATCTGTCTGACTTAAGACATGATTAAAGAAATAGATATCAATTAAAAATAGTTTATAGAGGAAAACCCTTCTTTACACTCCTTCTACTTTTCTGATTCTTTCCGACTATTCTAAAAGCAGATTTTTTTTCTTCCTTAATTAATTTAGCTGTCTTTCAGCTGTACTGAAGGTACACACAAAAGTTAAAGGAAAAAACGGAGATTTCAAGCTTGATAGGTGAGGGACTAGCCCATGGGATGACCCAGGATTTTCCTAATTTAAATGAAAAATTTTAAACTCTGTATCTTTGACAGAACCTTTAGTTTAGAGTCACAAGTAACTTTGTGTGCTTCAGGCACACACAAAATTATCAACTAAGCATTGAAGCAATATGAGTTGTTTTTTCATACCAAGCCTTCACAATCTGATGGTGGTAGATCCATCCCTCCTTAAAAGCAGTGAAAACATTGGCAGAGATGGCCAAAATCAGCTATTTCAGAACTCTTGAAATTTGCCAAAGGCTTCCAACAATCTGAGGAGTATTTATTCAAGAAAAACTGCTGAATCTCATTGAGCAGGGTTTGTGGCATTGCAACTTGAACTCTTCCCATCTCTCTTTGCTCAGGTCTGCAGTAACCTTGAAAACCAGCAGGCTTGCAGCCACTGGATGGGCAGGGCTTGCTGGGGCGCCTCAAAAAAAAAAAAAAGGCCATTCCGAAAGCACTGTCCCTATTTGACCTGTTATCCAGCTCCCTGGAAAAGCCCTGTTTCATTGTTGTCAGTTGACCTGACTGGAGCTCAGAACTTGATCTTCAGGAAAACCCTGTCCTCAGGGCCTTTGTCAAAAACAATCAGTGGCAACTGATACTCAGCTGCTGAGGGGTCAGTAGCAGTTGTGGAAATAAGAACCTGACCCAAAACTTAAAAGGAAGATATGAGAATAAAATCTCCATAAAAGACTTTGAAAAGCTGTTAGTATAGCCACTTCAGCTGTCCTTGCCCATCAGCAGAGACTCTTGCAGGCGGTAAATGTATTAAACATTCCTATTAAAAAGGTGGAGAGGGAGGAACGTGATCCAACTGTGTGCTCTCTACAGGTCACACACTTGAGAGTCAAAGACACAAACAGGTTGAAAGTAAATGGACAAAAAAGATATACCATGTAAATGGTAATCAACAGAGAACTGAAGCGGCTGTACTAATATCAGATGATACAGACTTTAAAGTGTTGTTATTGGACAGAAAGAGGGATGCATTATAATGATAATTAGGAAGATATAACAGTTATAAACGTATGACCTAGTGACAAAGCCCCAAAATGCACGAACCAAAAACTGGCAGAATTGAAGGGTGATATGGAAATTTGAACAGTAATAGTGGGAGATTTCAATCACCCATTTCAATATGGACAAAACAACTAAGCAGAAGATCATTGAGGAAGTAGAAGACTTGGCCAGCTCTATAAACCAGTAAGACCTAAGAGACATCTATAGAATGCTCATTCAACAACATTCTCCAGAACAGACCATATTCGAGACCATAAAACAAACCTCAATAAATTTCAAAGGACTGAAATTGTACAACGTGTGCTCTCTAAAGATAGTGATGTAACATAGGCAATTAATAGAAGAAAATGTGGGGGATTCACAAATATGTGGAAATTTTAAGTTTGCATGCTTCTAAATAATCAGTGAATCAAGGGAGAAATTACAAAGGAAACTAGAAAGTACTTTGAAATGAAAGAAAATGAAGCACAGTGACGTAGGAATGCAAGTAAAGCCGTGTTCAGAGCAAAATATTTAGCTGTACATGCCTATATTAAAAAAGAAGAAAGATCTCAAGTCAGTAACCTAATCTTTCATCCCAAGAAACTAGCAAAAGAAGAACAAACTGACACCCAAGCAATCAGTTCAGTTCAGTCGCTCAGTCGTGTCTGACTCTTTGTGACCCCATGAATCGCAGCACGCCAGGCCTCCCTGTCCATCACCAACTCCCGGAGTTCTCTCAGACTCATGTCCATCGAGTCGGTGATGCCATCCAGCCATCCTCCGTCGTCCCCTTCTCCTCCTGCCCTCAATCTTTCTCAGCATCAGGGTCTTTTCAAATGAGTCAGCTCTTCACATCAGGTGGCCAAAGTAATAGAGGGGAAGAAATAAAGATTAGAGAAAAACGACACACACACACAAAAAATCAATGAAAACAAAAGTGGCCCTTTTGAAAAGACCAGCAAAATTTTGCAAATCTTTAGCTAGACTGACCAAGAAAAAGAAAATTAAAATTACTGTGTATCAGTAAAATCAGGAATGAAAGCCAGTGCACCATTACTGATCTTATAGAAATAAAAAAAGGAACATAAGGGAATACTGTGAACAACCAACAAAGTAAATAATTTAGGTGAAATAGATAAATTCCTAGAAAAGCATTAACTACAAAAATGGACTCAAGAAGTAATAGACAATTTGAACAAACCTGTAGCCGATAAAGGGCTTCCCAGCTAGTACTAGTGGTAAAGAATCACCTGCCAGTGCAGAAGATGCAAGTGACGTGGGTTCCATCCCTGAGTCGGGAAGATCCCCTGGAATGAGAAATGGCAACCCACTCCACTGTTCTTGCCTGGAGAATCCCATGGACAGAGGAGCCTGGCGGGCTGCAGTCCATGGGGTCACAAAGAGTCCAACACAACTGAGCGGCTGAGCACACGGAGCAGGTAAAGGGGCTTCCCAGGTGGCGCTAATGGTAGAGACCCCCCCTGCCAATGCAGACATGGCAGAGAGACGATGTAATTGCTGGGTCGGGAAGATCTGCTGGGGGCGGGCATGGCAACCCACTCCTGTGTTCTTGCCTGGAGAATCCCATGGACAGAGGAGCCTCGTGGGCTATGGTCCATAAGGTCACCAAAAGTTGGACATGACTAAAGTGACATTACACACACACACACACATACACACACAGCAGGTAAAGAGATTAGTAAATTAAAACCATTCCATAGAAAAAAACCCAGTCCCAGAGTGCTTCACTGGTAAAACCTAAACACTGAACAAATTAATACCAACTCTTTACAAGGTTTTCTCCAAAAATGGAATAAGAGAGACTACTTCTCAATTTACTCTGTGAGGCCAATATTACCCTCATACCAAAACCTGACAAAGATGTCATAAGAAAACTACAGACTATCCCTTATGAACATAGATGCAAAAATTCTCAAAAAGTAACAAATGAAATCCAGGAGTGTGTAAAAAGGATTATGCGTCATGACCAAGTAGGATTTGTCCTAGGAATATAGGGTTGGTTCAACATACCAAAATCACTTAATGTAATATACTATTTCAGGAAAAAAAAAAAAAAGGCCCCAAACCACATAATCATCTCAGTAGCCATAGGGAAGATATTCAAGAAAATACTCTTTTCATGATTACAAACACTCAAAAAATTAGGAATAGGAAACTTTCTCAGTCTGTTGAAGGGCATCCATAAAAAATCCCCACAGCTAACATATTTCATATTTTTTATGTATTGAAGTAAAGATATTTTAGATACATTGGGTTAAATATATTGCTGAAAATTTATTTTATGTATTTTTAATGTGGCTTCTAGAGAATTTTTAATTGCATTTGTGGCTCATATTTAAGGGATGCATTTTATTTGTGTTTGACCGTGCAGTTCTGGACACGGGGCCTCTCAGATCTGAGTCCTACCCCCTGTCCTGTAGGACAGGATTATGAGACACAGGGCAGAGGCTTGAGGGATTCAGGTGAAGAAGCCGAAGACAGGAAGATGAAGGGGCATCTGAAATGCAGTTTTTCTCTGCGGGGTTGTTTCATTCACGGCTCTATCCTCAGTGCCTTGGATAGTCAAATTGGTAATAGAATGGTTTCAATAAGAGGGTAATATTTATTACTAAATGGTTATTTAGTCAGCATCTGATCTTTGCTGTAGGTACCTAAAATCTAGAAAATGAGAATAGTGCAGTTTAGTGAGCACAGACATGGCGTTTGATAAGCATCCAGCCATGAGGTGAGTGTACAGATGCCTTGGAGGACTAAGGGAAACTAGACAGTGGGAGCTGCCCTTTAACAAAATCTTTGGTGTTGCCAGGTGTTTTGATAGTACAAGGCAAAATCTTTGCCTAATAATTTTTTTTTAAGTATTTAGGGAGATTATATCTGATGTAAAATTAACTGATTTCCAAATATTGGCACCTAATTCAATTTTTTTTAATGTGTATATCAAACAAAACCTGCCTATACACTGGATTTGGCCCCAAAGCCAACGGAATGTCTGACTGGTAAAGTGAATATATACTTCCTTTGAACTCTTAGGCATCAAAGCAAGGGACTCAACCGGTGCTACACACAGGAAGCCTTCCTTCGCAGACCTCCTTAGCTGTGTTATATCCTGTCATAAGACCTCATAGTCCATGTATTTCTTCTTCTCAGCAGTCGTTACGTTTGTAGTCTACATTTGTGTGATTGTTTGATTCAAGATATGTCTCTTCCATAGGACATCCAAACACTCCCCATGGGCAGGACCTGGGTCTTTTTACTAACCAGTAATTAACAAATAAATGAATAAATTGAACAAGAGAGATGAATTTTGAAATGCATTCTGTATTTTAGTTAAAGAGTATAGCATCTTACTTGGAATTCTGTGTTGAAAGATTACATCCAGTAAGTTGTTTTGTTAGCTCTAGATGAGAAAAGATGACTTTTCCCCCATTACACAGACATTTCACTGTTATCTACATTAATATATCTTAAAGCATATTTCAGAGAACTCTGGCATTTGCAGCAGAACACATTAATGTCAGTATTTATTTGTACTCAGTAATTCCAGAGTTCTTATAGTCTGACATGTTAGGCTATAGCTAATCCTCTGGACTTACTGCTCTTCCTGGGAAAAACAGAAACACTGCTTCTCTTGAATGGTTATTAAAAATATCTTTTTTAGATTTTGGATATTTGTAAAGTTTGATTATTTTAAGCTCTAGGAGGGAAAGGGAAAGGTGGAGAACTGGCAGCCATCACTAGAAGCAAAGTTTTCAATTGAAAAACAGAAAGAAACAAGAATCAATAATAATCTGCCAAGTTAAAGTTGAAATATTCACTGTCATACCAAAATAAAATAAAGTTTGTCTTGCTGAAAAAGAGAGGTCACCTTTTCTCTGCCTTAAGACAGAATGAAGAAATGTGAGCTGGGGAAGTGAGAAACAGCAGGCAGGAGGGGGAAGGAGAGGAGACCAGGACCTGCTGTAGTCTCCTGGAAACGTCGTTAACAGTGCTAACCCTTATCCTTTACGTTTTTGTAAGCTGCAGAAAAGAAAGCCTTAAAGATTTCTTAAAATCGAATCTGTATGGTTCCGTTTACATAGCATTCTCAAAATGACAGCATTTTCGAGATGGAGAACGGATTAGCGGTTGCCCAGGATTAGAGGTAGGGCAAACGGTTCTATCAGTTTTTGCTCTGTGTATCTTAAAGCTCTCTGTGTGTGTAACTGTGAACATCTGGGTATCCTCCTGATCCTTCTTCCATCATTATGAAACGGCCTCCTTTATCCCTGGCCATATCTTTTGTCTGTTATTAACAGAGCCATTGCATCTCTTCTTTAATTAGTTTAGCATGATAACCATACTCATTCTTCTTCCTGTTAATCAACATGTGTCTCTCTGTATAAAATGTGTTTCTTATAGGGAGCATATAATTTTATCTTACTTGTTTATCTAGTCTGACAGTTTCTGCCCTTTCAACGGAATGTTCACCCGATTTACCTTGAACGTGATTATCCATGTGCTTGGGTTTGAGTCTGTCATTTTGCTATTTGTTTTCGTTTCGTCTGTTCTTTGTGCTGCTTTAACTCCCTTTCTGCCTTCTTTTGAATTCAGTGCTGTTTATGATTCTGTTTCATCTCCATTGTTGTCTTTTTAGTGATAGCATTTTTTTGTTTTGTAGTTTTTACTGGCGCTTTTGGGTTTACTGTCCACATATTTAAATGATTACATCTACCTTCAAGTGATGTAACACCACCCCACATATAGTACAAGAAACGTACAATGGTGTGTTTTCATTTCTCCCTATTGTTGTCGTATATTTCATTTATGCATAGCTTATAAACCCTGCTGCCCTAAATTGTTATTTTTGTTTAGCCAGTGATCTTTAAAGAGATTTAAATAATAAAAAAAGTTATTTACCCCTGCAGTCACCATTACCAGTGTTCCTCATTCCTTTGTTTAGATTCGTATTTTCCTGGGGTTTCCTATTCCTTCTAGCAGAACTTCCCTTAGCATTCCTTGTTGTGTGGGTCCGTTGATGATTATTTTTTCCAGCCTTTGTATGTCTGAAATTATCTATTGACCACCTCCACTTTTCAAGGGTATTTTCTGTGGTTTCATCATGTGTTTTTTTTCGTACTTTAAAGACTTTTCTCCATTATCTTCTTCCTTACATTGTTTCCAATAAGAAATTTGCTCATTTTAAACTTTGTGCTTCAGTACATAGTGTCATTGTTTTCTCTCTGCTTTTAAGATGTTTTCTTTATTACTGGTTTTGAACTGTTGATTCTGATGTATAGTTTTATTCCTGTTTCTTGTGCTTTGGGTTTGTTGAATTTCTTGAATGTTTAGGTTTATAGTTTTCATTAAATTCAAAAATATTCTGCCGTACTTTCTCCAAGTTTCTTCTGTTTCTCCCCTCTTCTCTTTCAGGAGCTCCAATTGCACATATATTATTAGGATGCTTGAACTTGTCCCACAGTTTGCTAATATTTTATTTTTAGTTCTTTTTTTCCCCATGTTTTCATTTTAGATAGTTTCTGTTGCTGTGTCTTCAAGTTTATTAACCTTTTCTTCTGCCATTAATTGCATCTGGTATATCTTTCATCTCAACTTGAGTCTTAAAAAAATCTTCTCTGTCTCTACTTTTTTAGTACATGAGGAATAAATACTGTTTTTAATTCTTTTATCTCTACATTCTAACATCTGTATCTAACATCTGTACCCCCTCTCAGTAACTGATTTCTTTATTTTTTTTCTCATTGTGGGTCACATTTTTTGCTTCTTTGAATGCCAAATAATATTTGATTAGACACCAGACTTTGTGACTTTTACCTATTTGCCAAATGAATGTATTTGTATTCCTATAAATAACCTCAAGCTTCATTCTGGGACATAGTCAAGATACTTGAAACAGTTGATTCTCTTAGGTCCTGCTTTTAGAATTCGTTCGGTGGGACTGGCAGCATTCCGTCAAGGGCTGTTGACCCCTTACCACTGAGGCAAGACCCTTTGGAGTGCTGTACCCAGTGTCTTCTGAATTGTAAGGTTCTCCAGTCTGCCTGGGAATAGGCCCAGGGCAGGACCCCATGTGAATCTGGGGCACTGTTCCCTCTAATCTGTTTGGCCGGTTTTTCTCCTACCCTTTGGCAGATCCGTGCACGCACTGAGCAGTACTCTGTTGAATGTTCGAGCTGTGTACCCTTTGCAGGTCTCCGGGGTTTTCTCTGCTTGTAGCTTGCTCCTTTCCTGACTTGGGAACTCTAGCCGTGGCGTCCTGAGAACTCTCCACTCCTCTCCAGCTCAGGGAGTCTGCCGGGCTCAAGCCGGGATCTCCCATTCTGCACCGTGGCCTGGAAGCCCTCTCATGGCAGTAAGCTGGGGTGACAGGGCTCCCCTCGTTTGTTTCTCATCTCTCAGAAACCACTCTCCTGCATCGCCTCATCCTCAGTGTATTGAAAATAGTTGTTTTGCCTATTTTTGTCCTTTTCGCTTTTGTTTTTGGTTGTTAAATTGGGTTTCTTTTATTCCATTTGGTTGCAAGTAAAAGTCTCAAAATTAGGAGTTTTTTGTTGTTGTTGTTGTTTGTATATTTGTCACTATTGAGAAAAATGTTGTATTAAAACCATTTATTACCTAAGCTAGTTTCTAAACATGTTTGCTGTGCTTAAGTTCATGAAGATCTGAAGTGGAATAAAGAGGGGGCTGTAGAGAGTAAACGTGACTGTGAGTCCCTCTCCTTCCCCACAGTTCTCTGATTTACTCTTTGGCAGGTTATTGCTCCCTTGTTAATCAGGGTCCCTTGGTTCCTTCTGGAGAGAGATTCTTTCAATGGGTTTAAATACACCACTGAAAATATGTGAGAATGCTATAAATAAAATTGTCATGGTTTTTATGTTTTAATCTAAGTGATTTAAACTTTAACATTAAAATATTGTAGAGAAAGCACTGAGAGGATTTAGCTCAGCAGATGTTAAAATGTCTTTTAAAGCTACAGTAATTAAGATATTGAAATACTAATGCTAATACAGCCACAGACTCGTGGGTCAAAGTACAGTGTCTGCTGCTGCTGCTGCTGCTGCTAAGTCGCTTCAGTCGTGTCCAACTCTGTGCGACCACATAGATGGCAGCCCACCAGGCTCCCCCGTCCCTGGGATTCTCCAGGCAAGAACACTGGAGTGGGTTGCCATTCTTCAAACAGACTTATAAATGTGTCTTAAACATTTAGCTTAGGTTATTCAGTGGATGTGGAGGAGGGCATGGCCACCTACTATGGTATTCTCGCCTGGAAAACCCCATGGAAGAGGAGCCCTGGTGGGCTACAGTCCACGAGGGTCCCAAAGAGTCGGACACGACTGAAGCGACTTAGCACGTGTGCACTCAGTAGATGATGTGGAGACAAGCAGACAACTCACTGCAAAAGTGAAAATTGGAAATGTCCTCCTCTTATTTTATAGGGGATGTATTCCAAATAGGTTAAATATAATTTAAAAGCATTAGAAGAAAATAAGGCAATTCAGATAGTCTTGAGGAAGAGAAGGACTTTTTAAGTATGACACAAAAGGTATAACCATGAAGGAAAATATTGATGAGATTACACAAAGATTTTTTATCTCCTAAGTGGCAAAATAATCATTAAAAACAGGGAGCTCCCTGGTGGCCTACTGGTTAGGATTGGAGACTTTTGCTGCTCTGGCCCAGGTCAAATCCCTGGTCAGGGAACAGATCCTGCAAGCCACACCACGCAGCCCCTTCCCCTGCCCCCTAAAAAAATCACTAAAAACTGAGTTTATATCCTTACTGTATAAATACTCCTAATAAGGTAGTAAATATAAATGTCTTACTAAAAAAATGGGCAGAGAACGTGAGTTAGGTAATCATAATTAGGGACAAAAAACATAAGTTTCTGGGAAATATTTATCTTTTAAATGTTCTATTTCATAATAATAGTAACAATAAAATAATTAAAGTAATAAAAGCTATCATTTATTATGGGTTTCTGTTTGTCTGAATTTGTTAAGAACTGTCAACAGATTAGCTCATTTAATCCTTTGAAAGGCAGGTATCCATCCATCATCATCATTTTATGAATGTGACACCTGAGACAGGACATGAGGAATCTTGCCTGAGATGACAGAGCAGTCAGGTGGTTGAGCCAAGCTTTAAGCCGGCCATCTGAGTCCTGCTCCTCGTCACTTCTCCAAGAAGTAAATTAAAACTACCTTAGATTCCACTGCACTTCGCAGAGAAATTGGTAATTTGTACAAGATCACACAGTTTGTAAGCAATAGAACAGAGCTAAGATTTTTAGAAAGAAAAATCATTTAAAGAGAAGAAGGAAAGAGCAAAGTGAGCAACAAAGCAGCGGTCTTCTAACTCTACAATGTATTTCTTTCCAGAATATTTGAAGGATGATTCAAAGAAGATGAAAAGTGGGCTTGTGTTTGTAAAACTGGCTAACCCATGTTCAGGTAGGTGCCCCTCTCCTCCCTTCTCCTCTGATAACTTGAACATTTTTAAAACGTTGTGGCTGAAAAGTGTGTACATTTATTTGTCTTCTCATGTTTTTTCTTCCTGTCTAGCTTTTAAAGGTAAAACAATATTACATGATGACAAAAGCAAGCTAATGACATAACCAGTCTTCTAAGATAATTCACTTGACCCGAACATTTTTTAAAATTTCTGCGTAATTTTAATCCATAGAACTGTTTATTCATCAGAAATGCTGGCAAAACAAAAAAGCAGAGCATGTTTGATTTCTCTCTGAAAACAGATGAGTTTTCCTTGGCCTTTTAAAGCCAGCTTTTCTTAAAGTAGTTATCCAATATAAGATTCCATTTATACTCATGTTATAAAGTAAAATAAATAACCTGAGTTTAAAAAAGGGGCAGGGGAGGCTTTTACTGGACATGCCAAGGTTTTGAATACTTTCATTTTTAGCTGTACTTCCCTTATTTTGTTCAGACCAAAAAGTAGTATATATATATATATTTCCTGTCAAGGTGATTTTTTTTTTTCATTAAAAAACATTGTATTTTGAGGAAATACACATTTTATCAGGAATAATTTTAACTCTACACTCAGTGTATTTTCCTTTGTCTTATCATTTTTAGGCAAAAGTATAAAATACACTAAATATATGGTGATATTGATGACATTATTTATCTTTGTGAAATTGTTTTTCCATCAGTTTATTTTACAAGATTTATAAGGTTCTTCTTCATTTTACAAGGTTTTAAATAGCTATCTGATATTTAGCAGATTAGGCCGTCCTCGTGGGACTGTCATACTGAATAGTGAAAGCAAGAGACATCAGCGGGTGGTGCCGTGTTTGTAAATAGAAGTAGCAAGAGAGGCAGAAATTCCAGTTTCCTTTTCCTCAAAACGAAATTGGATGTAATCGGTCAGCTATATTATTTGAAATTCCTTAGTATGTATAAATGTAAGATGAGGTGTGAAGTGTTTTTGCAAGAGACATCTTAGCCAGTAAAACATTTAACAAAGGTAAAATACAAATAAAAGCCAGGCTTCCTGGAAAATTCTGAATGTCCATGGACAACACTTTGCTTTACTGACTATGGAAAGATAAAGGCTAACCTTTGCTGAGCACTAACTTATGTGCTGTGCTAGGAGCTTTACGTGTCCATATTCTCTTTTTAATCCTTAAAAAAATCTCTGGTGAGGCAGTTCGGTATTGCTCCCACATTACAGGCGTGCAAACAGGCACAGAAAGGGTGGCTGCACTTCCCCAAGGGCACGCGCCCAGATGTGGTTGAGATAGATTCTAATTCAGGGCCCTGACTGTGCTGTGTTTGGAAGGAAATTCCTGCATTCATTCGGATGCACGCAGATGTGTGCAGTCCTCACCCCTTCTACTGGTCATTTTCTTGGGGACTCTGAGGAAAGGGAGATTTTCATCTAGTTTGACGTGGCTCTCCTCACTCCTCATGGCTGAAAGTGTGCTGCGGTCGTGGGCCCTGGCCTTCCTCCCGGAGGCCACCCCTCTAGGGTGTGTGGACCCCGTCTCATCCCTCAGTGTGGGAGGCTGCAACCCCCGACAGGCCAGCTCAGTTCATCTGGCCGAGCCATTTGGGTTTGGGTGGCTTAGGAGTGATGGAGGACTCAATGAGAGGCTTTGGAGCCGTTAAGATAAATGATTTGTCCTTTTGTATTTATTGGTCTAAGTTCAGTGAGGATTACAGAGCTGGGAAACAAGCATTTGTGTGTAATCGCTACAAGCTTTCCTTGGAGTAACTTTGTATAGACTGTATATGTATGTTTATGTTCATATTAGGAACATTCCTCAGAACTATTAGTCTTTTGAGTGTGTGTATGTGTGTGTGAAAACTTACAAATAAAAAACAGATTTGTCTTAACAGGGGAAGGAACCATTTACTTGTTCAACATGTGCCTACCGCAGCTGTTTGAAATAAAAGTTTTCAAAGAAAAAAACCATTCTTGGTTTATAAATGAATCAGTTCAATCAGGTAAGTGACTAGTGTATATATTTCCATTAACTAAACACATACACTGACTTTGCCATCCTTCACGCATGGAAGTCTGAGTCAGTCCGCCTGGCTTGGAGTCTAGTCCAGAGTTGTTTTTTTGTTGCTGGCATCAGAGCAGGGTTTGATCAAGGAGAAAGGAAAGATGGTTTGAACAAGTTTAGGTCACCAACTTTGTGTCTTAGGTAGGTGGCCGGAAATTTTTAGCTATTAATAACAACTCTGATTTTTTTCTCCTAAAACACTCACACCCTGAGTCAGAAGTAAGATGACTTTTGATGGAGAATACACTGAACAGTTGACTGAAACTCTTTGCTCTTCTTTTAGCCACTTTTGAGATTCTTCAAGTTTTTTAACATCTTATTTGCATTGCAAATGGATACTGATATAGCTTCTATCGATAAAGTAGAATAGAATAGAACAAAGATATTTTTTAATGCTTTGTCATATAAATTATCATTGCAACCCCCCCACCCTCCCCTATCCCCTGGGCTTCCCTTGTGGCTCAGCTGGTAAAGAATCCGCCTGC
Source organism: Bison bison bison (assembly GCF_000754665.1). Taxonomy (NCBI): domain Eukaryota; kingdom Metazoa; phylum Chordata; class Mammalia; order Artiodactyla; family Bovidae; genus Bison; species Bison bison. The sequence continues at coordinate 5,798,211 of NW_011494620.1, read as the reverse complement.
AGTGCAGGAGACCGGGGTTCAATCCCGGGTTTGGGAAGATCCCTGGAGAAAGGAAAGGCTACCCACTTCAGTATTCTGGCCTGGAGAATTCTATGGACTGTATAGTCCAAGGGGTCACAAAGAGTCAGACAAGACTGAATGACTCTCACTTTCACCCTACCCCCCAACACACACACCCAACACCCAGTTTCTCTCTGTTTTCCTTTGTTTTGGGTCATTGTGGACTCTGAAGGAGACAGGATACCAAATGTAGCCCTGACAGTTCTGGGGTGCCGGGGGTGTGGGGGGGGGGTGTCCTGGGATGGTTGAGGCCATCTCAGTTCCCGCTGTCTCATTTTTTCTGTTGCTTGGGTGGGGTGGGGGGGTGTCCTGGGGTGGTTGAGGCCATCTCAGTTCCCGTTGTTCCTTTGTCTTGGTTCCGTTGCTTCCTAAGCCCCTGCTTTCTGTCGAGTGTCTAAGCCGCCACCTAGTGCTAAGGTTGAAAGGCCTCTTGACCTTTCTTGTAAGGCATCCAGAAGAAGGGTTTATTGCTGGCGGTGAATTTCATATACCTGTGTGCATGAGAACATTTGAAGTGGTTTTCAGGTGCGAAAAGGCAATGGTAGACTGTGGTAGGTGCCAAGTATACGTTCCTTTTTATTGTTCCCTTTTATTGTTTTTCATTTGATAATACATGAGAGTTCCAGCTTCTAGTGTAATATACTTGCCTTTGGGTTTGGCTGCATAGACACAGTAACATCCAGATGAAACTGGAAAACATTCAGAGGCAGTGACTGATCACCTCTTCTGAACTGTCTGAGTTGGTACCTGCTGTTTTTTAATAGACTTTGTTTTTTTTGTTTTTTTGTTTTTAGTTTTTGGTTCTCAACAAAGGTACCTGTTTTTTTTTTTTCATAGTCTTCTTTTTAAACATAAACTTGAAGAAGGAGCTGTTTTTAAGAATGGCCACTAGGATATTGTTTTCAGATTGAGAAACCTGTTTCTAATTTCTGAATATAATAGATGTCTCATATAAACTGGGCTTAGAGCTTCTGATAGATTGTTTTCATAAACTTCCTTCTACTTTAAAAAAAAATCATTAACTAGTACTCTTGCCTGGAAAATCCCATGGATGGAGGAGCCTGGTAGGCTGCAGTCCGTGGGGTCTCTAGGAGTTGTACAGGACTGAGCGACTTCACTTTCACTTTTCACTTTCACGCATTGGAGAAGGAAATGGCAACTCACTCCAGTGTTCTTGCCTGGAGAATCACAGGGAC
>NW_011494620.1:5757158-5796855 GCF_000754665.1 Bison bison bison | reverse complement strand
AGGGGAGCCTGGTGGGCTGCCGTCTCTGGGGTTGCACAGAGTCGGACACGACTGAAGCGACTTAGCAGCAGCAGGGTCATCATATAAAATTATGTCCTTAATTTTTTTCTTTAAACATACTATGAAATGCATTCATGTATATAACTTAGGGTTAGAATTTCTTGGCTGTATAGTTGGGTTGCAGTGTTAGAGAATAAAAATCAGTACATGTTTCCTAAAACCAAATCAGTAAGTATGGAGATAAATGAATTGTTTATTGCTCTTCTGTGTCACTTCCATGGAAGGATTCCAGGATGTTTGGAGGGGATGTGATAGACTAAAGAAAAGTAAGGTCTAGGCGGCCTAGTTGGTTTGATTTGCCTTTTTTCTTTCAGCCTGGTGAGCATCACCCATCTAACTGCAGAGATCCCAGTTTCCTATGTTCAGTCTTGTTAGATGCCTACCCACCTGCATTTTTTCTTTGGGGGATGGTTAGAATCTGGGGTGGGTAACAACCTCTGAGCTTTGAGTCATTGACCGTGAGCCCAGAGCACATAGAAGGAGCCATGTACAGAGGGACTAATATCGCTTCCTGTGGCTTCGTGCTCAGAAGCACAGGAAATTACATTTTCCTGCAGCTCTGTAGATGGACTTACACTGGTTTCCTAATATTTGCCTGGTTCACATTCTGTCTCTCTTCCCCCAACCCTGCTATTTTGGTGGGGGGAGGAATGGGAGGTGGGGAGAGGAGGGCCTCTGTTAAAAATGACTTCTGAAGAAGAAGTGGAAAGTTGAAGATCCAGTTCAGTGTCTTAGCTTCCCTCTCTATACCAGGGTTTGAAGCTCTTTGGAGTAGAACCTCAGGGACCACATTCTGCCTTTGAGAGATTCTTGGGCCTGAATAGGGGGAGCTTCTGAATTTGGAATTTCACATATATTTTTCAGTGGATGGTTTCCACATTAGGATTAAGATGAAATGACTCAGTTGTCTTTCCAGAACATTGAATTCTCTTTTTAATCTATAGGAGGTCTTCTTCACTTTGCCACACCTGTGGACCCTCTGTTTCTGCTTCTCCACTACCTTATAAAGGCCGATAAAGAGGTGAGTTTCCCAGGTTGAGGTATTGACAGTGGGGAAATAGCATAGATTGGCTTTGTTTGTTTAACCTCCTCTCTCTCCATACAGTGGTCCCAGTGCAGATTCCCCACAGTTGAGTGTAACTTGGTTGGTGTAGTACACCTGCCTTGCGTGTGCCGGTGTAGACGGGAGCACTGGTCGGCAGACCTGGGACACTGCACCGTGGCCTTGGACTGGTTCACCAGAGGCTTCTGAGAACCGCCTCACCCTCTGTGTTACCTCCCTTCCCTGTTTGACAGAGCCTAACAACAAAAACCTCGTTCGTTTTTGAATACAGTGCAGATGTTTAAGACCTCAATCCTTAAGAGCAGAAAGTAGATTTATTGTCTTTCATTTTCTTCTTTTTGAGAGACTGTGAAATAGATACACTGGAGTGTGTGTCCAGCAAAAAGCTCATTAATGGGGAAGCTATAGCCAAGACTTAAGGAATCCCAGACAATAAAATTTACCTTTGTAATATAAAGACAGAGTTTATTAATAGTAATAGTTCCAAACAGAGGTTCTGAAATACTTTGGTCCCAGGATACCTTTACACTTGACAATTATTAAGGATCCCAAAGAGCTTTTTGTTCCTGAGTGTTTTATCTATCAATATTGACTACATTGGGCTTCCCAGGGGGCTCAGATGGTAAAGAATCTGCCCGCAGTGCTGGAGACCCAGGTTCAATCCCTGGGTTGGGAAGACCCCCTGGAAAAGGATTAGCAACCCGCTACAATATTCTTGCCTGGAGAATTCCGTGGACAGAGTACTCTGGTGGGCTATAGTTTATGGGGTCACAAAGAGTCAGACACCACTGAGTGCCGGTACGGTTTCATTGACTACATCAGAAATTAAGACTGAGAAATTTAAAAATGGCCTTATTTACTTATTTATTTATTTTCAAAATAAAAGTCATAAGCCCATTTGGAAAATACTGTCTCACTGAATTTTTCAGGTCTTCCAAATGTCAGCAGAACACACGCACGCGTGCACACACACACGCCTTTGTTAATTTAATATTACTGGTGGAACTGGAGAGCCTCTTGACGAAAGTGAAAGAGGAGAGTGAAAAAACTGGCTTAAAACTCAGCGTTCAAAAAACTAAGACCGTGGCAACTGTTCCCATCCCTTCATGGCAAATAGATGGGGAAACAGCGATGGACTGTTTTGGGCTCCAAAATCACTGCAGATGGTGACTGCAGCCGTGAAATTAAAAGACGCTTGCTCCTTGGAAAAAAAGCCATGACCAACCTAGACAGTGTATTAAAAAGCAGAGACATTACTTTGCCGACAAAGGTCCATCTAGTCAAAGCCATGGTTTTCCCAATTGTCATGTATGAATGTGAGAGTTGGACTATAAAGAAAGCAGAGCACTGAAGAATTGATGCTTCTGAACTGTGGTGTTGGAGAAGACTCTTGAGAGTCCCTTGGATAGCAAGGAGATCCAACCAGTCCATCCTGAATTAAACCAGTCCTGAATCTTCATTGGAAGGACTGATGTTGAAGCTGAAGCTCCAGTCCTTTGGCTACCTAATGCAAAGAACTGACTCATTGGAAAAGACCCTGATGCTGGGAAAGATTGAAGGCTAGAGGAGAAGGGGATGACAGGATGAGATGGTTGGATGGCGTCACTGACTCAATGGACATGAGTTTGAGTAAACTCTGGGAGTTGGTGATGGACAGAGGGGCCTGGTGTGCTGCCGTCCATGGGGTCGCAGAGAGTCGGGCACGACTGAGCGACTGAACTGAACTGAGTGGTCTCTTTAGAAAACTCTTTGAATGCTGGGAAGCATGTCATAGTGACAGATACAAACTCTCTGCAATTCTAATTTTTGTTTTAAAGTTCAAAATTTTTCATTGGCTACAATACTGTTAGTCTTTCCCTTTAAGTGACAGATTGACTGCATTTATGTTCTGTCAAATACTCAAGTCTGAATAACAATAGTCCGTAGTGATGTTTTCAGGGGAAAATCTGAGTAAAGGGCAGCTAGCTCTGCTCACAACTCAGACAGTTCCACGGTGTGTTTCCTTGAGCCTCAGCAACAGCAGAAGTGCTTTAGCCATGCTTCACTTTCATCACACAGAACATTGAACCGACTTGCACTCAGGGTCAAGATTTAAATAAAAGTAATTGTTTTGCTGCTTGGTCCAGGAAATCCTTAAGTAAACTGACATTTTTATAACTGTTTGTCCATGGCAGTGAAGAACGCAGTGACCACTGGACAGTTCGCCAGCACCACCTTGACTGGTGCTGAAAAGCCAGCAGTTCTCCCTACCTTTGCATTGGAGTCAGTGCAAATGTCAACACAGTGAAAATGCAGACAGCATAATAGCATTATTATGAAAGTAGTTTGAAGTTTGTGGACCCCTGCAAAGGTTCTGGGGACTCCCAGGGGCCTCCAACCACAGCTTGAAAACCTTCGAAATAACAACATCAGGGAATAGTGTTATTCAAACACTTAGCCACATCTTCTTTTTGCACTCAGTGTGTTTGCCGGTAGTTTAAGAGCTGATGGGTTCTCACTGAGTACTTAGACCCATTTTCCAAAACTCCTGTTTTGTATTTATATCAATTTAATTGCGATAAACACTGAGTAACGAAACTGACTTAAAATTCGAAATTGTGCTTTCTTGTTTTCTCATACTCTCCCCCTCTCCTGAATCTTCACTCTGTTCTCTAGTGTGGTTTAGTGAAGTTTTGTTCCTTAGTTTAATCATGTTTTCCCTTATCTGGAGGCTGCTGTGATAACCAGTATAATTAGGGCATGAGAGCAGTGAGGCTGGTAAGCCATGTATATCTGAGGAGCAGAAATGGTTCTAGTTACCACCAGGAAGGCCCTGGAAGTGTTCAGGGAAGAAGATGGCAACTCCAGGGGCTTCCGCTCCTGGTGTTCTCTAGGGTATACCAGCAGGGAGGAAGCCACTGACCAGCCTCAGTGCCTGAGGTGATGCACCTTTAAAGGCCTTCACCCCATTTCGGGGGACTGTTCCCCTGTTTCCCATTAAGAACCTGACTTGACTGGTGAATTAATCCTCACCGTGGCCCTCTGGGAGGCTCTGGGGGTGCTGTGACTGGCTCAGGTTGGCAGATGCAGAATGAAGCTCATGGTGGTGATTGGCTTTCATTGTAAACTGTTTTGCTGTCTCTTCCCAAATACTTTTAGTGCCCCTTGAAATAGCCCATGAGGTACCCAGATATTCCTCTTCTATATTTTAAATGTGATCTGTCTCTATTTAATTAAGAAAAATACCACTGAGCAACTAACACTTTCACTTGGGACTTCCCTGGTGGCTCAGATGGTAAAGAAACTGCCTGCAGTGCAAGAGATCCAGGTTCAATCCCTGGGTCAGGAAGATCCCCTGGAGAAGGAAATGGCAACCCACTCCAGTATTCTTGCCTGGAGAATTCCATGGACAGAGGAGCTGGTGGGTGACAGTCATGGGGATCACAAAGAGTTGGACACAATTAAGTGACTAGCACTTTCACTTTCATTCACTTTTGAAATGGTGACCTATTTTTTAAAAAATATACAATTTATTTTAAGATCAGTAAAAAATAATTCTTCTGTCTAGCTCTCCCAGCTGTTACTGACTTTATGTTCAAACACACTTCTTATTTCAGAACCTTTTTGTGTGTACATGGTAAAGAAAAGGAGAATGAAACATTAGTTTATTATGAAATGATTATGTCATGACTGAATAGTTCATTACATATAAGTAAATCATTGTTTTAAAGTAGTTAAATATTTAACACTTTGGGCGATCATAGAAGAAAATAGACTAAGCTAGGAATCTGAAGACAGTGAGACTTAGGAAGCCTGTGGATTATTCTTACTATCTAGGAAAAAGAGAATATTTAAATTGAAGCCTTTCTTGCCACTTGTCAATGGATCCCCAGTGCTTTCAAGAGCTTTCTAAAGGGAGCTGAGAGTCGGTTCTGGAGCTTGTCCCCATAGAGGGAGTTCTTAGGTGGAACAAATGGCTTGAAACTTAGTTTACAGTTCCAGCTATGAAATTATGTATCTTTTTCTCTCTTTTTTTTATAATGTATGAGTCTGTTGACTGGAGTGCTTGCCTCCTGACTGACTTACAGTCTTTTCAGGGGAAGTTTCAGCCCCTGGATCAAGTTGTGATGGATGACATGTTCCCGGATTGCATCTTGTTGCTGAAACTTCCTGAACTTGAGAAGTTACTTCAACACGTGACAGAGGAGAAAGGTATAGCATGTGGCCTGTGAAGTCAGGCTTGTGGCTGCTGGGGAGGCTAGCCGGTCTGTCTGAGAACACAGAAGCTGGAAGGCCCGCAGAAGATGATGCTTATTCGTGTGGGTTATAGGAAAAGTTCTGGTTCAGATTCCCTTCCGTTTGTCAGTATTCTTCCTCTACTGCACTGCTTGTTCAGCCTGCGAAGTTTGGACCAGTGAAATACGGTGGCCTGTCTCCTGCAGGGCCAGGGTTCACAAGGCTCGGGCTTTAGTTCAGTTCTTTGAACGAGGCTGTGACTTTGTGTAAGTCCCTCAACTGCTTTCTGCCTTGGGTTTCCATTTGTAAAACTTGCATAAAATCTATGCTTTTATTGATTCAGGAAACATTTATTGAGCACCTACTAAGAAGCATATATTAAGCACTAGAGCCAGGCTCTAGGGATAGTCATAAGTAAAATACTGGTCTTTTTCTTACTTTGCTTTGACTCTGATGGAGACAAATGACAAGTTAGGGCAACAGCAGTAGAGGGTAAGGGAAGTGAAAACTGGGTTCTGCGGGGATGCACAGTATACAAGTTGATGATATATCTGCTTTGAAAACAAAAATACATGGTCAGGTGAAGCAATTTTTTTTATTGAAAAATTTAAAAATAATGGAAAACTCAGAGTAAAAAACTACAAATATTGTTTGTCCCCAACCCCAATTATCAACCACTGTTAATATGTTGTTATGTTTGCTTTAAATCTCAGGGAAAGAATTTCTTTAGGAAAAACCTGGTAATCTGATTACAGGATCTGATGGCCCAGAAGAAAAATTTAAAAAGCATTTGCTACATAGTTTTGAGCAAATCATTCAAACTTTTCAGCATCCGTGATACGCCAGATGAAGGGTTTGAAGGATTAAGAGTACTCCTCATATTCTGCTATACATTATAATTAGTACCCTGCAAAATTGTTCTAAGTCATAAAATGAAGCTTTCCTTCTCTTAGCTTTAGAGTGTTGAGATCTCTAATGACCAGCATATGAACATTATTTAAGTATTGCAATTAATAGTTTCTACCACAAAGAGATACTTCAGGAATTAAATGAAATAATACAAGTAAATCAGTGCCCAGAGAGTGCTGGGTGCACAGTAAATGTTAGTATCATTAAGGCTTCTAACTAGAGATTTTAAATTCTTTCCTGATGTTTAAGTACTAGGTATACAGTAAGTGGGGCTTCCCAGGTGGCTCAGATGGTAAAGAATCTGTCTGTAGTTCAGGAGACCTGGGTTCAATCCCTGGGTTGGGCAGATCTGTTAGAGAAGGATATGGCAACTCATTCCAGGATCCTTACCTGGAGAATTCCATGTACAGAGGAGCTTGGAAGGCTACAGTCCATGGGATGACAAAGAGTCTGACACAGCTGAGCAACTGAGCATGCACGCACACATGTAGTAAATGACCAGTACACACTTGTTTGATGGTCCATTGATGACTATATAGTCAAGTGGTTTAAGTAGGAGAATGGGGATAATCAGACAATAATAAAAATGTCTGAAAATGAAGATGTTAATGGCCCAGTTGTGTCCAACTTGCCCGGTGGCTCAGACAGTAAAGAATCTGCCTGCAATGCAGGAAATCTGGGTTCAGTCCCTGAGTTGGGAAGATCCCCTAGAGGAGGGAATTGCAATCCACTCCAGTATTCTTGCCTGGAGAATTCTGCCGACAGAGGAGCCTGGTGAGCAACAGTCATGAGTTGCAAAAAGTCAGACATGAACTGAGCAACTAACACTTAAGCCTGCTAGGTTTATGAGAACCTTCACCCCTTGCCTTCTCCCCACTGGATAAACCCAGCCCAGTTGCTTGTATCCTGAATGGTGATGGTGGTGGCTTTAGTTAGCACTGTTCACTTTTTTAGTGAAGGAAATGATGTGTCTCTGCTAGCTCTGGGGCTCAACATGTTTCTTGCCAAAAAAGCTCCCATTCAGTGGAGAGTTGACAGGAGAAAGGACTAATAAAGGGTTATGAACTTCGTCTTGAGTGTAATGCTCTGTTTCATATTGCAAGCAAAAGCTGCTCTGCGTTGTCAGATATGATTAACAGGAAGAGCCAGGAAAACTTACCTGATTAAAATACCCCAAGCACCATTGCCAAGTTTCTATTCCCAGGAGGCAAGAGAAAAAAAAAGAGACCATATGAGTTTCTCAGTTGTGGAAAACATTCAGAAAGTAGATGTGAAAATGTGCTCCAGGCAATTTGTTCAACAATACATCAGGGAAATTCAAGTTTGAGAACCGATTACCCAATTGCTGAACATGTTATTTGATTGTGGACTCCTTTCTATTCCATCTTTATTTTGTAAGCCCAGTCTTTCCAGATGTTCAAGACCAGTTTTACAGGCAACAGATACATTAGGGAAAGAAACCTTTCCAGCATATCTACATGTTATCTAACTCACAAACTCTTGCAAATATTAAGTTTAGGATACAATAGAATAGAAGCCGAAGATAATAAGAAGAGGTGGCAAGAATACACAGAAGAACTATACAAAAAAGATCTCCATGGCCCAGATAACCACGATGGTGTGATCACTCACCTAGAGCCAGACACCTTGGAATGCGAAGTCAAGTGGTCCTTAGGAAACATAACTACAAACAAAGCTAGTGGAGGTGATGGAATTCTAGTTGAGCTATTTCAAATCCTGAAAGATGATGCTGTGAAAGTGCTGCACTCAATATGCCAGCAAATTTGTGAAACTCAGCAGTGGCCACAGGACTGGAAAAGGTCAGTTTTCATTCCCATCCCAAAGAAAGGCAATGCCAAAGAATGTTCAAACTACTGCACAATTGTACTCATCTCACATGCTAGCAAAGTAATGCTCAAAATTCTTCAAGCCAGGCTTCAACAGTATGTGAACCATGAACTTCCAGATGTTCAAGCTGGTTTTAGAAAAGGCAAAGGAATCAGAGATCAAATTGCCAACATCTGTTGAATCATTGAAAAAGCAAGAGAGTTCCAGAAAAACATCTATTTCTGTTTTATTGACTATGCCAAAGCCTTTGACTACGTGGATCACAACAAACTGTGGAAAATTCTTCAAGAGATGGGAATACCAGACCACCTGACCTGCCTCCTGAGAAATCTGTATGCAGGTCAAGAAGCAACAGTTAGAACTGGACATGGAACAACAGACTGGTTCCAAATCGGGAAAGGAGTACATCCAGGCTGCATATTGTCACCCTGCTTATTTAATTTAATATGCAGAGTACATCATGCAAAATACCGGGCTGGATAAAGTACAAGATGGAATCAAGATTGCTGGGAGAAATATCCATAACCTCAGATATGCAGATGACACCACCCTTGTGGCAGAAAGTAAAGAAGAACTAAAGAGCCTCTTGATGAAAGTGAAAGAGGAGAGTGAGAAAGTTTCTTAGTAAACTAAGATCATGGCATTCAGTCCAGTCACTTCATGGCAAATAGATGGGAAAACAATGGAAACAGTGACAGACTTTATTTTGGGGGGCTCCAAAATCACTGCAGATGGTGACTGAAGCCATGAAATTAAAAGACTCTTGCTCCTTGGAAGGAAATCCGTGATCAACCTAGAGAGCATATTAAAAAGCAGAAACATTACTTTGCCAACAAGTGTCTGTCTAGTCAAAGCTATGGTTTTTCCAGGAGTCATGTATGGATGTGAGTGTTGGACTATAAAGAAGGCTGGGCGCTGAAGAATTGATGCTTTTGAACTGTGGTATTGGAGAAGACTCTTGAGAGTCCCTTGGACTATAAGGAGATACAGCCAGTCCATCCTAAAGGAATTCAGTCCTGAATACTCATTGGAGGGACTGACGCTGAAGCTGAAGCTCCAATACTTTGATCACCTGATGCAAAGAACTGACTCATTGAAAAAGACCCTGATGCTGGGAAAGATTGCAGGCGGGAGGAGAAGGGGACGACAGAGGATGAGATGGTTGGATGGTATCACTAACTCGAGGGACATGAGTTTGAGTAAGCTCCAGGAGTTGGTGATGGACAGGGAGGCCTGGTGTGCTGCAGTCCATGGGGTCCCAAAGAGTCAGACACAACTGAGTGACTGAACTGAACTGACAGAACATGTTGTGGTATTTTTCATAATCGTGGGTAATCTGTGGCCTTCATGAATTTAATGAATTTTTAAATGAATTTTTAAACCACTTTGCTTATCAAAATAGGTAAATTTTAAAATTAAGTGATAGTTTATGCCCTTGGTCCTTGTATAGCTTTTTTGGGGTATTCAAGTTGGATATTTCTTAGTGATCTTCTTGTCCAGGGAATGTTTAATTCAAAATAAATTTGCAGTTTAAAAACTTCTTAGAAAAAAAAACTCTAGGCCCACCTGGCTTCATTAGGTGAATTCTACCATACTTGAAGGAAAAAATAATACTCAAAGAAATAATGATACTTAGATTATTTTAGAAATTAAATGAGAAAGGCATATTTCCCAACTAATTTTATGAAATCAGAGTGGCAAAAAGATAACTACAATTTAGTATTCTTTATGATCATAGACTGAAACATACTTTTAAAATATAGCAAATTAACTGTGTAAAAAGGACAGTATGTTATAATCAAGTGAGGTTTATCATAGGAATGCAGAGTTGGTTAACGTTAGAAAATCAATCAGTATGATTCACCATATTTATGCATAACAAAAAAACTGTATGATCATCTCAATAGATGTAGGAAAAACCCTTAACAAAATTCAGTCATTATATAAATTCTCAGCAAATTAGAGATAGAAAGGAACCTCCTCATTCTTTTAAAGGACATCCATGATAAACCTAAGCTAATATCATACTTCATTGTGAAAGACTGAATGCACTTTTTCCCTAAGATTGGTACAAGATAAGGATGTCAGTCCTCTCCACATCTACTCACCAATGTAGCGGACGTCCTAGCAGTTTTGATAAGATAAGAACAAAATTAAAGGTATACAGCTTAGAAAGTAAATAGTGAATTGTCTTTTTACATCAACAGTATGGGTCATGTATATAAAAAGCTCAAAAGAATTTACCAAAACCCAAAATCACTGGAACCAATAATCAAGTTCCCAGGATATAAGGTCAATATACAAAAATCAATTCTGTTTCTGTATATTAGGAGTGAACAATTGGACAGTGGAATAAAAGCATGCCATTTGTAATATTAAAAAATCATGAGGTTGTAGGGATAAAGGTAGCACAATATATGTAAGACCAGTACACTGAACAATGTAAAACATTGCAAAGAGAAATAAAAGAATTAAATAAATAGAGAGAGATACCATGTTCGTGAGTTGGAAGACTCAGTATTGTTAAGATGTCCATCTTCTCCAAAGTCATCTATAGATATAATGCAATGCCTCTCAGGCTTTTTTTTTTTTTTTTGGTAAAAATCGATAAGCTGATTCTAGAATTTATAAAACTGTGCAGAGAATCTGTAGTAGTCAAAACAATTTTGAAAAAGAAGAACAAGTTGGAAAATTTATACAACCTGATTTCGAGACTTACTGTAAAACTACAACAGATAAGAAAGTATGGCATTGGTACAGGATAGAGAGATAGTTAAATGGAACCAAATAGAGAGAACAGAAGTGGACCGACATTTATGTAGCCAATTGTTTTTTTCAGTGGTGTCAAGACAACTCAATGAGAGAAAAGATAATCTTTTCAACATATGACCTGGAAAAATTGGATATCCATGTGAAAAACAACATTGACTCTTACCTCAGAATCATACAGAAAAATTAACTTGAAATGGATTAATAACTTAAATGCAAAAAATGAAAACTACTAAATTTCTAGAAAAAGCCATAGAAGAAAACCTTTGTGACCCTAAGGATAGGCAAAGATTTCATAGAACACAAAAGCCACTAACCATTAAAAAAAATGATAGATTACACTTCATTAAAATTAATATCTCCTGTTTTCTGAAAGATACCATTAAGAAAAAAAAGACAAACTACAGTTGAAAGAAAATATTTACATGACAAATATCTGATAGTGTGTGTGTGTGTGTGTGTGTATTCCAAATGTATAAAGACTTCTTAACACACTAATAAAATGATATCCGGGCTTTCCAGGTGACTCTAGTGGCAAAGAACCCACCTGCCAATGCAAGAGGTGTAAGAGACATGGGTTTGATCCCTGGGTTGGAAAGATCCCCTGGAGGAGGGCATGGCAACCCACTCCAGTGTTGTTGCCTGGAGAATCCCATGGACAGAGGAGCCTGGCAGTCTGTAGTCCATAAGGTCGCAATGAACACCACCAAATCCATGGCTTCTCAGACACCATCCAGGTTGAGAAGGAATCCAGCGCTCCTGTTTACCAGCTCAGTGACTTTGGACAATTTATTTTAACTTCACTCAAACCTAGTTTTTTAAGGTGGAGACAAATAGTAGTTTCCACCTGACATTCATTCTGAGCATTCAGTGAGAAAACATGTGTGAAGAACTTAGCACAGGCCTGAAGATGTGATGTTATTATCACTAATGAGTTATTTCATTTTTTCTTAAATAATATGAAGTACTTGCTATGTGCCAGATGTTGTGCCATGCCCTCATTTGATAGGTGACTTCCCAAGGTGACGTCACGCACTGGGGGTGTAGGAGCCCCAGCAGTACAGCTCAGAGCCTGGTCTCCTCTTCTGAACCAGCATTTCCAGAGCAAAGGGGCCTGCAAGGGGCTCAGACCGTGAGCAAGAGGAAGGAAAACTGTGGCAGGTTGTAGATCATCCTTTCACGAAATTTGGAGGCAGAGACAAGCGAGCGGCAGAGTCAAGGTGGGATTCGTGGATGGGAGCCTCTAGGGAGATTGCCTCAGGCAACAGTCGGAAGGTCTGAGACTCAGCAGCACACATGTTCTGAGTGGTGGCTGTGTGCTCTTAGAAGCGGCCCTCCTTTTGTACAAAGAAATAGTGCATCAGCTCCAGGGAGGCTGAGTCTAGTCTCACATGCCTTGGTTCCCCAGCAGGCCGTTTCGTTATTCCGGTGACACATCCTGCGGACACGGGTGCAAAGGGCCAGCCCCGACTCTCTGCCTTCTAGTTAGTGCCCGCAGGCTGAGATGGGGAGGACACAGTGAGAGCTGGCTCAGGCCAGCCCCTCCCCGTACAAACCGTCTTACTGAAACTCCAGCAGTTTAACCGTCTGCAGAAAACCACCCCTGAGTAAGCAGTTTCCATTTCCCACCATGATTACGGAGGAAAGAGAAAGGCGAGCTTGCATCTGGCCTTAGGAATCCCAGTGCTCCTGCAGCTAACTCCTGCGTGGAGGCGGGAGGGAAGAGCTGCCCCTGCTGATTGCACAGAAAGCAAGAAACCCCGTGAATGAGGTGTTACCGAGGAAATAACAGCTTAATGTCATATACCATATATATGCTATACGTGACATTAAGCCGTTAGATTACATAAAGCTAGCTGGATTGTGAGAAGAGGAAGTATAATTTATAGGAGATGAAACTTTTATCCCCATAAAGGGCCAAATTGAGCCTATCGTAAATCTAAATTCCCCTGAAATAGCTATGGCTATACTGGTAATACATTAAAAGATAAATCTCTTCTTTCTCCACCAGTCCCACCAGCACAGTTCTAAGTAGTTAACACAGTTCTTTTCCTGAATGTATGCAATGAACTTCTTAGGCACCTGCATTTAGCTTCAATTTTCTCTCTTGGGATTTCCATTTTTATTTTAGAAAAGAAGTCTTTCATTTGAGAACATTGGGGTGATCTTAAAATTATTCAGAAAAATGAAGATGGCTTGGTGTGTTAATTTGCTGAGTTTTAAAAATGACCTTTTCAGACAATAACTAGATTTACTGTGGTGACCATTTCAGAGTATGTGTAAATATCAAATCACTCTACCTGAAACCAGTACTATATTGTACATCAATTATATTCAGTTAAAAAATTACCTTCCCTCCAGATTTGTTGGTACAGTTGTTTTCAGTTTTATTGAGAAATAATTGACATACGTCACTGTGTAGGTTTATATTGTACAGAATGATAGTTCGATTTACTTGTATTTTGAAATGACTGTCACAGTAGATTTAGTTAACATCCACCATCTCATATAGATACAATGAAGAGAAAAAAATTTCTCCTTGTGATGAGAACTATTTGTATAATTTGATAATTTTCTTAAATTCTCACTCATTTAATATTTGGTGAAACCTAAGATGTCCCAGTTCTGTTTAGGAATTTTTTTTTCCCAGTGTCTCAAGAATGCTCTCAGGGTTATTAATTGAGTTTTTCAAGTATATAAAATGTTATTTATTTTTTGGCTGCACCTTGCAACTTGTGGAATCTTAACTTCCCCAACTGGGGATTGAACCAGGGCCCTCACAATGAAAGCACGGAGTCCTCACCACTGGACCACCAGAGAATTCCTTGAAATTTTTAAACTGTTATCTTGTATATGAAATAGCTTTATGAGTTTATTTTTTGCTTAACCTACTGCACTGTCTTTTTTTTTTTCTTTTAATCCAGAAGTAGACAAGAAGAAATATTACAAGTACAGCAAAGAGAAGACATTAAAATGGCTAGAAAAAAAGGTACAGTACCTCTCAGTGCCTTGTGGCAGAAAGCGTTTAATGTTCCTTTTTAAAAATGTTAAGAGAGAAGGTAGTAAGCCTGACCCCAAAAACCATCTTGAAAGTCCACCTACAAGAGAGAAGCTGTACAAAAATCTGCCAAGTGCAAGAAGAATCTTTGACTTTGCACTTTTCCTAACTCAGGCGGCTCTGGACTTAGCTTGACGTGCTTGTTCCCATTTCCCTGTGACCCTCACCACTGAATGAAGAAGTCCTTGCTAGTTGCTGGTGTAGACTTGAGTCTTCCAAGCCAGGTAACAGCAGGGCCACGTGTACTCTCTGTGGGTCCTGCAGGCATCTCAGAAGTTGACGTTGCTCACACACGACCTGCAGGGGCCAGGCAGACAGGGTTCGGGTTTAGCGTCTAGATGCTGAAGATGGGTCTTCTCCCAGGCAAGCCCTGTGTCTTGGTGATCCTAAGAATTAAACTCAATATAAGATCTCTTGCAGTGTTCTCCCAATCAATTTAGTGGATCACAACCAGAATTTCTCTTGGAATGGAATGGAATAGAATGGGCTAGGATAGATGAGGATGAATTAAAAGGAAAGTTGGATTGAGAATTGGGATTACCAGATGCAAAGTGGTATATATAGAATGGATAAACAATAAGGTCCCGCTGTATAGCGCAGGAAACTATTCAATATCCTGTGATGAACCATAATGGAAAAGAATTTGCAAAAGAAAAAACTGAGATTATTCCATATAATCAAATATATATTCTTATATTGTTTTAAAAAAAGCACAAGATAAGGGCAAGTGTTAAGTATGACTATAACATATTTATATATGTTTTGGGGTATTCGGTTGCTGAGTATTTCTTACTGTGCATATAGTGAAGAAACAAAAAGCCATTGGTCTAAGGATATCGCTTACTTTCACAGTGATAAGGAATCTCACCAGACCAGATCTGTGGATGACAAAGTTTTTGCAAGTTTTGTGGATATCAGTTCTAGCAGTGATTCCTAAGATTCTCTTCTGTCTTCTATATGAAAAACATGATTGTCACATCATGTTAATGGGCACATTAGGAGCCTGGGAACATGGAAATGAGCCTTGCAGTATTAATCAGGCTCGTTTGGGCGAAGTAGGGAAAAGGTTTAAAAAGTGCGTGTGTTTCACTCTTCATTTGCATCATCAGTAGTCTTTGCATTTGTGGGATTCTGTGTAGATGAAGAATGAGAAGTGCTGAGCAGAAACTGGGCATTTAGTTTTTGCTCTTAGCAAATGATAATGATATGAAATAATGAGGTGAAGTTTATATTTATTGTGTTTCCTTTCTTAAATTCCTAGAAAGTGAGAAATTTATATTATTTATTCTCCTTAGAAAATCATAAAACACAAGTTTTGTGCCGTGTTCTGTCCTAAGGGCCTAACATCCATTAACTCATTTAGTCCTCACAGCAGTCCTGTGAGATCGGCGCTATCTTTCTTTCCCTTTCATAGGTGGAGGCACAGAGAGGTTCAGTAAGCAGTCCGTGGTCACAGCAGACCCAAGCCGCCTGCCTCCAGAGTCCGTGCTCTCGCACGGTGTAGGCCTTAGGAAGCCCACATACTGAGCTCATCCTGCAGCGTAGTCACTACCCCTCACCCGTCTCCAAATATGAAGCCATCTCTTATCTTCTGAAGATACATCTAGATCCGTACTACTTCTTCCTGGACCTTAAATGGATTGGAATCATGGGTTTAGAAAGTCTGAAAAGTCAGGGTGTCTAAAGTTAGTTGAAAATATCCTGATATTTCCCTTTGGTTGTTTCATAGGTTAATCAGACTATGGCAGCATTAAAAACCAATAAGGTAAATGTCAGTGCCCGGGTACAGTCTACTGCATTTTTCTCTGGGGGCCAGGTCTCCAGTGACAAGGACGGTAAGCGAATCATTTTTTGTTTTGTTTTGTTTGTTTTGTCTGGAGTAAGTCGCCAATGTGTAAATGCCCGTCTTAGGATTTAAAAACCTTAATGTCTCAGAAACTTCACATTCTTGCCAATGTGTTCTCTTGGATCTCATGGCAGGTGTGCATTTTATTTCAAAACCAAGTAGTACTTGTGCTGTAGATCAATTCTATCACTAATTGATACTTAAGTCATTCATTCACAAAATCTATATCTTGCACTAATAGTAATAACGACCCTTGTTATCCTTTATTGAGGGTGTGTAGTGTGCCACGCCTTTTACTAAGTTGCCAGCGTGCACATACTAGCTCATCTGAGCCCCCCTCCAAGTTTCATTTTACAGCGAGTTTGGAGGCCGTGTACAGAGTCACACAGCTAGTAAACGGCAGAGCTGAACTACTGATGGAGCTCGCCCGGCACTTAAGCCCACACTCATAACCTTTTTGTTGTACTGTTCTTGGGGGCAAGGATTTCCAGAGCTTATCTGTTTGCATCTTTCTCTCCAGAAGCATAAGTCCTACTGTAGGTCTCAATATTGTGATTTTAGATGAAATTTATTCACTGGGCAATTAATTCTTTAAGATACATTCTTTTGCCTTTCTCATTGTAGTGTCCTCTTACCTTTATATGTATAGTTGAATAACAATAGCTATCTGATACAATTTACTTTCTGAAATGGTAGGACAGTAATTCTCCTGACTTTAAACTCTAATTCAGTGTTCCCCTGTTCTAAATATATGATTCCAAAACATCTGAGTTTCGTCATTTACAAAACAAATACCAAGCAGCCTGTTGGTGATTGGCTGTGATTCAGGCAGTCTTTGATGTGCAGAGATCCACCTCACAGTACCTTACACACACAGATGATGGCTGGCTCCCGCCATTCTGGGAGTGGTGGACTGCCCTTGGCGTCTGAATTAACTAGCTGTCAGTGTCTGTGATAGGCTTAACAGAAGGAGAGAGAGACTGAGTCAAATGGCTGGCTGGCCGGATAGATGGATAGATCATGGGTGATGGATGGATACATAAAACCAAAGATTTTCAGTAAAGCAGGAGAAGAGATGTTAGTGGTTGTTTAGACAGATGTTCTCATCTTAAAAATGAAAAACTGTGGTCTCCGAGAAGTAGATCACTTACTCAGGGTCACCCATCCTAGCTAGCAGACCAGGTTGTCTACTCTGAGTCTGGTGTTTTTACCAAACGAATATCTACATCTAAGAGTCTGGGCTTCGCTATATTGCCATTTAGTGTTCCAGCCATAAAGTAAGCTTTATACTCTTTACATTCTCGCCTTTTTAGACCTTTAGCTTGATATGTGCCAGAGGAAGCAAACAGATATGTTGGCCTTCTTATTTGCTGTATGACTCGGAAAATTCAAACAGGGGCTCTGTATCAATCTAGAGGGGTGGGATAGGGCGGGATATGGGAGGGAGGTTCAACAGGGAGGGGACATATGTGTACTTATGGCTGGTTCATGTTGAGGTTTGACAGAAAACAGCAAAAGTCTGTAAAACAATTATCCTTCAATAAAAAAAAATTAATTAATTTTTTAAAAAAGAAGGGTCCAGTGATAACTTTCAGTTCTCAGTGCTGGCAGTGAAAGTCTCTTACTAAAGACTTTGAGATCAGGGCATCCAGGCAGCAGTCCCTTTCTAACTGTTGATAATACTGAGGCAGGTTGTTATCCTGATGTCAAATGTAGAAAAGGGAAAAAAGATGGAAATGAATATCCCAGCAGCAAGCCTGAGATAGTGCTTTTGGTAGTTTATATCCCCTTGTGATTATCCCATCTATTGAGTGTGATTATCCCCTTGTAGTCTACAAAAAAAATACTAAATTGAGGAAGAGGGCTTTAAAACAGATTTTCTCTTTTGTAACTGTATCTAATTGATACCAGAGCTTCATTTTAGTACTGAAAATCCAGATGCTGTAGACGTCATGATTATACACTCTGTTGAGTTTTGTTTTTTACATTTTTAAGGCGTTTTATTAGTTTGGGATTCTCTGGTGGCTCAGACGGTGAAGTCTTCCTGCAATGTGGGAAACCTGGCTTCAATCCCTGGGTCAGGAAGATACCCTGGAGAAGGCAATGGCAACCCACTCCAGTACCCTTGCCTGGAAAATCCCACGGACGGAGGAGCCTGGTAGGCTACAGTCCATGTAGTTACAAAGAGATGGACAGGACTGAGCAACTTCATCCCATTAGTTTGAGGTAATATGTAACATTCAGCAAGTGCTTAATAGAGACACATTGTATATTATTTCTCTTAAATGAGCATACTCATTATTATTCAGTAATTAGGTTTATTTTATATTGAAACCAACCTAGAAAAGATCACTATTTCATCTTGTTACATCTGATGTTTGAACTTTATTTGTATTCAAGGGCCTCAACTAAGAGAAGAACCCTGAATTTTTATCTGTTATTTAGTGGGCATATATTGTATTATACTTTATTATCTCATCATATCTTCAATGTCATCGTATATATCTCATACATCATATCCCCCCACCACTCTGACAGATGGATATGAGCATCCCCATACACACACACAAAAAGCTTAAGTGCCTCTCCAAAGCTAGATAATGCCAGAATTTGAACTCCAGTCAGTTTGACTGTGAAGCAACCATAATCATTACTAAATTTTTTTCTCCATTCTGTTTCTTTCAGAGGATTATGTTCGTTATGCCCATGGTCTGATATCTGATTACATCCCTAAACAATTAAGTGATGACTTATCTAAATATTTAAAGTAAGTATGGTCCATCTTTAGTCGTAATTAAGCATTATTGTGCTTGGTTTCCTAGAAATAGGGTTTCATTATGGCTTATATAAGGTTTCCCAGATGACTCAAGTGGTAAAGAATGTGCCTGCCAATGCAGGAGCCACAGGAGACGTGGGTTTGATCCCTGGGAAGATCCCCTGGAGGAGGAAATAGCAGCCTAGTCCAGTATTCTTGCCTGGAAAATCCCATGGACAGAGGAGCCTGGCGGGCTACAGTCCATGGAGTCTCAAAGAA
The DNA here is from genome assembly GCF_000754665.1 of Bison bison bison. Lineage (NCBI taxonomy): Eukaryota > Metazoa > Chordata > Mammalia > Artiodactyla > Bovidae > Bison > Bison bison. The sequence continues at coordinate 5,778,053 of NW_011494620.1, read as the reverse complement.
TCAGACACGACAGAGTGCACAAGCAAGTATGGCTTGTCGTATCACTTTTTCTGATAAGAGGTTATTCTTGAGTTGCATCACAGACTCTATGGTTTGGAGGTGATTTTTAATGGACAGTTTTTTGATTGGAACAAATTAATTTAATGGATACTGGTTCCAAGAACCCCTGAGTGTTAGAATTAGAATTAGGAGTTGTTATAATGTTAGAGCATAAATTGTGTTAAAATTTTATCCCCAGCCAGACTTAACTAATTTGATTCATGGGATGGAAAGAGTAGATAGCAGAGTAAAATATTTTTGAAAGTTACATTTAAAGGTTGTGTACCATTTTTATTATTTTATTATTATAATCATTAGCTGTTCACTATGTATTTTTATTATGCCCAGCACTTGAAACTCTACTTTAGGCTGAAAAAGATATGTTTTTTCCTATATTTTAGCAACCACTGTTAAAATTTCATATATGTGATGATCTAATAGCTTTTCCTGATTCTTAGAATAATTTTCTCCTCTGATACGTGGAAATAAAATGAGTTTTTAATAGCTATGGTTGCATTTTTAGCAAATTGTATTTTTGGTCCTACTTAAAGAACAATTAGTAGAAACTGGTTTCTGTAGTATAATATAGTACGTTGAAAGCTTGCTCTGAATTGATAAAGATACCCTTCTGTTTATTATTTTCCTGAGTCTCTTTGTACCTGCTTATCTTGTTAGAGACTTTATATCTTTGTATTCCATTATTTTTTTAGATTCTTTTCTGCTGAAATTTTAAAGTTTCAGTTAAAGACTTGAGAGAAGGATGTGTCAGTTAAACTTTTCTTTAATAGAAAAGTAAAGTTCCTGTGACTTCTTGTCAACAGAATAATTTTCACTTTTAAGTATATGCTAGATTCATCATTTATGGTGAAAAAATACATACCAAAATACATATTTATAGAGACTAAAGGAAAGCAATTCCATTGCAACCAGTGACTTTGAATTTTGTTTTTTAACTCAGAATTCCAGTACAGAGAATTAAGTAGCTAAATGCACATTTTTTCACTTAGAAAAATTTCACTCTTTATAATGAGGTGATCGAACAGTAAGATATATGGAGGTGAGACTATTAGATGAAATCAGGACTTACTAAGTCTTAAGTTGGCCTGGTCATTCTGTTTGCTTGTCTATGAAAAACCATGACTCTGATTTTTATTTTTCACTCCTCAGGCTTCCAGAACCTCCAGCTTCAGTCCGAAACCCTCCCTCAAAGGTAAGAAACTGTGACTAAGATATCTTTGGAGCACGTGGAAAAATAGTATACTTTTGCCACATACATTTAGTTTACTCTAGTATATGTTAAAGCATCTTAATCCACCTTATGTGGAATCAAGATTATACTGCTCTCCATCAGTATTTTTATTTTCATGGATTTTAGGTGAATCATAAATAAGGTGCTATGAAAATCAAGGAAGAGTTGGTTCTAGCTCAATATCTGCATTGACATATTAGAGAATCATAATTAAAATTAAGTATTCTTGCATGAGCTAGATCCTATAATTAACTTTATTAATCATTCAGTTCAGTCACTCAGTCGTGTTGGACTCTTTGCGACCCCATGAACTGCAGCACGCCAGGCCTCCCTGTCCATCACCAACTCCCGGAGTTCACTCAGACTCACATCCATCAAGTCAGTGATGCCATGCAGCCATCTCATCCCCTGTCGTCCCCTTCTCCTGCCCCCAATCCCTCCCAGCATCAGAGTCTTTTCCAGTGAGTCAACTCTTCGCATGAGGTGGCCAAAGTACTGGAGTTTCAGCTTTAGCATCATTCCTTCCAAAGAAATCCCAGGGCTGATCTCCTTCAGAATGGACTGGTTGGATCTCCTTGCAGTCCAAGGGACTCTCAAGAGTCTCCTCCAACACCACAGTTCAAAAGCATCAATTCTTCGGCGCTCAGCTTTCTTCACAGTCCAGCTCTCACGTCCATACATGACCACTGGAAAAACCGTCTAGCCTTGACTAGACGGACCTTTGTTGGCAAAGTAATATCTCTGCTTTTCAATATGCTATCTAGGTTGGTCATAACTTTCCTTCCAAGGAGTAAGCGTCTTTTAATTTCATGGCTGCAGTCACCATCTGCAGTGATTTTGGAGCCCCTAAAATAAACTCACTTTGCCAAATTTAATTGTCATAGGCACAGAGGTGCATAGAACGTGATTTTTGCAACACAGAGTTCTTTGAGCAAGGATGACCACACTTTACTGTCTATACTCGAAATGATCAATGCAGTTTGTGTGTAATCTTTGTGAATCAGTGAAAAACCTTTCCTCTGCTAGATGTTCTCAAATCGCCACCCGCAGCTCCTCTGCACTGTGGACTCTGAGATACAGGGAGTAGAGAAGCCATTCACAGACCACACCCGAGAGCAAAGAGTAGCATCCCTAAGCCCGGGCCTGGCTGCAGACTAGTAAGTGCTGCTCAGACACAGGGAAATAAACACGTGCACCAGCTTGTCCGTGAGGCCATCATGCTCCAGCAGCAGAATAATGAGTACCTTGTGAATGAATGAAACATGGATGCTAAAGAACTTTCCTTCTTCCCTGCCTTCTAGGTGGCCAACATTCTCAGGATTTTTTTTTTTTTTTTTTCCATTTGTATACTGTTTGAAGGTGGTGATGGTTCTAAAAACATTCAATACTTTGACTTTTAGGAAAGGGCATAAAATTTAAAGTGCATCATTGTTAGTTGGGGACCTTTTTTAGCAAATTGTGTCCAAGGAGGTTCATCTTTTCCTCACTGAAGGAAGCAGTTGGTGTAAGATCTAAAGTTATCTTTAGATCTGGGGCAGACCCACAGCAGCACCAGGGGACATAAATATAGCTGTCTTGCTCTAACTAAGGTAACAGGCATATTTGTTTCTTTCTTATTTTTCTCCTTCCAAAAACGAGGCATATTTCTTTCTCTCAAATATCTGTCTTCCTTAGTAACACAGAGATCTAAAACTGCCCTTGAAGGATTTAGCCTTTGATACGGTTACTGGAGGGTAGGTTCTTTTTTGTTGTTGTTGCACAAAGAATTCACAGATGAGATTCGGAGGCGAAGTAAGCAAAGGGTTTATTGAGTGACAGTACACTGTCAGGAGGGAGCCTGGGCAGGCTCAGAGCAGCAGCAATGGAAAGCAGCAGTTTTCCTTTTGACAAGCGGGTTATACGGGGTGTGAAGGATTAGGTGGAGTATTCATCCAGGGGGGCGGGGTTGAGGGGGTGATTTCCTGGTTTTCGTCCCAGCCCCACCTTCCAGAGATGAGGGGGAGTTTCTGTCCTTACATGGTCTTGCTTGGATCTGTCATGGCACCGGTGCACGGTGGGCACTGCTCTGTGCAATGCTAATTCTGTTGTAACGTGGGCATAGTGAGCAAAAGATGACATTCGGACCAGAGGTTCCCGTATTTCTTTGTTTGCTGCCAGGTCCCTTGTCATCACAAGACTTATGATCGCCTGTCAGCCCAGAGGTTCCCACTTTTCTGTTTGCCCCTTGGACCTCTGTCATTGTAAGATGTATGTGGTCACCCGACCCATGCCCCCTCCTTTGCTCACGTCTGGCTAATGGCCTGCTCTGACGTTCCCCTAAAGGAGTCTGCACCCTTCAAATCTTTTAGGGGTCAGAGGGTCCATGATCTGTCTTCTGAAGCTGCCTCAAGCTGAGCAGGGGCATTGTGCCTGCCTGCGGGGCCCAGATCACCTTGCCCTCTGTCAGAGATGAGGTCTCGGGGTCCTTGACAGTGGCAGAGATAGAGAGTGGGAAGTAGACAGAGGCTGCGGCCCTGTCCCGCGGATGTTGGTGGTCCCCATTGTCATGAAAAGAAAGTGAAGTCACTCAGTCATGTCCGACTCTTTGCAACCCCATGGACTGTAGCCTACCAGGTTCCTCCATCCATGGGATTTTCTAGGCAAGAGCACTGGAGTGGGGTGCCATGGGTTGAAATTCCAGGTGTATCATCATCTGTAGGTGACTCTGTTGTAACCTGAAGAAACGAACTTAACAAGCAGGTTAAAAGGGACAGGGCCAAAAGTCAGTAAAAGTAGGATTGCAGTCAGAGGTCCAAGCAGGGGCAGGAACCAGGTTATGTTTGATAACACCCCTCTGACTGCAGGCCAGAAGCGGGTGGCACTGGGGTCACCCGTCCTGAAAGTGTGTAGCCCTGGGGCCTGTTCGTATGTGCTTTGGGCGCCTTCTTCCGCCTGGCCACGGGTGTCGATGTCGGTGCAGCACAGTTTACTGATTACTGCACAGACCCTCCCTGCTTAGCTGGGAGATAGTCCAGGGCTCTCTGTTCTGCATCACTACATCTGCTAGGAAATAAAGGGATCCCCTGTAATCCTGGTCAGAGTCGATAGAGTATCTGACAGGTTACAGAGCATTGCCTCAAGGGAGGCAAAGCCCCCTCCCCCGCCATGGGGACACACCAAACTAGTAGCAGCCCCAGTGCCTTCCAGTATGTGGCCCGTATGGGTGGTTACACTTGCATTCCTCTGATTACTGGGTTGGCCAAGTGTGCCACAAGCAAGACAATATCTATACAAGGAAAGTGAAAGTCGCTCAGTCGTGTCTGACTCTTTGCAACCCCATGGACTATATAGTCCAGGGAATTCTCCAGGCCAGAATACTGGAGTGGGTAGCCTTTTCCTTCCCCAGGGGATCTTCCCAACCCAGGGATCAAACCCAGGTCTCCCGCATTGCGGGCAGATTCTTTACCAGCTGAGCCACCAGGGAAGCCCATGCAAGGAAAGGTCACAGCCGATCCCAGGGAGAGGCAGAGGAGTTGGGGTTGGTTGTTCTGAGGAGGGAAGTGGCTTATGTTTCAGCCACAAAGGGACCAATACCTGGAGGAAGCGCATGCCTGGCGCACTTCAGAGGAGTTGAGAAACTCCTTAAGTGGTTTGTCCGAGAGGGGTGCCCGTGAAGCTTGGAGAGAGGCCCACCATTATGAGAGCACTTGTGAGGTGTGAAGACGCGGTAGGACACAGGTCATGGGACTCTGAGGCCAGCAGGGTTGCCACGTGGCCTCGACCTCCACATTGGCCAAGGTTGGCAGGACTAGGCGCCTGTAGCCAGTCCCGACAGAGGGGCCCCTGCAGGGCCCCCAAATGGTAGTGCTCCTCTCTGTTACAGGAGCCCTGTCCCTGAAGGTTCACGGGAAGTCTCCTCTCCATCCCCAAGGATTCACCCCTGGGGTGCATTCTCAGTCATGGGGAGAAGTTTTTAAAACAGGAAAAGCTCATCGTCTTTTGTAATACAGCCGGGCCCCAGTGTAAACTTGAGGACAAGGAAGCCTGGCTAGAAAATGGAGCTTCAACTATAATAGCATCCTATGAATAGGTTTTATGAAAAGCAGAGAAATTGGATAGAGTTTCCTTATGTTCAGTCCCTTATGACCCTAAGAGAGAATCCAGAGCTATGCACGTCCTGTGTTGGGGAAGCTTGTCAGTTGGGACTGGTTCAGATTCTACAAAAACCCTCTCTGGTAGCATCTCTGGAGGAAAGTAAGTCTTGGACAGAAGCACCTAAGTCCTGATGCTCTTTCACCATCTTCACCCCTCCAGCACCGTGTAATCCTCTTTACTGTCCCGTGCAAGAAGTGCAGCAGAGTGCCCGTGCCCCCTTACCCCCCACCCCCTGAGAAGCAGTAGGCAGACCTCAGGGAAATACCAGAGTCCGTACCCCTTTGCTTTGTCTGGCCTCAGCCAGCGCTGCCTTCACTTAGGCTGCTTCTCAGGGGCCCCTGGCCGGTTCACTGAAGGATTCTGGGAGCTAACTCTTTCCTTGGACCTTACTTGGAAGGACCCTGAATGTTGTCATTTCCCACTGCTGCGCCCCTGAGGAAAAGACCCCTATCTGGGCACAGCCTCAAGCATTTGATGATGAATTATGTATCATCTAACCCACTTACTGCCCCGTGGGCATCACGGCAGTGCCACTGATTGATCCCAAGTGGGATTATGAACCAGGCCAGCCCGGTGTCCCTAGAAGAGCACGCACAACCCTTTGCTTCATTGAAGGGACAAGATGGTGCACAGTTAAACCTGTCAGCTGTGATAGGGTTGAAGAGGTCACCCAAGGTCAGAATGAACCCTGTTTCCCGCCCGGTTGGTAGATGCCTCAGAAAGTATACGAACGTGGACCAGACACTTTTGAGGGATGTGTTGTGCTTGCAACTTACTTCATTTACCAGTTGGTCCCCGACATCTGTTAGAAACTTCAAAAGCTCACCCTGGGGTCCCCAACCCCTCTCAGCCTTTTTGTTGAGGTGGCCTTCAGTGTCTTTAACAATAGAGTCCAGGCTGAGGAAGAAAGGAAGAAGCAGCATGACTTAAGAAGGGCCCACTGGCAGGCCAGACTTCAGCAGCCGTCGTGGTGGGACGTAACCCTCTTCCTGATCACCACAGAGGTGCTCCCAGAAGACCCCCGCCAGGTAAAGGAGCCTGTTTTAGCAGTGGGAACCCCAAACACTGGAGCAGGGAATGCCCAGGAAATAGATCCTGGCCTCAACCCGAGGCTCACTCTGTAGGAAGATGGGCCATGGAACAAGAGGAAGCCCTCAGCTCTGAAGGAAGCGAGGAACTCCCCCAAGCCAGTCACGGCCGTGGTTGACTGATGAGATCCAGGACTTGCCAGGGCCCCTCAGAATACAGCGACCGTCACATGGGACGGACGTGGCGGACCACTGACAGGGCAGGTACTCTCATCCAGTTTCCAGTGGACACAGAAGCCGCTTACTCCGTCCTCACTTCTCATGCTGGGCGTCTTGTCCCCGAAACCTGCTCTGTTGTTGGGGTAGAAGGAAGGCCAAAACGAAAATGTTTGACCACCCCTCTAACTTATACCTGGGGAAAGACCATCATAACTCTCAAGCCTCTTGTCATGCCCGAGTGCCCTAGCCCATTATTGGGAAGAGACTTTCAGCCTTGGGGGCAACTTTTGCTCTTCCTGAAAATGAAAATTAAGGCCTATTTTTGGCTGAACCTATGTGTCATACAAGACTCAGACAGTCCAGCCCATATTTTCTCCAGAAATTGGAAAACTTACAGATCCACAGACCTCAGATCAAAGAATCCCAGGATCAGCAAAATTTGCCACTTCGTTAAAAATCACCGTTAAGGAAGCTAGTATCTTCTTGCCTTCTAAGTGTCGGTTCCCCATAAAACCAGAGGCTCAACAGGGCCTCAAACCCTGATCTCAAAATTCATCAAATTTGGGCATTTGGTATTGTGCCAGTCTCCTTGTAATAACCCAGCCCCAGGTGGCATATAGAATGTGTCCTCAAAGGAAATGTGGCATATAGAATGCTGTAAGGTCTTCAACTCATCAGTGAAGTTGTGATTCCTCTCCATCTAATCATCCCAGTCTATACTCCAGCTTTTCTCAGATCCCGGAAGACACGGCCTGGTTTATAGTCCTTGATCTTAAAGATGCCTCCTTCTCTATACCTGTTCAGTCTGATTCCCAGTACCTCTCTCCCTTTGAATGGACTGATCCAGACACCAATGTGACCCGACAGTATACCTTAACTGTTCTTCCCCAGGGATTCTGGGACAGCTGACACCTGCTTGGCAGTGCCCTAGCAAAGTAACTGCAGGCATTTAAATTAGAGATGGGGGCATTATTACAATACATAGATGGCCTCGTTATTTGCAGTCCCTTGAAGGAAGCCTCAGACTAAACCACTGCACAGATCCTCAGTTTCCTGGCTCCAGAGGATATCCCCATAGAAGGCCCAAATTTCCTCCCAGAGAGTCACCTTCCTGGGACATGTTCTAAGCACAGGAGAGTACATCTTTAACAGCAGTCCTCCACCTACAACCACCACATTCAAAGAGACAGCTCAGAATCTTCTTAGAAGTGGCTGGATTTTGAAGGATTTGGGTCCCTGGGTTTTGTCTCACACCATGCAATGCTGGAGACCCCGATTCGATTCCTGGGTCAGGAAGATCTGCTGGAGAAGGGATAGGCTACCCACTCCAGTATTCTTGGGCTTCCCTGGGGGCTCAGCTGGTAAAGAATCTGCCTGCAATGCAGGAGACCTCAGACCTCAGTTCGATCCCTAGGTTGGGAAGATCCCCTGGAGATACCCAGTCCAGTATTCTGGTCTGGAGAATTCCATGGACCATATAATCCATGGGGTCACAAAGATTCGAACATGACTGAGCAACTTTCACTTCATCTGCAGTGGAAGCTCAGAGTCTTAACCACTGGAATGCCAGTAAGTCCCAAGCCAATATTCCATTTATATGTGTATCACATCTTTATCCATTCATCTGTCAATGGACACCGAGTTTTCATTTAGAGAGATGAATTTAGGAGTTGGATAATGGAGAGAATGTGAATGTACTTAGTGCCACTGAGCTGTACAGAGATTAAATATGGTTAGAATAGTATGTTCTGTATTATGTGACTTGTACCACAAAAAAAAAAAAGTTTTTAATGGCTCTGACTAGTGCCCCAGCCCTAGAGATTCCAGATCTAAACAAGCTCTTTACTGTTTTCCCCAGAAAAACAGGATTAGCCCTGGGAATTCTTGCCCCAAAGGTGGGACCAGTCCCATGGCTGATGGCATATCTCTCCAAGCAGTTGGACCCAGTGGCCTCTGGCTGCCTCACATTCTGTGAGGGGGGCCTCCAGTCAGCCATTGGTGTCCCTAATTTCTACCAGATGGCTAGAAGCCTTTCCAGTTAAGACCGAGGGAGCCCAGGAGGTAATAAAGGCATTGCTTAAGGAAATAATTCCTCAGTTGAGACTTCCACGGTCCATACAGAGTGGCCACAGTCCCTTTTTTGTGGCTCGGGTCACCCAACTAGTCTCTCCAGCCCTGGGCACTTGCCCCCACCTCTGCACTGCCTGGAGGCCTCAGTCGTCAGGGAAAGTGGAAAAGGCAAATCAGACTTTAAAAAGAACCCTGGCTAAACTTTGTCAAGAGACATCGGAACCACGGACAAAGCTTTTACCCACAGCCCTCCTGAGAATCAGGGCAGCACCCAAAATAGGGCTAAGGCTCAGCCCCTTTGGAATGACTGGCCGCAGGTAGGCCCTTTGTTCCTTCAGATATTTTGGTGGACACCAGAACTGGTGAGCTCACTAAGTAACTGATTAACTGGGGACAAACTCAACAGGCGATTTCATGGGCGGGTGGGGGCCGGGTTACCTGCCTTGAGGCAGCACTTTGTAACCTGTCAGATATTCTGTCTACTCTGGCCAGGAACACGGGGGACCCCTTAATTCCATAGCAGATGTAGTGATGGAGAACAGATAGGCCTGGACTATCTCCCAGCTGAACAGGAAGGGTCTGTGCAGTAATCAGTAAACTGTGCTGCACCACACTCACCCCGGCCAGGTGGAGGAAGGTGCCCAAAGCACATATGAAAAGGCCCCAAGGCTATACACTTTCAGGAAGGGTGACCTCAGTGCCACCCACTTCTGGCCTGCAGTCAGAGGGGTGTTATCAAATACAACCTAGTTACTGCCCCTGCTTGGACCTCTGATCACAATAATGCGTTTGCTGATTTTGGGTCCCATCCCTTTTTAACCTGCTTGTTAAGTTCATTTCTTTGGGTTAAAACAGTGTCAGCTACAGATGAAGATACACCAGGGATTTCAACTCATCCTTCATGACAATAGGGAACACCAACATCCGCGGGAGAGGGCCGCAGCCTCTGTCTACTCCCACTCTCTGTCTCTGCCACCGTCAAGGACCCCGAGACCTCATCTCTGACAGAGGGCAAGGTGATCTGGGCCCCGCAGGCAGGCACAATGCCCCTGCTTAGCTTGAGGCAGCTCCAGAAGACAGATCATGGACCCTGTGACTCTTAAAAATATCTGAAGGGCTCAGATTCCTTGAGAAGGGAAATGTTAGAGCAGACCATTAGCCAGACATGAGCAGAGAAGGAGGCATGGGTCAGGTGACCATAATACATCTCGCAATGACAGGAGCCCTGGAGCAAACAGAAAAGTGGGAACCTCTGAGCTAACAAGAAGCCATACATCTTATGAGAACAAGGTCTCAGAGGCAAAGAAAGAAATGCAGGAACCTCTGATCCGAATGTAACCTTTTGCTCACTATGCCCACGTTACAACAGAATTAGCATTGCACAGAGCAGTGCCCACCATGCACTGGTGCCATGACAGATCCGAGCAAGACCACACAAGGACAGAAACTCCCCGTCCTCTTGGGAAGGTGGGGCTGGGACAGTAACCCAGAAATTACCCCCCAAACTCCTTCCTCCCGGATAAATATTCCACCCAGTCCTTCACACCCCATATAACCAGCTTGCCAGAAGGATGTCACCATGTCCCTTGAGCCTGGCCACACTCCCTCCTGAGAGTGCACTGTCGTTCAATACATCTTTGCTTACTTGGCCTCCGAGTCTCATCTCCCAAATTCTTTCTGCAACAAAACAAGAACCTACCCTCTGGCCACACAAAGACGGCCACAGACAATTCATAAATGAATCAGTACAGCTGTATTCCAGTAAATCTTCATTTGTAAAAACAGACAGATAGCCTGTGGGCAGTAAGGTAAATCTTGCTAAGCCCAGATTTCTCCTACATCTCAGCTTCATCTTCAGGATTATTTTAGTTGCTTTCTAAGGTTTCCTGCTCTATTGTGTCTTCCTGGGGCTCTAGCGTGTACATCGCAAACTGCACTGGATAATGTACTGTAGTTTAAACAACAGTAGGATAATGTCTATTAACTTTCCCATCTGTGTCCAGGACTTGCTTGATTCTTACAGAAATATAGTTGATCATTTGCAGAAAATAACATTCCAGTGGCCATTAGGTATCTTTGCATCTCTTTTGCCTTAATATGTTTCACATTATTTTATAACTCTTAAGTTTGCTTCTTTTGAGGCCAGCTTCCAAACCTCACCCGCTTCTGTCTTTTAACTTTGCCAGTGTCAGCTCACAGAGCTGAATGTGGGGATGTGGCTGAGTTTTCTCTGCAAATCACTTGCAGGAATGATAAGACCAAGCTTAGCATTAATTCCTGTGTTGTCTGCTGTCTGCCCTTCTCTTTCCAGAGCGGTACCCATTCAGTCAGATGCGTTGTTACTGTCTTTCTGAACCACTTTTCTGTTTCTTCTGAAGCATTCGCCTAAATCTGCAGTGATTCAGTCTTTTACATAACAAAAATTTAAGTAGATGCTACAGTTAATATAAACATACTCAACGGTATGCCGGTAAAAAATTTCAAGATGTGTCATTCTGCCCACTTGTGTTACACATGTGCTGTGGCATCTTTAGCTCTGACTTTACAGTTCTTTGTTTAGTGAAAGCTTGGTGAGAAGAGTGAAGCCGGGAACAAGCCTGCATTTCCTAGTGTGGGTCCATGTTGGATCATATCAGCGTCTCCACAAGGAGCTTGAAAATCTGTAGAGTCCCAGTTGTGATCAGTTCCCCACGTTAAACATCAAGACTCACCTGCCTGCCTTGTGCCTTCTACGAAATAAGCATGTCACAACTCCTGCTATACTGTAAACACAGAGGCCACAGTCTAGCTCTTGACCTGATTCTCACATTTGTTGATTGCAAAATGCTCATGTGAAAGGTGAAAGCAGGAGGGAACGGCTGACTTAATTACGTTGGGTCCCATGCAAAGAGCACCTGTAACAAAAGGTGAGATCTCACCTCAAGTCCTCTGCTAGGCGACCTTAAGCCTGTTCACGTAACCGCTGTGCTTCCCTCTGCTGCCTGCTTGCTTTGCAAGGTTGTTCTTACGTGGATAAAATGAGATAAACGGAAAGGACACAAAGATGGAAATAATAAGAATACTGTTCCCGTACTCCTAGATGGACATCACACTGGTCCTGCAGGTGAATAAAGGGGGTTCTGGCTGGACCCCTGGCCACCATAAAGGAAATTCTCTTCTTTGATTTATGTGTCTGCATGCGCCCCCTTACACTGTCCTGGAAGTCCACGTTCATCTAGATGCCCCCCGTCTTTGTAGTATGTGATCATACTGCTAGACAACCTCAGGACTGGGTCATGGGCTTGCGTGCTCACACCCTGTCACCACCAAAGCTGCTTCTCGGAAGGGACGTCTGGCTTAGAACGTTCCTAGAAAAGTGGTAAAAAGTGAAGGGACTTGTAAAGAATAAGCACTCTGCAGAGTCTGCAGCTCCATTTGGCTGCCACAGGGTTCCAAACTGTTCATATTTTTTTTTAATGGATTGATGTAAGTGTCAAGGTGACATTTGACAGTTCACTGCTCTAACATTGCAGAAAGCAAAGTTATCAGATGAGCCCGTAATGGCAAAAGAAGATTACACTAAGTTTAACTCCAAAGATTTCAAGACTGTAAAGGTACGTGTCCGGGTGTTAGTAGCGTACTCCTGAATCCCGTGGCTGATGCTGCTGCGTGGGGACTCCAGGAACGACTGCATGCTTGACTGTGATTTTATCGTTTTAATTGTGAAGAATTATTAACTTGAGTTTCAGTGACTTTAGAACTATTTCAAAATTGTGAGTGACAATGAAAGTATCAAGCAAGGAAGACCTTTTTACAGACAAAGAAAGGCAGAGTTATTAGCAAGAGTGTGCCTAAGCTTCGTAATATAGTATATCCAGAGTGGTAGGGTGGGGCAGAGAAACAGGCTTCAAAGGTAATGTTTTGTCAACTCAACTGCCTAGTAGCTTCCAGAAATTATGACAATAACAATTATTAACACATAACTCAGCAATCACCCCAGCAAATATTTTCATAACATTCCTTACTAAGCTTTATCCTTCACATCATTCATTATAAATACATATGTAGCTTTCAGAATTGGCATACATATGTATTGGAGTTGTGCCCTTTTCATTTAGCTCTGTATTGTAAAAATATTGATGTCATTAAGATTTCTTTGAAAAATTATAAATGATTTCATGATATTCAGTCACTGTTATTTTACTTCACCATGTAGAATATAATCTATTTAATTCCCCTATTTTTGGACACATGTTATTCTGCTTCTTTTTGTCTAAATGAAGTGATAAAACATTCTTACTTACAGTCTGCATCTCTATTTCATTAGACACAATTTAAAACTAAGAGTAAAGGCTTAGAAAACATGAGCTCTTTCCATGATTACTGAGACACATACATAGCTAAGAAGCTTTCCAAAAAGGTAGCAGAAATTTATCCTCCCAGCCATTACTGCTGATGAGTGTTCATCTCACAGTCTTGACAGCATTGAGTATTGGTTTTATTCTTAAAAATTTCGCCTGTCTAATTAGGTTACATTTCTTTGGGTAGAAAGGTTGTTTTTCCAAATGCTTATTGCCTATCTGCAGTTTCGTTAGTTTTCAGTTCATGTCTCTTGCCTGATTTTACATTAGGATAGTAATGTTTTTCTTGTTGATTTGTAAGAGCTCAATCTAAATTAAGGCTATTAACACTTTTCATGACATATAAAGTACAAATCATTTTCCAATTTTTTTAGCCTTTTCATTCAACTTTTGAACTGTTTTTTAAGCTTTTCTGAGGATTAAATATCAAAGTTTTTTTTATGATTTTCTCATTATTTTTAGGCTTAGACCTTGCCTGCCCCAAGATAAATTAATTCCACTTAGATTTTAGCAACACTTACTCTCCCTTAGGTTTCATGGTTTCTAAAATTTGTATTCTTTACACGTATTTATCTAGGCATGGCATATCAGGGAATAATCCAACTTGAGATCTGACTAAATAGCTGGTTGTGTCAGTGCTTTCGTGAGCAGGGATGTTTTTGAATTTCTCCATGAGGAATATTTCCGCCCCACCCTTCTCAGTGCTGCTTCCCAGCGTGTCGCCTTGGGCGCAGCACCAGTGAGCTAAGAGGTTGAACCAGGATGTGCGTTAAGTGCATGGGACAGAGGATAACTTGTCTCAGAGAGACTGTCCCTCTTCCCCATCCAGCCAAAACATAAGCCTAGTAAATTATAAGTGACAGAATGTAAGAAGCAAGTTTCCAGGGATCATATACTGACTGTGCCCTTAAAAGATACTTTGGCAGTGACTTTGTCTCACAGCTCGCCGGGAGACATGATTTCTTCTTTGCCGATTCCCATCACTTACGCTTCTGTTGAACACTAAAGGACATACAATCAGCTGCTGTTTCCCTCTGCCAGTGCTTTGTTATAGGACATGCACGGCAAAACAAAACCAAACAAAAACATTGACCAGGAAGAGAGAGAGTTTTAAAAGGCAGAGTTATTTGGAGTCAGCTTTTCGGAAGGTGCTTTTCGTGGTTGGAGTAAAAGGGACCGCTATCCTGCTGGTCCTGGGAGCAGCACAGGTTATCTTGTGAATGTAACCGCTCTGCCCTTGGTGTCCCAGAGAGCCTCTGAATGAAGTCAGATGGTAGCAGGCTGTGAATTATTCATCACGTGGTAATACAAGGCTATAATTCCTCCCTCTGACAATTGCTGCCTGTGTCAGTTCGATTGTTTGTGTTATTGCACTTAATGCACCCTCCAGAATTTTCTCCCCACAAGTAAACCATCAGTTGTAACATTCCACTCCTTAGAAGGCAGCAGTTTTATCTCCTGCCTGTTGACATACTTTGTCTCAGGTATGAATTCTGAGCAGAAATCAGAACTTTTACAAAGAATCACTCCTTATGAGGCATGTTTTTAGCAGCATGCTTACCTCCCTGAACGAACCTTGAGACATGCATGGTCTTGTCTGATTTGCATGTGTGATTTATAAGTGTTACATTTGTAATGATTTTTCTCTTCTTATTTTCATTAACAGAAAAATAGCAAAATGACCGCAGCTCAGAAGGCTTTGGCTAAAGTTGACAAGAGTGGAATGAAAAGTATTGATTCCTTTTTTGGTACAAAACATGTTAAAAAAAAATAGGAAAGATTTGAACCTTTGAAAGTGAAATTGAGCAAAAATATCTGCCTTCTTCATGTCCCACTTTTGTCCTTCCTCCTTGCTACTGTACTTCCAAACCCTTAATTACCACCTTTTGAAAAAAGGTAGGATGAGGGCAATTTTCAGATTCACTTGAACAATTCTTTGTATTTGAATTTTGTGTTTCCTGAACAAAATATGAGAAAGTAATTGTGAAACATCATGGCTTATAGCCTTTGGAGTTTTATTTGACACCATGAAAAGTAATCAAGTGAGTAGAATTAACCTTGAGCATCACAAATTCCTCAATAAACTGACATGTGACAATGTTTGAGTGTGTGCTTGTTATTTTATCCCACTTTGCACATGGTAGCTATGGCAACACGGTTTTCAGTATACAGACAGAAATCAGATAACACAACTATCAGATTAACTACTCATTTTTAAAAGTTTAATATTTGGTAAATCTTTTGTTTAATATATTTTTCTGTTTTATGAATATATGTTCTTTGTAGAAAATAGATAAAACTACAAAATAGAAAATATAATGTCCTATTTATTACCTGAAGATAATATGATGCATTTTCTTATATAATAATTTTTAAATGAATTATAGTGGTAATTTTATAACCTTTTTTCTTGATGTCATTTGATGAGCATTTTCCTAGACCACTATTCTTCATAAATATGCTTTTTAATGACAGTAATTTTTAATTATTTGAGTGTTTCATTATTTAATAATCATGGCCCTTTTTTTTTTTTTAGATGTGGGCTTACTGATTCATAACTAAGTTTTTCAAATATATAGTTGTGGGAATATATTTCACAGAAAGGTTATAGGATCTTGCACTCTAACAAATGATGGTATGAGTTCTTATCTTATTAGCTTTGAACAGTATCTTTGCAAGTTAGTGGGGGGAAAAAGGCATGTTAGTGTGACTTTAACTTATATTTTCCTGATTAGTAATGTCAGTTGAAGAAAAACCCACACAACCTACAAGTTGAGAGTTACATTTTATTCCAGGGCTTTTCAGCTTACCTTGTGTATCCTCTTGATTAGATTACCTTTCGAGCACCCACAGAAGTAATGCTGTGTCTTTCTTAATGCACCATGTCAAGTCAAGAGTCACATGACCCAATACTAGAGATGTTAACTTTAATCACTTAGTTAAGGTGGTGTCCACCAGGTTCATTCACCATAATGTTATTTTTCTCTTTGCAGTTAATAAGTAATTTGCGGGCAAATACTCTGGGACTTAGAAGTATTCTATTCCTCACCCAACACTCACCTACATGTTTTAAAATAAACCTACTAACAGTTTTTCCAACTCCATCATTTCTTCTGTATTTATTCCTTTTACATTTAGTTGGCACTCCATTTATTTATTCATTTATGAGTTAATATGGACTTGTAGGTTATTTTATCCAG
Organism: Bison bison bison; assembly: GCF_000754665.1. Taxonomy (NCBI): domain Eukaryota; kingdom Metazoa; phylum Chordata; class Mammalia; order Artiodactyla; family Bovidae; genus Bison; species Bison bison. The sequence continues at coordinate 5,761,774 of NW_011494620.1, read as the reverse complement.
TGAGTTAAATTACAATATTCTGTTCCTCATATTGTCCCAGAAGGGTCAGTGAGAGTCCCTTCAAGCTGGCCCCTGTATCTTTTTGCTGTGTTTCCATCATTTTTAAATACTTCATTATTTCTTTTGTAAGAGGGTATCCCAGGCTCTTTGTGTATTTTCCCTATCCAAGCCCTGGAATCAGCCTTTTTCCTAAGGAGTCAGAGTTCCTTTTAGAAAAGAATGGTGTTTAGAAACCAAGATCCAGGCAAGAGGTGTGCTCGTTGCTACTATTGATCTATGTGTGTGATTTTTTTGTAGATTTCCTTTAGCATGTTGAAGAAGTTCTTTTCTGTTCACTGAGAACAGAATCATGAACAGGTATTGAATTTTGTCAAATAATTTTTCATCATCTATTGATGATCATACAATGTTCCTTTAGTAAAGGAATATCTAGGAATACCTTTCAATAGGGCTACCCAGGTGGAAAGGAACCCGTGTGCCAATGCAGGAGACACAGGAGAGCGTGGGTTCCATACCTGGGTCAAGGAAGACCTCCTGGAGGAAGAAATGGCAACCAATTCCAGTATTCTTGCCTGGGAAATCCCAAGAACAGAGGAGCCTGCCCATGGTGAAGAGGAACTAAAGAGCCTCTTGAGGGTGAAAAAGGAGAGTGAAAAAGCTGGCTTAAAACTCAACATTCAAAAAACTAAGATCCCATTACTTCATGCCAAACAGAAGAGGGAAAAGTGGAAACAGTGACAGACTTTATTTTCTTGTGCTCCAAAATCACTGTGTGTGGTGACTGCAGCCAAGAAATTAAAAGACGCTTGCTTCTTGGAAGAAAAGCTATGACAAACCTAGACAGCCTATTAAAAAGCAGAGACATCACTTTGCCAACAAAGGTCCACCTAGTCAAAGCTATAGTTTTCCCAGTGGTCATGTATGTATGGATGTGAGAGTTAGATCATGAAGACTGAGTACTACAGAATTGATGCTTTCAAATTGTGCTGAAGAAAAGTCTTGAGGGTCCCTTGGACAACAAGGAGATCAAACCAATCAATCCTAAAGGAAATCAACCCTGAATAGTCATTGGATGGACTGATGCTAAAAGCTGAAGCTCCAATACTTTGGCCACCTGATGGGAAGAGCCAACTCGTTGGAAAAGACTCTGATACTGGGAAGGATTGAAGGCAGGAGAAGAGGGCCAAAGGATGAGATGGTTGAATGGCATCACCAACTCAGTGGACATGAATTTGAGCAAAGTCCAGGAGATAGTGAAGGACAGGGAAGTCTGGTGTGCTGCAGTCCATGGGGTCACAAAGAGTCAGACACGACTGAACAACTGAACAGCAACAACGTCTTTCAATATGTGAAATACAATGATTGATTTTTGAATGTTGACTGTACACTCCTGGGATAAACTCTACTTGGTCTTTTCATATTTAGTATTGTGTTTTACTGCCTAATATTTTGTTAAGGATTTTTGTATCTCTGTTCCTGAGGGATATTGGTCTAGTTTTCCTTATTTGTAATGATTTTGTCTAGTTTTGGTATCAGAGTAATACTAGCTTTATTAAATGAGTTGGGGAGTATTATCTCATCACCTGTTTTCTGAAAACGTTGTGAGATTAGTATTGGTTTTATGCTGGACATAATTCACCAATAAAGCCATTTGGCCTGTGATTTTTATTTTTTCTGAGAATTTTTTTAATTACTAGTTCAATTTCTATACTAGACATAGAACTATTCTAATGTTCTCCTTTTTCATGTGCCAGCTTTAGTAATTTATGTTTTTCAAGAAAGGTATCTATTTCATCTAGTGTCAGCTTCATTGGCATAAGTTGCTTTTTATATTTTTATGTCTGTGAACCTGTAGTGATAGTCCTTCTTTCCTACCTGCTTTGGTTATTTGTTTCTCTGTTTTCTTGATTATTCTCATCAAATTGGGAACATTTCTGGCCAGTATTTCTTAAAATACTATTCTGTTCTTCACCTGTCCGCCTTTTTCTCTTCACCCCCTTGGTTTTTGGGACTCCAGTCACAGGTATGCTAAACCACTTGATGTCCCATAGATCCCTTCATTGATTTCTGTTCTTCTTCATGTTCAATTTTACTTTGTCTTTAGCGTTTCATCTTCTATTAACCTCAGTTAGTGAATTTGTATTTCATATATTGGAATTTCCTTCTCTAGATGTTCCTTTTTTTTTGTATCTTCCGATTTCTCTCCTCATTGTGTTTTCCTTCAGATAGTCTGTTATAGTTACAATGCGTGTGTGCTAAGTCACTTCAGTCATGTACAACTGTTTGTGACCCTGTGGACTGTAGCCTGCCAGGATCCTCTGTCCATGGGATTCTCCAGGCAAGAATGCTGGAGTGGGTTGCCATGCCCTTCTCTAGGGGATCTTCGCAACCCAGGGACCAAACCCATCTTATATCTCCTACGTTGGCAATAGCTGCTTAAATCGATGACATTTCTGTGTTTATTTTTCTTCTCTTTTGTCTTTATCTTTTGAAATAATTTTAGACTTATAGAAAAGTTGCAAAAAAGTAGAGACTTTACATATACCCTTTACCCAGTTTCCTCTAACCATAACATCCTATGTAACCAGTACAGTTAAAACCAGGATCCTTACAGTAATACAGTTCAGTTCAGTTCAGTCACTTAGTTGTGTCTAACTCTTTGCGACCCCATGGACCACAGCACGCCATGCCTCCCTGTCCATCACCAACTCCTGGAGTTTACCCAAACCCATGTCCATTGTGTCCGTGATGCCATCCAACCATCTCATCCTCTGTCTTCCCCTTCTCCTCCTGCCTTCAGTCTTTCTCGGCATCAGGGTCTTTTCAGATGAGTCAGCTCTTCACATTAGGTGGCCAAAGTATTGGAGTTTCAGCTTCACCATCAGTTCTTCCAATGAACACTCAGGACTGATCTCCTTTAGGATGGACTGGTTGGATCTCCTTGCACTCCAAGGGACTCTCAAGACTCTTCTCTAACACCACAGTTCAAAAGCATCAATTCTTTGGCACTCAGCTTTCTTTATAGTCCAACTCTCATATCCATACATGACTACTGGAAAAACCATAGGTTTGATTAGAAGGACCATTGTTGCAAAGTAATGTCTCTGCTTTTTAATATGCTGTCTAGGCTGGTTATAACTTTCCTTCCAAGGAGTAAGCATCTTTTAATTTCATGGCTGCAATCACCATCTGCAGTGATTTTGGAGCCCAAAAAAATAAAGTTAGCCACTGTTTCTACTGTTTCTCCATCTATTTGCCATGAAGTGATGGGACCAGATGCCATAATCATAGTTTTCTGAATGTTGAGCTTTAAGCCAACATTTTCACTCTCTTCTTTCTCTTTCATCAAGAGGCTCTTTAGTTCTTCTTCACTTTCTGCCATAAGGGTGGTGTCATCTACGTTTCTGAGGTTATTGATATTTCTCCTGGCAGTATTGATTCCAGCTTGTGCTTCATCTAGCCCAGCATTTCACATGATGTACTCTGCATATAAGTTAAATAAGCAGGGTGACAATATGCAGCCTTGACATACTCCTTTTCCTATTTGGAACCAGTCTGTTGTTCCATGTCCTGTTCTAACTGTTGCTTCCTGACCTGCATACAGATTTCTCAAGAAGCAGGTCAGGTGGTCTGGTATTCTCATCTCTTGAAGAATTTTCCACAATTTATTGTGATCCACACAGTCAAAGGCTTTGGTGTAGTCAATGAAGCAGAAATAGATGTTTTTCTGGAACTCTCTTGCTCTTTCAATGATCCAGCAGATGTTGGCAATTTGATTTCTGGTTCCTCTGCCTTTTCTAAAACTAGCTTGAACATCTGGAAGTTCACGGTTCACGTATTGCCAAAGCCTGGCGTGGAGAATTTTGAGCATTACTTTACTAGCGTGTGAGATGAGTGCAATTGTGCGGTAGTTTGAGCATTCTTTGGCATTGCCTTTCTTTGGGATTGGAATGAAAACTGACCTTTTCCAGTCCTGTGGCCACCGCTGAGTTTTCCAAATTTGCTGACATATTGAGTGCAGCACTTTCACAGCATCATCTTTTAGGATTTGAAATAGCTCAACTGGAATTCCATCACCTCCACTAGCTTTGTTCATAATGATGCTTTCTAAGGCCCACTTGACTTCACATTCCAGGATGTCTGGCTCTAGGTGAGTAATCACACCATCGTGATTATCTGGGTCGTGACGATCTTTTTTGTACAGTTCTTCTGTGTATTCTTGCCACCTCTTCTTAATATCTTCTGCTTCTGTTAGGTCCATACTATTTCTGTCCTTTATCGAGCCCATCTTTGTATGAAATGTTCCCTTGGTATCTCTAATTTTCTTGAAGAGATCTCTGGTCTTTCCCATTCTATTGTTTTTCCTCTATTTCTTTGCACTGATCACTGAGGAAGGCTTTCTTATCTCTCCTTGCTATTCTTTGGACCTCTGCATTCAAATGGGTATATTTTTCCTTTTCTCCTTTGCTTTTTGCTTCTCTTTTCACAGCTACTTGTAAGGCCTCCTTAGGCAGCCATTTTGCTTTTTTGCATTTCTTTTTCTTGGGGATGGTCTTGATCCCTGCCTCCTGTACAGTGTCATAAACCTCCATCCATAGTTCTTCAGGCACTCTGTC
>NW_011494620.1:5747336-5757058 GCF_000754665.1 Bison bison bison | reverse complement strand
TCATACCTGAATGGTCTAGTGGTTTTCCCTACTTTCTTCAATTTCAGTCTGAATTTGGCAATAAGGAGTTAATGATCTGAGCCACAGTCAGCTCCCGGTCTTGTTTTTGCTGCCTGTATAGAGCTTCTCCATCTTTGGCTGCAAAGAATATAATCAGTCTGATTTCGGTGTTGGCCATCTGGTGATGTCCATGTGTAGAGTCTTGTCTTATGTTGTTGGAAGAGGGTGTTTGCTATGATCAGTGTGTTCTCTTGGCGAACTCTATTAGTAATACCGAATTATTAACTAATCTCCTACCTTATTTGAATTTCACCTATTTTTATACTAATGTTGTTTTTCTATTCCAGAATCCAATCCATCCTTCCCCATTGCATTTAGTGAGCATATCCCCTCTTTTTTTATAATGTGTCTCTCAGTCTTTGTCTTTCAATGACCTTAACGCTTTGATAGCACTATCCTGTTGTTTTCTGACATTCTTCTTAATTTTTGAGATACCTTGAAATTGTCCTGATTCTCATGAGGTGATTACCTCAGTCGTGTCCGACTCTGTGTGACCCCATAGACAGCAGCCCACCAGGCTGCCCCGTCCCTGGGATTCTCCAGGCAAGAACACTGGAGTGGGTTGCCGTTTCCTTCTCCAATGCATGAAAGTGAAAAGTGAAAAGTGAAAGTGAAGTCGCTCAGTCGTGTCCAACTCTTAGCAGCCCCATGGACTGCAGCTTACCAGGCTCCTCCGTCCATGGTATTTTCCAGGCAAGAGTACTGGAGTGGAGTGCCATTGCCTTCATAATACTAGTAATTAATAATACTAACAGCAACAAATACTGTGTAGCTTTTATGTGTTTGATACTGTTCTGAGCATTTTACAAATAATAACATTTAATCCCCACAGCGTCTATAGTTGTAAGGCAGGGTGCCATAGGAGCCAAAGGGCAGAGGTTGAGAGAAAGGCTACTTAAACTCCTGGATTATCAGCCCTGCTGTAGGTAAGCTCCTTAAGAGCAGGAACTCTGCACTATTCACATTTGGGTTTTCCCATAACATTTTATGGAAAAATCCAAATTTTGGGGCCAACGTAATACATGACAGGTGGGCAGGTTGAGTAATCTAACCAGTATCCTCACTAATTGAGACTTAACTTTTTTCCCCCAAGGGTCAAAGTCATGATCTTGGTCTGTCTTGGTCTTTTAAAATGTCTAAGCTATTATATGGCCTTCTGTTTGGTCCTTGAACGTGCCGCACTGTCGCACATCAGTGGCATCGTGTGACCAGTTTATCTTGTATACCCTTCCTCCAGATCTTCACCTGATTGCTTCCATCATGCCATTACTTCTTATCTCAAACACCATTTTTTCAGAGACCCAGTTCCTGACCTTCCTCCCTTGCTGCCAACCCTCCTACTTGTCCATCCCATCTTCCTCCTCACCCTGCACAGAGCCTTGCCTGACTAGGTCACAGTTAATGTCCAAAGCATCTCACATGGGGCAGCACAGAGTAGGCCTTCTATAATGGCATGAGATAATCAGTTGATCAATTAATCAGTGTGAACTGAACACCTTCGAAAATGATCTGCAGTACAACATTGGGTTCCTTGACATGTTATGGCTGAACTTTGAAATTCAAGTTTGATTCTGATTCGTTTTCAGTGGCGTGCTTAAATTTGAAGTCTAAGGACATATTCATAAACTTCTCGTGTAGGCTTAGAAATGTGCATGCTTGCTCAGTTGTGTCTGCCTCTTTGTGACCCCATGGACTGTAGCCCGCCAGGCTCCCCTGTCCATGGAATTCTTCAGGCATAAATACTGGAGTGGGTAGTCAATCCCTTCTCCAGGGTGTAATAGAAATAAATAAGTATAATCTTTAATCTTTGGATAAAGGGCTGTGAATTTTCTTCTGTCAGTTGATTAACTGCTCTTACTGTAATCGTTTTATCTGTGTCAGAACATCCACAGTTAGAATACGTCATTTATATCTGTGTTAGTGTTAATAAATTTGCCTTTACGTGACATTTAGAGATTATTCATATAAAGCTCATAACCTAAGTTATTGAAGTTTGAAAATATATGTGGTCTGTATACTCCTGTCTTCAAGAAGTTTCTATTTTTTTCAGCTTTATTGAGGTATAATTGACAAATTTATGTTATATATTTAAAGTGTACAATGTGATACTCTAATACACATGTACATTGTGAAATGATAACCACAACCAAGCTAAGTAACGTATTTATTACATCACATGTTTACCTGTGTGATGAGAACCCTAAAGATCTGTTTTCTCAGCAAATTTCAAGTATATAATACAGTGTTATTAACTGTAGTCACTATGCTATACCTTAGATTCCAGGAGCTTTAAATAAATGCTCACACATGACTTAGCTGTAGATTAAATGGGAATTTGTGAAATCATCAGTTTTGTCTTCCATATTTGAATTTACCTTTGATGTCAAGGTGAAGTTTTTACTTGCAGTGTTGACTCTGCGTTGACTAGTAATTGAAAAATGAAATACTATAGGTGTTACACACACCACGTGCTCTTTGGGGGAATAATATGAGGAACAAATCAATGTGGGCTTATGTAAGCATGCCAATATACACAAATAGACACACTTATGCACACACCAGACTTACATGTATACACATATATAGCCTATCCTTCTTTTGAGTGTAAAGAATTTCAAACTAGAGACTTTTTAGACTTTATTACTCAAACATTGGGATTCCATACCTTCCTCAAATCCTTCGGCGCTTTGCTTCTCTTATCTACCTCATTTATCTTTTTTTTTTTTTAATTTTATTTTAATTTTTTAACTTTACAATATTGTATTGGTTTTGCCATATATCGAAATGAATCCGCCACAGGTATACATCATTTATCTTTTATTAATGTGCCGAGTTTGGAGAAAGCTTCGAAAAATTTCTGCCAACTGTAAAACCGCGTGTGTACACAGACAAGAACCTCCGTTCTTTTCATCAACCATATGCATTTCTGAAACTGATCTCAGATTAGCAGCATTCTCTCCTTTTTCGTGCCTGATTTATCTTCAGTTTAAATTTTCCTTGTGCTGTGGCTCTCAGGCTTTCTCATCTTCCAGGTTTGTGCTTCTCTGGTTCTGACTCTCAAGGAGATTCCCCTCCATCAGGTTTAACATGGACGTCAAATGGGACTCTTGTTTCATCGGTTCGGGTCTGTTTTTACTGGGCCACAGTCCATTGCCAGGACCCTATTTCTCTTTTGGGGTGCCTTAGTTAGATACCACGGAGAAGGCAATGGCACCCACCCCACTCCAGCACTCTTGCCTGGGAAATCCCATGGACGGAGGAGCCTGGTAGGCTACCGTCCATGAATTCGCTAAGAATTGGACACGACTGAGCGATTTCACTTTCACTTTTCACTTTCATGCATTGGAGAAGGAAATGGCAACCCACTCCAGTATTGTTGCTTGGAGAATCCCAGGGACGGAGGAGCCTGGTGGGCTTCCGTCTGTGGGGTCACACAGAGTCGGACACGACTGACGTGACTTAGCAGCAGCAGCTGCAGCAGCAGTTAGATACCAAGGCAATTTGGAAATGAGGAAGTAAAATGTACCCATTTACCCACTAAATGCACAGTGTCTACACTGCATGCAAACTTACAACAATAACAGTAAACAGATGGAAGTGAGTGAAGGGGAAAATGACCAGCCATGTTTCAAATTAAGTTTACTTTTAAAAAAGTAAAATAATTGGTCTGAAAAGACCAATTAATTTAAAAGAACTGGGTTTATATTCCTACTCCTGCCTCAACGCTGACCTGTGGACAAGCTACTAGCAGGGCTGGCCCTCAGTGGTGTCCTCCGTGTGAGATGAGACTAGGCCACTGGGTTGTTTGATGTTCTGCCTTGTGGTCGCTGGCTGCTCCGGAAGCCTCCTCTCCATACTGTGAGGAGGATGCTCTTAGAGGAGCATCTGTCTCAGGCTTACTGAGCATCAGGCCCTCCTCTGAGCTCCTTGGGTGGATTATCTCATCTATTTCGCTGGAAGGAAATACCCCAGCATGCTCGCTCTGGCTGTTGTGTTCCTGGTATAGATTTGTTTCTTGTCTTCATTTTCCATAGATTACATTACTTTGCAGTGGAAAGAAAGAAAGCGAATTCTTGAAAAGTCATAATAAAGATCAACAACGTGTTTTGCCCTTTTTAAGTGCTTCTCACGTGCATTTATGTGTTTGAAATCCTTCCAGAAACCAATGTAGCAATTGGTATTATTTCCCTCGTTTTACAGTTGAGAAAAGTAAGGTCACCTTATTTGCCCAGAATCGCATGGCTAATAAAGGTGTCAGAAGCTAAACTTAGGACTTCTGTCTCCCAAACCCTCCATGCCAAATTAATTCCCTTTCCCCTAACTTTGACTTTGTTATATCCTGAGAAGTCACCCCTTCACCAGATTTGAAAGACAACCTCTTCACATAGGTTAAGATTTGACTTTCTCGGTTCTTGCAGTTGGTTGAACTTAAACTAGCTGCCTTGTAACAATCACACTTTTTTGTTTTGGGGTGTTTTGTTTCTTTTTCCCCAAACAGTCCTTCCTCCAGGACTAACCCACAATTTGGAGCTCTCCAGATATCGCTGCATGATAGAGTTGAACCTCTTGGTGAAAAACAAGCAGCTCTGAGTCTAGGAAGGCAAGTGAAAGGCTGTTGTTTACTGTCCTTGGAAGATGTCCACAGGCTTTGACCTCATCTTAATAAGGAAGAAATGATTAGATTCATACACCTTTTTATACACAGATTTATATACTCCTTGGGGTCATTAGACTGATGAAAAGTGCCTTATATGTAATAGTTTTACAGGTTTTACAGCAATCCTGTATCATTAGTTAAATTAATCTTTACCACAACCTTCTAAGGCAGACCAGAAAGGGGGTGCATCCCTGTTTCATAGATGGTCAAAGTGAGGTCACCCAGACTGAGTGGCCGCGCCAGACACTGTTCTTCCACCCCTAAGCCCAGCCCTCTCTGTTTTTTGCCTCCACAAGGTTCTTATCATTGTGTGTACAGCTTTATGGCTGTTTATCCTTCAGTACCTGAAGCAGGAAATGGCAGTCCACTCCAGTTTTCTTGCCTGGAGAATCCCACGGACAGAGGAGCCTGGCAGGCTGTAATCTTTGGGGTCACAAAGAGTCGGACATGACTGAGTACAGATCCCTCAGGATTCTGTTTTAATCGTGAATTTTATCCTAAGAAAGGAAAATCAGATTTAATCCTGCTTCTGTTCATAATGAATTCTGCAGGTCACTTTATCCTCAGCAGTGCTGAGCCAGAATTCAAGTAAAGCTTCCACTTAGCCCATGCATTTGCATGTCAAGTCTCTAATTCAGCTGTCAGCTTTTTAGCAGTTACTGTACTTTGGTTAATAAATGTTTTTGATGGTCTCACATAATCAAGGCTATTTGAGGCAGGGAGGGGGCTGGAGAGAAGCACCAAATTTACAGAAAATCGGAGCCTCTTCACGACATTAAAAGAACTGTTGCCTTACACATGGGTTTTGATCAGAATGTGTAAAATTAAAGTTAGTCAAGTTCTTAGTTCTTTCAAAAGAAAAAAGGAGCCAAGGAATAGGGCTTAGATTCATTTATTCTTTTAAGAGCAGCCGCTTTGTGCCAGTGTTGTCTGGGCACTAGAAATGCAGCTGTCCACATGGCAGACAAAAATACCTGCCTTCAAGAAGTTTCTGCTCTAGGGAGGTGGAGACAGGGGCTGTCAGGCGTTGCTGGGGGCTGTGGAAGAAGCCAGACTGGGAGGTGGCCAGAGTCCTGGTGAGGTCGGTGGTCAGGAAAGGTCTCACCTCTGCCCCATCTTATCCGCATTATGGCATGGAAACCTGGCTTCCATCAACATCTTTTTTGATAACATAGCTCCACAATAATTATGTTTGAAGTTTAGTCCTCAGAAACCAGCTTTCAGTAGTCACACTTGTTCCGTGGCATTCTTCAGGGGATATTAAGGACTACTACTTCTACCAGCAAGTCTGTATTCATTTTTTTATACATTGATCTGCATGAGGAAAAGAGAAAAATTATTTAAGAATTATCCATCTTAGAACTTTTTTCATGTGTTTCTTGAATTTTCTTTTTTTTTCCCCTAAAATGAGGGTGTCCATTCCCAGACTATGGGCAACCTGACTGTTATTTTGCATTTCACTCCCTTTGAGCACGGGAAGGAAACTGGGTCTCACCCACCTCCTGCAGTCTAACATTGACCCTCGAATGTCACCAGATGGAAACCCCTTCCTTTGTCTGAAGGCTTCTCTCTTTTTATTTACCGTCTGAGCCACCAGGGTAGCCCATTTATATGCATATATATATATATATACATGTATATATATGTGTATATATATGAGGAGGAAATGGCAACCCATTCCAATATCCTTGCCTGGAGAATTCCATGGACAGAGGAGCCTGGCGGCCTATAGTCCATGAGATTGCGAAGAGTTGGACGCAACTGAACAACTATCACTCAATATATTTTATTTGTTTTTTGGCTGTGCTGGGTCTTAGTTGCTGCGTGGGCTTTCTCTAGTTGCAGCGAGTGGCGGCTACTCTTCGTTGCAGTGCGCTGGCTTCTCACTGTGGTGGCGTCTCTTGCAGTGGCGCACAGGCTCAGTAGTTGGGGCTCCCGGGCTCTAGAGCGCAGGCTCCGTAGTTGGGGCGCACAGGCTTTGTTGCCCCGCAGCATGTGGGATCTTTCCGGATCAGGGGATGAACCCACCTCTCCTTCATTGGCAGACAGATTCATTACCATTGAGCCACCAGGGAAGCCCTGAGGGCTTCTCTCTGAAGCCCAAGTGCACAGCTGCTGGTCTCAGGATTGAACCCGCCACCCTTGCTTTCCTGTTGTGAAAGTGCAGACGGACGGTCCTTGGGGTTGCAGGTGACTGTGTCTCCTCACCAGGATGCAACGTCTGCTTTCCTTTTCTCCCTAGGTGGCAGCACAAAGACAGAAAAGGGACAAGTGACCGCAGATCCACGCAAGGCTCTTCTGCTTCTCCTGTGATCTAAGACTCTCCCAAAGGGCTACATACAACTTCTTCTGCACTTTCTGGAAAATCACCAAATGCCAAAAGAAGCGTTTTAAAGGACTAACCACGAATGCTTTATTTCTATGAGCAACACCACTAGTCCCTTCGAGCAGAGGCAACTCCCCGTGGAGGCGACTGTCATAGAACTAGAAAGCACCCCAAATGTGAACCTGCCCTGAGGAATTCAGGCCACATCAGTGCTCTGCTGATCTACCCGCCATAAAGCTGTGGATTTTTACATCCCAGTGCTTCAGATTGCAACACATCGGGGGCAGACGGCTCCTTGTGAGTTTCGGGTCATTTCTTATGCCTGACCCCATTGACCTGCTCTGCTTTCTGGGGTTAAGAGAGCACTTTTAGGTCGGCATGTGGTGACTGTAAGTACTAGGTTCCACACCAGAAGCTTTGACAAACTAAGTTTCTAGACTTACTTAAGAAAAGAAAAAAAAAATTGGGGGTTGGATTTCCCTGGCATTCCAGGGATTAGAGCTTGGAGTTTTCATTGCTGTTCCCCGGGCTCAATCCCTGGTCAGGAAACTAGGATCCTGCAAGCTGCTTAGTGTGGTTAAAAAAAAAAAAGCCTGACCTTTCTTTACTCCTTATCAATTTTGGCAGCTTCTAGTTCATAACAATACCTGAACATGTGCATTTTATGATCTGCTGGGGTTGTAAACTTTGCTTCATTTTTAAAAGACTTGTCCAATATGTGCATTATTACTATTATTTACAGTGAGGGCATAAGATATGGGGGAAAGTTAGAAGTAGATGCCAAAAAGTAATTTGGCGGAGAATTCTGTGAGTAGTAAGTATGATTAAGGGGTGGCGGGAGGTTTTGTGCAAACAGGTCAGGGAGTTCATGAACCTGGTGAGCTTGCTCTTCAAGAGGTGGAAGCCACGCGGGTGATCTTCATGCCTCAGACAGGACCCCAAACCTCTTCTTCAGGAAATAATTTTGCTTCTGATTGTCTTCCTCCATCAGGTAAGTAGGTTCTGGAAAGTACGCTGTAATTTTTTATATACTTCTTACACACAGGGACCTTCAACACTCCCAGGCTTTTGGGGTTGATGCTATGTCGTATTTGTAGGGAATCCTCACTTCCAAGGGCTTCCCTTGTAGCTCAGTCGGTAATGAGTCTGCCTGCAATGTAGGAGACTTGGGTTGGATTCCTGGGTCAGGAAGATCCCCTGGAGAAGGAAATGGCAACCCACTCCAATATTCTTGCCTGGAGAATCCCATGGACAGAGGAGCCTGGCAGGCTACAGTCTATGGGGTCCCAAGTATCGGACATGACTGAGCGACTAAGCACACACACACACACTCATCTCTAAAGACCCAGTTCTAGAAGTCTGTTGTGGAATTCAGGATGTATGTACCACAGGCTTCCAAGAGGGGGCGCTCCAGAGAACTCATCTATTTGATAAGCCAGACCATGTGGATAAGAGTCAAGAGCCTAACAACATATAGTTTAATACACAGTTGTGGAGTTAAAATCCAGCTTTTCTGCCCTCTCCTTGCACAATCCGAAACTCTTTGGAGGTAAGTGGCCATATATTTTGGCCCCAAGTTTCCTTCTCTAGCAGACAATAACCAAATGACAACTCGCCAGTAGGAACTGAAGTCCCCTGTCCCTCCCACACCCCTGCCTCACTTCCGGTCTCTCAGCGATTCCTCGTTTATGGTGAAGCACCCCGTCCTCCCGGGACCTCAAGGCCTTGCCTGCCGAACCTCCGGCTCTGTGGTGTGTACGAAGCACCTGATGTCCTTCCAGGGCTCGGAACTTGGGAACATGCTGGCTGGGGGTGCCCAGCCCCCCCAATAAAGACCTGAGCCCAGAGTCTTCAGTGGGCTCCCAAGCGGTCACCGCGCGCCTGTGGCTGCTCTTGGCCATGGGGTGCGCTCTCAGGGGACCGAGTGACCCCTCTCCAGGGGAGACAAGCCCAAGGAAGCCTGCTCCCGATTTCTCCCACTCCGCCTGTTCTTTTCGCTTGCGACTCGGCTCTGTGTCCTCCTCACACCACTGCATAAATCTCCGCTGTGAGGACAATTGCACAACTCCTGTGAGTCCCCACAGCAAATATTCAAATGTCAGAATGGTTTTGCTCAACACACCATGGTAACCCAGAACCCTGCACAGTATCTGACACCTCGTAAATGATGGACTGGGCTTTCCCGGTGGCTCAGACAGTAAAGAATCTGCCTGCAATGCCGGAGACCCAGGTTCGGTCCCTGGGTTGGGAAGAACCCCTGGAGAAGGAAATGGCAATCCACTCCAGTATTCTTGCCTGGAGAATCCCATGGACAGATGAGCCTGGTGGGCTCCATAGGGGAAAGTTAAGTCCATGGGGTCTCAAAGAGTCGGACACGACTGAGCGACTAAATACTTTTACTTTTGCAAATGATTTACTACCTATTTTTTGAAACAAAAATGACCTCAGAAGCCAAGGGCTAAGTCTGTCCCAAGGAAATTCTCAAAAGAACTAAGAAATATAAGTTATCAACTACATTCTAATGAGCCAAATAAAGAATGTACATACTTCTGAGAAAGGAAGAATAAAAAATGATTCAGGAAAGTTAGCAGCGTCAAAGCCTGTCAGAATGTCTTTCTCATGAAGATGAATGTTCTTTATTTGTGATGGGGTGGGGGAGCCCTGGGCCAGGACCTGCGG
>NW_011494620.1:5735725-5747236 GCF_000754665.1 Bison bison bison | reverse complement strand
TCCCTGTCCCCTCCCTCCCTCACCACGTCTGTACATTGTCAGCCAACTGGATCAGGCAGAGTGAAACTCGGTATTGGGCGCAGTGCAACTTTGGAATCATCTGGAAGCTTTAAAAAAGACTGATGCTGGGCCGCAGCCCTAGAGATTTGGATATAATTAGTGGGCAGCCCCTCCTTATACCTCCACTCCCCTTCCTTTCCTGCCTCCCCCCATCTCCACCTTGACAATCATATTTCCCAAGGTCCAAGCTCACTCTCAAGGGGCAACTGATTCTTATTTTTGGAAGATTTCTTATAATTTCTGTTTTCTGGTCCAGCTCACAGCCAACAGGCAGGCACAGGGATCAGAGGGAGAAATAAGTCCTTTAATCTCAATAGCACCCGGGGGGGAGCCACTAGGGCAAGCAGGCGAACTCAAAACTAAAAATCAGATCCGTGTCAGAGTGGGTCACAACTAAGAACATCATGACAGTGCAGAACAAAGTCATTCCTGAGAATGGAGTTTCTAACAGTTCATGGCTGTCCCCTCTCCCCCATGCATGCTTCACTGACCTATGAAGTGAAGTTAATTAATTTTATTTTGAATTTTTGCTAAGAGCTCATTGTCCATGATGAGGGTGTACATGTCATTTACTGTCTCAGGAAAGTGCTCTTGTCCAGTGACTGTAAACCCATCCCTTGCCAGTCCTCCACTCTTCTCTGTGAAAGACAGCCAACCCTGAGATGCATCAGTGCTACTCGGCAAAGCTGTGACTTCTCTCTTCTTTGGAACATCCAGCAGGGCTGCTTAGGGGAATAAACTGGGTGAGGAACGTTGTCCGGGTCTTGAAAGTCAGCAGAAGAGTTTGGCTTGTCAGTGGATGGAAATGTAGGTTCTTGAACAGAAGAGAGGAGCTATGAAAAGACGGAGGGCTCCGTGGAGAAACTGGACCTGGGCTGTAAATTGGATTTAGGCAGGCATGGCCTCAGGCCAGGCTCACAGGAGCAGAGAGAATGAACAGTGAATACACCTATTGTGTGGGCTCCCAGTAGGTGGCGCTATTGGTAAAGAACCCGCCTGCCAATGCAGGAAACCTAAGAGACAGGTTCGATCCCTGGGTTGGGAAGATCCCCTGAAAAAGGAATAGCAACCCACCGCGGTATTCTTGCCTGGAGAATCCCCATGGACGGAGGAGCCTGGCGGGCTGCAGTCCATAGGGTTGCACAGAGTTGGACATGACTGAAGCGACTTAGCACACACACACACCTACTGTGCACCCACCTGCCCTTTGCTCAGATGGAAAAGTGGAAATCTCTTCAGAATATGATTTCACTTTTCTTCTGCTGGATGCTGTGGCCTAAAGATGGAAACGCCAAGGTAGGTTGTGGTCATGACCTCTGCCCTGGAAGAGTCCGCAAAGGCGACTGAGGAGGCCTGGAGGACATGGCCTGTCCAGAGGCCCTGGGGCCAGCAGCCCAGGGGGGACAGAAGCAAAGTCAGGAGACCTCATTTACTCAGGTGCTAAGAAAGGCTCACCTTTCAAAGCCCTCCAGTCGCTTTTACATTTTAACAAGGAGGGCAGAGTTGACAAATCATTGAGCAGGCACTAATCATTTTGTGGCTCATTTATCTCCCCAGCGAATACTTTTCAACACAAGCGTTTACATTTGCAGAGAATAAAGACTTGTAAAAAGACTGTTGGAGTTTATGGCTGTAGGAAACCGGCTCCCAGTTTGCTCTGCTGACAAGTTTATAAGGCCAAGGAAGTTCATAAGGTAAAATGAATTTCTAAGTAAATGTGTTTCTAGGAAATGAATTTTTTACTTTTTAAAAAAATATCAAACTTAATTTGCATTGATTTTATCAGTGAACAAATGAAAAGTGGTCAAAATGCAGTGTCTTATTTCTTTTAACATGTTCAAAAGCACCAGTGGGTTTGTGTCTTCTTTTTTAAGAAATGATCTGGGTAAAATATACCTTGTGTCTTCAAAGGTATCTGTTTGGTCTATTTTTTAAACAGATGATTTGGCTAAATAATTTGGTAAAGTGTTTGTAAATGAACACCTTGTTGTTTATTTTTTTAACTTTTTATTTGGTATTGGGATATAGCCAATTAACAATGCTGTGATAGTTTCAGGTGGACAGTGAAGGGATTCAGCCATACATGTACAGGTATCCATTCTCCCCCAGACTCCCCTCCATCCAGGCTGCCACATAACATTGAGCAGAGTTCCCTGTGCTGTACAGTAAGCCCTTGTTGGTCATCCATAATTAAATACAGCAGTGTGTACATGTCCATCCAAACTCCCTAACTTTCCCTCCATCCTTCCCCTCTGTCAACCATAAGTTGGTTCTCTAAGCCTACGAGTCTGTATCCATTTTGTAAATTAGTTCATTTCTACCGTTTCTTTTTAGAGTCCACATATAAGGGATGTCATACGATATTTCTCCTTCTCTGCCTGACTTCACTCAATTACCCTCTTGTTTCCAGAGCACCGGCCTGAATAAGCAGAACCCGTTCACCTTAACACAGTCGGGATCTACTCATCAAGGAACCAACAGCAGAGGGGATCTTGTTATTTTGGTTGCATTTGGGATTAGAAGCTAAGTCAATACATATTAAAAGTATGAAAAGGCCTGGTTTTTAAATAACTGCCATGGAGATAGGAAGGAAGGCAGAAAGCAAGGGTCCTGGAGCCTGGGAATGTTCCCTCAGCCCATGCATGTCTTTACAGGGCAGGTTTACACACCTGTGAGAGTTGCTCTGGGAAGAACATTTGGCCCCCAAACCAGGAAAGCCAGGATTTCAATCCTGGTTCTACCATTGTGAATAAGTTCTCTAACCCCTTGAGCCCCTGTTATCATGCCTCTAAAATGGAGATGAAAATAATATGTGCTCCCAGGAACATATGTAAAGCTCCTAGCCCAGAGCCAGGTCCTAGTAACTTCTCTCCACAAGTTAAGTTCTCTGCTTTCCACTTCAGAGCCCCAAGCTGCTTCCACATCCAAGTAGCCTGGAGCCTAGACTCCACAGCTCAAGATGCGTGTCTTGTTGTTAAACCTTGGGTTGTCCGTCCTGTCTGAAGTTCTTAGAGAGCCCTTCCCCTCACTGGAAAAATGAGGTCCAAAGGATAAGAAAATACCCTGAATATTTTAACCCTGAAACCGTGTAATCATCAGTTAATCCATTTCACCTGTAACCCGTCTTCACACATCAAGGTGGTTTTAATTGTTGCTACAAAACTTGCATGTCCTCCAAGAAGTGTGGAGCCTAAACAAGGTTTGCCCAAGAGTTGTCTTCCAGAAACTCGTCTTCACCTGTGTCTAGTTGGAGCCAAGCCAGTTAAGACTGGTTCGGACCACCAACTCTCCAACTGGGCATATGCGAGTGTCCTCTAGGTGACCTTTTGACGTCAGAGGGCTAAGAACCCCACGCTCAGATCAGTCCAAGTGCCTACGTTTTTGAACTTGTGGAATGTGTAGTTTAGTTGCAGTTACCCACCTTTTACCAATCACCTTGTCGCGAGCTCCCCACGCCCCCAGACCGCCCAGCTTTATTCTTTATCCCGTAAGTCTCTGCGCCCCGAGCCTTGACAGTCAAATTGGAGACCTCTTTGCTCAGCTGCCTCTCTGCTGCTGCTAAGTCGCTTCAATCGTGTCTGACCCTTAGCGACCCCATAGACTGCAGCCTACCAGGCTCCTCCATCCATGGGATTTTCCAGGCAAAAGTACTGGAGTGGGTTGCCATTGCCTTCTCCGGCCTCTCTGCTGCAGGCCTCGGCATCTTGGCGTTTTGGTTTGCTGGGCGACAGAGAAATGAACCTGGCTCAGCAACAAATCTACCTGAGGCTTCAAGATGTCTACATACTCTGGACAAATGAATCCTCTATCCTTTTCTTTTTCTTTAAAACATGTTGAGAATTAGCTGCTTCAAGCCTTTAGGCTTTTCATGCCAGAGTTTGCAAGATAAAGATCTATGTAGTTTTCTGGTTTAAGATGAAGGAGGGGAGCTGTCTTTCTTCTTTGAAGTTGTAAAAAGCAAAAGGAAAACAAGAAATGAAGATTAAGTTTCCATTTTCGGGAAAAAGTAGGAGGGAGTTAAGAACAACAAAGCAGGTGGATGGGCTAGAAAAAACGTGGAGCAGTTAGGAGGGAGAGGAGAGGTGAGTTCCTGACTGCAGGTATCAGGAGAAGTCAGCAAAACGCCTTTGTAAAAGAGGTGGGGAACAGAATCTAAGCCTCCTGTTTACAGCAGAGGGACAACGTACAAGCAGGGCAGCAAAAACTCTCCTGGACTCAGTTTAGTTGTGTAAAGTAGAGGTGATGGGGTTTTAAAAATCACACATTTGCAGGGAACGCCCTACTTACAAGCAGCAGGGGAAAAGATGGATGCTTTTTGACATAGGGATCAGACTTGTGGCCACAGCAGGGGAAGGAGAGAGTGGGACAAGCAGTGGCATTGCCGTATATGCACTGCCATGTGTGAAGGAGCTAGTGAGAAACCGCGGTATGGAACAGGGAGTTCAGCCTGGTGCTCTGACCGAGGGGGTGGGGGAAGGCAGGTGGAGGAAAATTGAGGTGTAAGGGGCATTGGAAGGGACGGCGGGTGTGGGTGGGAGGTTCAAGAGGGAGGGAATGTATGTAAACTTACAGCTGGTTCACTTTGTTGTAGACTAAACCAACATAACATTGCAAAGCAATTATCCTCCAATTTGAAATACTTTTTTAAAATAAATAAACCGAAAAAGATGCTTTTTGAAAAACCCCATAGCTGCTTATCTTCACTGGCTGGGGACAAGATATTAGTATCTATAGCCAGCATAAGGCCTTGGTTCATAACGACAATCTCTACTAGGCTAGGACGTGGTCTGCAAATTACTGGTCCAAGAAAAACTCACCTGCCTCAAAGGTGAGACATCAAAAAGAACAAACCCAGCTTATTTTCAAAGATATAAAACCAGAAAAGATCAGGAAAAGTAAATGGCAGATAAAGTATTGCCAGAGAGCTGATGAAAAAACCGTAAAATATTTTACTATAAATTTTACTACAAATTTAAATATTTAATGAAGCAGTTACCACTACAAAAGCTGGGCACAAAACAGAGACACAAATCTACTGGCAGTGATAACAAGATGAGACAGTGTGTGAACTGGCAGGGTCCAGGGTAGAGATGGGGAGAAAAGAAAGAAACGGGTGAATTGGAAGGAAAAAGAGACGAAAATTTTAAGTAAGGAACTTAGAGAATCAAAATGAGAAAAACCAAGAAAAATGAAATGGATATGAATATAGAAAAGATTTATTAAATAGGACACAAAGGGTGGGCATAATAGTTATATAAAAACCTGGTAACGTGTACAACTGGAAAACAAAAACTTAAACTGATGCAAAAATATGATCAAAATATTACCAAATGTGAGACTTCCCTGGCGGTCCAGTGGTTAAGATTCCATGCTCCCAATGCAGGGGCCTAAGTTCAGTCCCTGGTTGGGGAACTAGGATCCCACATGCCTTGGGTGCCCTGCCTGCTAAATGATAAAAAAAAAAAAAAAAAATTACCAAATAGACTCCAGCAACTCAAAAGATAACGCAGTGTGACAAAGTGGGGTTTTTTTCAGTGCAAAGGCAGTTCTGTTACCAAAAGTGGGGTTGGGCTGCTCGCCACTCAAAAGCTAAAAAAGAGGCAAGGTTGGTGGAAAGGAAAGTTTGCTTTATTTTGGAGGCTGGTGACCAGTTGGGCTGAGGGGGTGGGGTGGGGAACTCCTGGTCAAAGGCCGACTCCCCGCCCCCGATATAGACAGAACAAAGGGAGGGGGTTCCATGCAGAAGCAGCAGTCAGCTCTGACAGTCATCAGTGGTCTGACCAGTGTCACCTTGATTAAGTACAGTTAGTCTTCAGTTGCAGGGTTGGTTCGTTCCCATTTCCTTGAGGCTAATTCTTAGAATTGTGACAGCTTATGTCTTGGCTCCAGCCTGGCCATCCGTGTCGTTAACTTCTTCCATCTGGTAGGGGTTTCAGTCTCCACGAGACCGCTCACAGGGGCTCAGAATACTCTCTCTAGCCCTTGAGAAGGAAGGTCCTTGACTTCGCTTACTGACTAAACTATTACTCTCTTGTCCTGTTTGACCGCTTCTCTTTATTTCTGCATTTTCTTACTTCTCTGATTAAACTTAATTCTTTGGCTAAATTTTTCCCACAGACAAAAGGCAGGCTAAGGACATAGCGAAGGTGGGGGAAGGACCAGAGGGCCCTGCTCTGTTTCAGTTCAGTATTAGGAAGTCTAGTTATACGAATGCACCATATTAATGATCAAAGAAAAATATGTACTAATCTCTTTAGATGCTTAAAAGTAAAATTCAGTGTCCATTATTGATGTAAATCCAGCAATTAGGAACAGATGTGTTCTTCCCTAACACAAACCAAATTGGGAGTCAGCGTGTTTAAAGGACAAATACCAATAGCATTCCTATTAAAGTCAGGAATAAGATTTAAATGTTATAAACAGTTAGCAAAGAGAAATTAGGCATATAAAAATTGAAAAGTAATCATAATTTTTATACTTGGATAACCCAAAGGGATCATCTGAAGAAAATTATAAAAAGATTTCAGTAAGGTGGCTTAATAGAAAATCAATATACAATTTTCAAAAGCTTTTATGCATTTAAACAACTTGTTAGAAGATGTAACCCAAGAAAAGGCTTTTTTATACTTACAGTAAGGACCAAAAAAAGTTAAAGTAACTGAGAATAAACCGAAGAAATGTTCCAGTATGTGTGCTCAGTCGTGTCCAACTCTGCGACCCCGTGGACTATAGCCCACCAGTCTCCTCTGTTCATGGAATTTTCCAGGCAAGAGTACTGGCATGGGTTGCCAAAACGTTCCAGATCTATATGAAAAAAGCTTTTTAAATTGATCCTGAAAGATACAAAAGCAGACTTAAAAAAATGCAGAGGTACACCATATTCTTGAATAAAAGGAGTGAATTTCATAAAGATGTCAAATCTCCCTAAATTAAATGTCCCTGTGTATAATACTACCAAGATAATTTTGTAACTAGTAAACTACATGTATGCATAAGAACAAATTCCAAATGGATCAAATACTAACAGTAACAGAAATTTGGAAGACAAAATTATTTATTGCAAAAATCAATATAAGCAAAGTTCAAAGACAAGTGGGAAAAAAATACATGCCTCATATCACACAGAAGTGATTTTCTAGAAACTGAGACATAAAAGAACAAGCCAATAGAAAAACGGGCAAGGAAATGGACACTAAATGAACAGAAATAAAGCAGATTCCAAATGCATTTTTTGACTCAGTTTCAGTTCTGGGAAATTATATACTTGCAACAGCATAAAAAGATATACAGGCAACAAGATTAACCATTACATCTTTGGTTGAAATAAAAAACTGGCAACAACCTGAATGTTCATCTATGAGGGGTTAATTAAATAAATCACATGTACCTGCATATTGTATTCAGTTTATCAACTGCTATGTGACAAAGGACCTCAAAATATAGACGTTAGAACAACCATGTCTTCTTTCAGGGGTCCATGGATTGATGGGGCTCAGCTGGGAATTCTCACTTAGGAATTCACATGGAGAACAGCTGGTAGTTGAGCTGGACTCATGAGCTCTCCAGTTTTCCCTGCCCTGTCTGGGGTGTGAGCCGGCATGGCTGAAATAGCTGGGGACCAGCCGACTATCTCTGTTCAAGGTCCCTCCACATGGCTAGCTTGGGCTGCCTCACAGCATGCAGGTTTCAGGGGCATCAGACTTCTCCCCGGGGACTCCTGACTCAAGTGATGGGAGGCAAGAACAGACAGCTTCTTCACTCCTGACCTACAAACAGCCTCACTTGCACTGTATTCTGTTGGCCAAAGAAGTCACTAAGGCCACCACATATTCAAGAATTCACCTGTCAATGAGACAAAGAATTGGGGGCCATCTTTAACGTGCCACATGATGAAATCATGCATGCCTGCTAAGTCACTTCAGTCGAGTCAGACTCTTTGTGACAGCAGAACTGTAGCCCCCGGGCTCCTTTGTCCATGGAATTCTGCAGGCAAGAATACTGGAGTGGGTAGCCATGCCCTCCTCCAGGGGATCTTCCAGACCCAGGGATCAAACCCGCATCTTCTGGATCTCCTGTATTGCAAATAGATTCTTTACTCACTGAGCCACCTAGGAAAGCATATGCAGTTATAAATCCTCTATATACCAACATGGAAAAACTCTGGGTTTTGTTGTTGAGTGAAAAAAGCCAAGTGGAGAACAGTGTAAATAGTATCTTTTTAGTAACACAGGAAGTGGTGGGGAATACAAATGCCTCTGTGTTTACTTCTGTTTTCTTAAAATAGACACAAAGCAATAAAATAATGAGAACAATGGATGCACAGGTGTGGAGATAGAAGAGAGACCTCGTAATATACGCCCTCTATATTATTTCGACTTTTGAAGTGAATTGACAGATAAAATACTTGGATCTTAAATCCAAAGCTGCTCAACCTTTCTCCTTAGAGCGCTGGAGCTACATGGGAAAGTAACATCGGGTCTTACTTGTTTTATAATCCTAGACATTTTCAAGGAATCTTCTCTTTTGGTTACCTGCACAATAATTAAAATCAACTCAGAAAATGGTGCATCAGTTATGGCTAGTTACAGCTGGTAATATTGCCTACAAACTGTCATACTTGCACTGGCCTGAGGTTATGGCCATTGTCTTTCATTGTCAACCCCAAACTACCCTTTAAAGTGCAATTTAAAATGTTAAAATTGTCACAGTGGAAGATAGCCAGCGGAGTGCTGGCTCATGAAGGCCATTCGTTAAATATTCACAGTTTCACAAGCCACTTGTTAAAAACAATTGGTAGCTTAACATCAACATGATGGCTGATTCCAGTATATAAAGAAATGAGTTTCAGGTTGCATTGAGTGTTACGAATTAAAAACACAGGGAAGCCTATCGGAGAAGGAACTGGAGGGAGCGCTCACTTATACCTGGAAATCAGGCAGTGTGGCACATGGAAATAACACAGTCTTCATCAGTGAGACAAGATTTCCACTTTTTTCCTGTTTTTGTAAGAAACCATACAGACAGGGGCTGGACGACGATTTTTTTGAACAAGTTAACTCTATGGCATAGTTAATGTGCATGGCACTGCGTGCTTTGCTAGCATTATCTTGCTAGTAACCATAACTTTTTGATGTAGTCAGTGTGATGGTTGCCATTCCTCAGAGAGAAAACTGAGCGTCCAGAGGTGGGAGGTGACAGTGAGCAGCAGAACCAGAATCCGAATCTGCTGGCCTGGCTCCATTCCCCGTCACTTCGATATCTCACTGAAAGCCCCTTACATTATATTTGGAAAACTCAAACACATAAAGGAGAAAAATAAAGTCACCCGTAATTCTTGTTCCTAACGATGACCACGATTAACATTTGATCTAAATCAGAGGCTTCCGACCATTTCTCCACCCTGGTCCATCTGAGAACTGTGACACTTCCATGAGTAACTGTGGCTCGGTCTAAATAGATTTTCTCCAGGGTGTGAAGACTGAAATCTGAAAAATCCCACATGTGGTTTTTATGTGGTCTGCCCAATCTCATTTTATTTCTTTCAATAAAGGGCATGGTTTTTCAAAGTTCACATTGCCCATGATCACATGTGGAGAAGTTTGATATGATTTTATTAGGATGGCTAATGGAAAGCTTTAACGGTTGCAGGCACATACTGATTTATCGGTACTTTCATTGGCCAGCAATTTGCTTTACTTCTCTCAAGATGCTAAGGTGGGGACTTCCTGGTGGTCTGGTGGCTAAGACTCCAAACTCCCAAAGCAGGGAGCCTGGGTTCAATTGCTGGTCAGGGAACTAGATCCTACATGCTGCACTTAAGACCCAGCGCAGCTGAAAAGATGCTATAATAGAGTATGCACATACATATAGAGTCACAATACATACGTTACCTGAGAGTTTGGTTAATATATAAATACACACACATTTTTTGGAAGAGCTGGGTCAAAACCAATTCTGATTTTGCCAGTCACAATCACAAGATTATAATATTTTCAAATGTGTTAAAGAGGAGAGGTAAAACCAATTCCTTTTTAATCAGAGGGTTTTAAATTGTTTTCTGTCATAAGTTGATGGCCACAAATTTTGAATGGTTTTCTAAATGTATTTTGATATTTGGGAAGCTAAACTGACTAATGATTTTATACGTGTGTGTAAATTTCTGATGCTCATTAATCACAGGCAAATTCATAGACTATTCAGGTTCAATTAATTATCCCTGGAAATTTGGGCATCTTGACCTTTCAAAATGGCACTTGTTGAACCTGAGAAAGTATTTGAGCCTTCTCTGTAAACTGATGGTTCTTTTGGTCAAATGCTTAATTTAAAAAACACTTCTTGATGTGTGAAGAACTTACAATGACAATTTTCTTTGTGGAAAGATATACTAATAATTAATCACAGACGTTAAGCAGTTGAATCACATTAGTTATGACAATATATTTTGAGGCAATCTCTTGATTTACTTCTTGATTTAAAAATTTTGTTAAGTTCCTGATTTTTTGGTTTTCCCATTTTCTTTGCTCTGATTTTTTTCCTTTTAGTTTGTTAGTGCTCATCAGGCCTTCCTGTGATGGGGGTGGTTCAGTCTGGCCGGTTCCACCAATGAAATGATACTCTCCTTGCTTTGTTGAGCTCCTGAGAGGTCCATTTCTTGATTTGTGACTTTGGTCTCCTTTTTGCTTGTCAGTCATGTTTTCAACCCTTTTAAATTCAGGCCTTTATTGAAGAAGATACTTTAATGATGTTTTTCATTCCTGCAATGCAAGTTTATAAGAGTATTTCCAAACAAATGTGTTCAATAGAGATGAAGAAAGTCAAACTAGCTTTTCTGTAAGTGGGAATTTTTTCCTGACAAAGCTAATGCTCCAAATGATTTCAGATCTCCTTAAAAGTTTTTCTACCCTTGAATAAGATAAAACAAGCCACGATTGGACTGGTGTTTATTAGTCGCTGGCAAACTAGTGGAGGTTTCTGGACACGCCCTGCTTTGTTTGATTGCTATATTCTTTCTATCATGGGACCTCATTGGCATTTGTTGATCTGAGAAAGCATTAGAGATTCCCACATAAACCTATTTTATTTATTTTACCCTATGCTTAGTTTACAAAATGCCTTTTATAGAAGATAAAATGTCCTTCCTTTTTCTCAGTTCCGGTTGGCATCAGCCTAGCCTAGTCCAAGGCCATGACGTAGTGGGGGAACTCACAGGCTGTGAAGTCCAGAGCCTCAGACCAAAGCCTGCTCTGGGTTTTTTCCTCCAGGACACTGCAGAGTGGCCAGGATTTGGAGACACCTGACTTTTTGGTAATATGGTTCATTCCAATCCAGTCTGGGACACATTGAGCAGTAAATCTTACTGCATGTTTCAGGCTCCAAACTAACCATTTGTTTAAACAGCTGGATATTTTAGGGGGAAAATTCAACTTCAATTTTTTTTTTTTTTTTTTAAGG